>NW_027205592.1:677500-999235 GCF_024711535.1 Dipodomys merriami | reverse complement strand
GTTAGGGTGAGGGTTTGGATGAGGGTTAGGGTTACAATTAGGTTTAGGGTGATTGCTAGGGTGAGAGTGAGGGTTATTGTTAGGGTTAGGGTGAGGTTTAGGATTAGTGTTAGGGTTAGGGTTAGAGTTACAGTGAGGGTGAGGGTGAGTGTAATGATCAGGGTTAGGGTGAGGTTTAGGGTTAGGGTAATGGTTAGGGTGAGGGTGAGGTTTAGGGTTAGAGTTAGGGTTAGGTGGAGGGTTAGGGTGAGCCTTAGTGTTAGGGTTAGGGTGAGGATGAGGGTGAGGGTGAGGGTTAGGGTGAGGTTTAGGGTTTCAGTTAGGGTTACAGTTTTGTTTAGGGTGAGGGTGAGGTTTAGGATTTAAGGTGAGGGTGAGTGTGAGGGTTAGGGTTATGGTTCCCGTTAGGATTAGAGTTAGAGTGAAGGTGAGGTTGAGGGTTAGGTTTTGGGTGATATTTGGGGTTAGGGTTAGATTGAGATTTAGGTTTAGGGTTAGGCTTAGGCTTAGGTTAAGGTTGTGGCCTAGGGTTAGGCTTAGGGCTAGGGGTAGGATTAGGGTTAGGGTGAGGGTTAGGGTTATTGTTAGTGTTATGGTTTGGGTTAAGTTTGCTGTGAATATGAGGCTGAGGGTGAGGGTTATGGTTATGGTTAGGGTTAGGGTTAGTGTTAGGGTGAGGGTTAGGGTTAGGGTGAGGGTGAGGGTTAGATTGAGGATTAGTGTTAGGGTTAGTGTGAGGTTTAGGGTGAGGGTTAGTGTTATGGTTAGGATTATTGTTAGGGTGAGGGTGTGTGTTAGGATTAGGTTTAGGGTTAGGGTTAGGGTTAGGTTTAGGTTTAGGATTAGTGTTATTGTTAGGGTTCGAGTTAGAGTTAAAGTGAGAGTGAGGGTTAGGGTTAGGGTTAGGTTTAGGGTTGCTATTAGGACAACTTTTAGGGTTAGGGTTAGGGTTAGGGTGAGGGCTAGGCTGAGGGTTAATGTGAGGGTTAGGTTTAGGGATAGGGTTAGGTTTATGATTATGGGAAGGGTGAGGGTGAGTGTGAGGGTTAAGTTTAGGGTTAGGCTTAGGGTTAGGGTGAGGGTTAGGGTTACGGTTTGGGTTAGGGTGAGGGTGAGGCTGAGGATTAGGATTTGGTTCAGGGTTAGAGTTAAGGTTAGGGTTAGGGTTAAGGTGATGGTTAGGGTTAGGGTGAGGGTTAGGCTTAGGGTTAGGCTGAGGGTGAGGGTTTGGGTTAGGATTAGGGTTTGGTTTAGGGTGAGGGAGAGGCTGAGGTTAGGGTTAGGATTAGGATTAGTATTAGGGTTAGGTTGAGTGTGAGGGTTAGTGTTAGGGATAGGGTTAGGCTTAGGTTTAGGCTGAGAGTGAGGGTGAGTGTTAGGATTAGTGTGAGGGTTAGGTTTAGGGTTAGGGTGAGAATTAGGGTTCGGTTAAGTTTAGGGTTAGGGTGAGTGTTATGGTAAGGGTTACAGTGAGGGTGAGGGTTAGGGTTAGGTTGAGGGTTAGGACGAGGGTGAGGGTGCGGATGAAGTTTAGGGTTAGTGTTAGGGTGCGGGTTAGGATGAGTGTTAGGGTTAGGATTAGGTTTGGGTAAGGGCTAGGGTGAGGGTGAGGTTTAGGGTTAGGGTTAGGGTAAGGCTGAGGTTTAGGGTTAGAGTTAGGGTTATGGTGATTCTGAGGGTGAGGGTTAGGTTTAGGGTTAGTGTTAGAGTTAGGGTTGCAGTGAGGGTTAGGGTGAGGGTGAGGGTTAGGCTTAGTGTTAGGATTAGGATTAGTGTAAGGGTTAGGGTGAGTGTGAGGGTTATGGTTATTTTTAGGCTTAGGATTAGGGTTAGGCTGAGGGTGATGTTTAGGGTTAGGGTGAGGGTTAGTATTAGGGTTAAGTTGAGAGTTAGGGTTCGGGTTAAGTGTATGGTTATGGAGAGGGTTAGGGTTAGTTTTATTGTTAGGGTTAGGTTATTGTTAGCGTTAGTGTGAGGGTGAGGGTTAGGTTGAGGGTTATTGTTAGGGTGAGGTTAACTGTTAGGGTGAGTGTTTGGTTTAGGGTGAGGGTTATGGTTAGGGTGAGGTTTAGGATTAGGGTTATGGTTATTGTTAGGATTAGGTTTATGGTTAAGGTTATGGTGAGGTTGAGGTTTAGGGTAAAGGTTAGGGTGAGGTTTAGGGTTTAGTTTAGGGTTACAGTTAGGGTTACAGTTAGGTTTAGGTTGAGGGTGAGGTTTAGGGTTAGAGTTATGGTTAGGGTGAGGGTTAGATTGAGGGTTAGGGTTAGTGTTAGGTTTAGGGTTAGGGTAAGAGTTAGGGTGAGGGTTAGGTTAGGGTGAAGGTTTGGGTTAGGGTTAGTGTTATTTTTAGGGTTAGGTTTAGAATTACGGTGAGTGTGAGGGTTAGGGTTAGGTTTAGGGTTAGGGTTAGGATTACGGTTAGGGTGAGGTTGAGGTTTAGGTTAGATTTAGGGTTAGTTGGAGGTTTAGGTCGAGGGTTAGCGTTAGGATTAGTTTTAGGGTTAAGGTTAGGGTGAGGGTTAGGTTGATGTTTAGGGTTATGCTTTGGGTTAGTTTTAGGAGTATGGTGAGTGTGAGTGTGAGGGTGAGGGTTAGGGTTAGTCTTAGGCTTAGGCTTAAGGTTAGGCTGAGGGTGAGGGTGGTGGTGAAGATTAGGTTTAGGGTGATGGTTAGGGTTGGGGCTAGGGTGAGGGTTAGGGTTAGGGTTAGAGTGAGCTTTAGGGTTAGGGGTTGGGTTAGGGTTAGAGTTACGGTGAGGGTGAGGGTGCGGGTGAGTGTGAGGGTTAGGTTTAGTTTTAGGTTTAAGGTTAGGGTGAGGGCTAGGGTGAAATTGAGGTTTAGGGTTAGGTTGAGGGTAAGGTTTAGTGTTGGGGTTAGTGTTAGGGTTAGGGTGAGTGTGAGGTTTAGGTTTAGAGTTAGGGTTAAGGTGAGGCTGAGGGTGAGGGTTAGGGTTAGGGTTAGGTTCACTGTTAAGTTTAGGGTTAGGGTGAGGGTTAGCGTGAGTTTTAGGGTTTGGGTTAGGATTAAGCTTAGGGTTAGGGTTAGGGTGAGTGTGAGGGTTAGGGTTTGGGTTAGGCTTAGGCTTAGGATTAGGCTGAGGGTGAGGGTGGGTGTGAGAAATAGGTTTTGGGTGATGGTTAGCGTTAGGTTTAGGGTGAGGTTTAGGATGAGGGTTAGGGTTAGGATTTGGTTTAGTTTAGGGCTAGGGTGAAGGTGAGGGTTAGGGTTAGGGATAGGGTTAGATTTAGGATTAAGGGTAGGATGAAGTTGAGGGTGAGGGTTAGGGTTAGGGTTAGGCTTAGGCTTAGGTTTAGGCTGAGGGTGAGGTTGAGAGTTAGGGTTAAGGTGAGGGTTAGGGTTAGGGTTAGGGTGAGGGTTAGTATGTGGTATAGGGTTAGGATTCGGTTTAGGTTGAGGTCTAGGGTGAGGGTTACGTTTAGGGTTAGGTTAAGGGTGAGGTTTAGGGTTCGGGTTAGGTTTTGGTTTAGGGTGAGGGTTAGGTTTAGGTTATGGTGAGGGTGAGGGTTAGGGTTAGGTTGAGGGTTATGGTTAGGGTTAGGTTGAGGTTTAGGTTTAGGTTTAGGATGAGTGTTAGGATGAGGCTGATATGGTTTGGATTAGGGTTAGGGTGCGGGCTAGGGTGAGGATGAGGGTTAGGGTTAGGGATAGGCTTAGGCTTAGGGTTAGGCTGATGGTGCGGGTGGAGGTGAGAAATAGGTTTTGGGTGGTGGTTAGGGTTAGGGTTAGGGTGAGGGTTAGAGTTAGGATTAGGTTTAGGGTTAGGGCTAGGGTGAGGGTGAGGGTTATTGTTAGGGTTAGGCTTAGGCTTAGTGTTAGGCTGAGTGTTAGGGTAAGGGTGAGGGTTAATGTTTGGGTGATGGATAGGGTTAGGGTTAGGGTGAGTGTTAGGATGAGGGTTAGGGTTAGGGTGATGGTTAGGGTGAGGGTGACAGTGAAGGTTAAGGTATGGATGAGTGTTAGTGTTAGGGTGAGGTTTAAAGCTACGGTGAGGGTTAGGGTGAGGGTGAGGGTAAGGGTTAGGTTTATGGTGAGGGTTAGGGTTAGAGGTAGGGTGAGGTGTAGGGTTAGAGTTAAGGTTAGGGGTAGTGTGAGGGTCAGGATTAGGGTTAGGGTTAGGGTTAGGGTTAGGGTTAGGTTTGGGGTTAGTGTTAGTGTTTTGGTTAGGATTAGGCTTACGGTTAGGGTTTGGGTTACAGTGAGGGTTAGGGTTAGGGTTAGGGTTAGGCTTCGGATTAGGCTGAGGGTGAGGTTGGTGGTGACGAGTAGGTAAGGGTTAGGGTTAGGGTTAGGTTTGGGTGAGGGTTAGTGTTAGGGTTAGGGTGAGGGTGAGGGTTAGATTGAGGATTAGTGTTAGGGTTAGTGTGAGGTTTACTGTAAGGATCAGTGTTAGGGTTAGGGATAGGGCTAGGGTTAGGTTGAGGTTTAGGGTTAGTTTTAGGGTGAGGGTTAGGGTTATGGTGATGGTTAGGGTTAGTGTGAGGCTTAGTGTTCGGTTTGCAGTTAGTGTTAAGGTGAGGGTAACTGTTAGAGTGAGGGTTAGGTTTAGTGTGAGGGTAATGGTTAGGGTGAGGGTTAGGGTTATCATTAGGAAATTTGTTAGGATTATGGTTTGGGTTACTGTTACTGTGAGGGTGAGTGTTAGGGTTAGGGTTAGGATTAGTATTAGGGTTAGTGTTAGGGTGAGGGTAAGTGTTAGGGTGAGGGTTAGGGTTAGGGTGAAGGTTAGGGTTAGTGTGAGGCTTAGTGTTCGGGTTACGGTTAGTGTTAAGGTGAGGGTAGTTGTTAGGGTGAGGGTTAGGTTTAGGGTGAGGGTAATGTTTAGGGTGAGGGTTAGGGTGAATGTTAGGGTTTTTGTTAGGATTATGGTTTGGGTTACTGTTACTGTGAGGGTGAGTGTTAGCGATAGAGTTAGGATTAGTATTAGGGTTAGTGTTAGGGTGAGGGTAAGTGTTAGGGTGAGGGTTAAGGTGAGGGTGAGGGTTATGGTT
This sequence comes from Dipodomys merriami, assembly GCF_024711535.1. Taxonomy (NCBI): domain Eukaryota; kingdom Metazoa; phylum Chordata; class Mammalia; order Rodentia; family Heteromyidae; genus Dipodomys; species Dipodomys merriami. The sequence goes on along the minus strand of NW_027205592.1, from coordinate 994,223 downwards.
AGGGTGAGGGTCAGGGTTAGGGTTAGGGTTACATTGAGCGTGAGGGTTAGGGTTAAGTTGAGGGTTAGGTTTAGGGTTAGCGTTAGGGTGAGTTTAGGGTTAGGCTTAGTGTGAGGGTTAGTGTTAGGGTTAGGGTTAGTGGTAGGTGAGGGTAAGTGTTAGTGTGAGGTTTAGGGTTAGGGTGAGGATTATGGTTAGGGTGAGGGTTAGGGTTATTGTTAGGGTTAGGATTAGGTTTAGAGTTAGGGTTAGGGTGAGGATAAGATTTAGGGTTAGAGTTAGGATTAGGTTTACGATTAGGGTTAGTTTGAGGGCTGGGGTGAAGGTGAGAATTAGGGTTAGTGATAGGGTAACGCTTAGGGTTAGGGTTACGGTTAGGGTGAGGGTTAGGATGAGGGTTAGGCTTATGGTGAGGGTGAGGGTTAGGGTTAGGTTGAGGTTTAGGGTTAGGATTAGGGTTAGGGTGAGGTTGAGTGTTAGCATTAGGGTTAGGGTTAGGGTTAGGGTTAGGTTTAGGGTTAGGATTACTGTCATTGTTAGGGTTAGGGTTAGAGTTATGTTGAGAGTGATGGTGAGGATGAGGATTAGGGTTAGAGTTAGGGTTAGGTTTAGGGTTAGGGTTAGTGTTAGGGTGAGGGTGAGGTTTATGGTTAGATTTAAGTTTAGTTGGAGGGTTAGGTCTAGGGTTAGGATTAGGGCAAGTGTTAGGGTTAAGGTTAGTTTCAGGGTTAGGTTGAGGTTTAGGGTTAGGGATAGTGTGAATTTTAGGGTGAGGATGAGGGTTAGGGTTAGGGCGAGGTTTATGGTTAGGGTGATGTTTAGGGTTAGTGTGAGGTTTACTGTTAGGGTTAGGGTTAGTGTTAGGGTGAGGGTAAGTGTTAGGGTGAGCGTTAGGGTTAGGTTTAGGGTTACGGTTAGAGTGTGGGTTAGGGTTAGGGTTATGGTTATTGTTAGCATTAGGGTTAGGGTTAAGGTTATGGTGAGGGTGAGTGTGAGGGTTAGGGTTAGGGCTAGGATGAGGTTTAGGGTTAGGTTTAGGGTGAGGGTTAGGGTGAGGTTTAGTGTTAGATTTAGGGTTAGGGATATCCTTAAGGTGAGGGTTAGGTTGAGGTTGAGTGTTAGGGTTAGGGTTAGGAGTAGGATTAGGGTTAGTGTTAGGGTGAGTGTGAGGTTTAGGGTTAGGATTAGGGATAGGCTTAGGGTTAGGCTGAGGTTGAGGGTGAGGTTTAGTGTTAGGGTGAAGTTTAGGGTTAGGGTTATTCTTAGGATTAGCCTGAGGGTGAGGGTGTGGGTTAGGGTTAAGATTAGTGTTAGGTTGAGGTTTAGGGTTTGGGTTAGGGTTAGGGTGAGGTTGAGGTTTAGGTTTAGAGTTAGGGTTAGGGTGAGATTTAGGTTGAGAATTAGGGTCAGGGTTAGTTTTAGGTTTAGGGGTAGAGTGAGAGTTAGGGGGAGGGTTAGGGTTAGGGTTAGTATTAGGGATAGGATTTGGGTTAGAGTGAGGGTGAGTGTGTGTGTTAGGTTTAGGTTTAGGGTTTGGCTGAGGGTGAGGTTGATGTTGATGTTTAGTGTTAGCGGGAGGTTTAGGATGAGGGTTAGGGTTAGGATTAGAGTTACAGTAAGGGGTAGGGTGTGTGTGAGGGTGAGGTTTAAGGTTAGGGTTAGGGTTAGGGTGAGGTTTAGTGTTAGGGTTAGGGTTAGAGTTAGGGTTAAGGTGAGGGTGAGGTTTAGGGGTACAGTTAGGGTTAGGGTGCGGGTTAGCTTGGGGGTGACGGTAAGGGTAAATTTGAGGGTTAGGCTGAGGGCGATGTTTATGGTAAGGGTTAGGGTTAGGGTTAGGGTGAGGGTTAGTGTTAGCTTTAGGGTGAGGGTGAGGGTTAGATTGAGGATTAGTGTTAGGGTGATGGTGAGGGTTAGTGTGAGGATTAGTGTTAGGGTTGGTGTTAGTGTTAGGGTGAAGGTAAGTGTTAGGGTGAGGATTAGTGTTAAGGTGAGTGTTATGGTTAGGGTGAGGGTTAGGATTATTTTTAGCATTAGGGTTAGGGTTACGGTTATAATGAGGGTGAGGGTGAGGCTTAGGTTTAGGACTATGATGAGGTTTAGTTATAAGGTTAGGGTTAGGGTCAGGGTGAGGTTTAGTGTTAGAGTTAGGGTTAGGATGAGACAGAGGGTGAGAGTTAGGTTTAGAATTAATGTTAGGGTTAGGCTTAAGGTGAGGGTTAGGTTGAGGGTGAGGGTAGAGTTAGGGTTAGGAGTAGGATTAGGGTTAGGCTTTGGGTGAGTGTGAGGGTTAGGTTTAGGGTTATGGATAGGCTTAGGGTTAGGCTGAGGTTGAGGGTGAGGGTTAGGGTTAGGATTAGAGTTAGGATTAGGAATAGGTTTAGGGTTAAGATTAGTGTTAGGTTGAGTTTTAGGGTTAGGGTTAGGATTAGTGTTAGAGTGAGGGCTAGGAAGAGGTTGAGGTTTATGGTTAGGGTTAGGGTGAGGTTTAGGGTTAGGTTTAGGGTTAGGGTTAGGGTGAGTGTGAGGTATCGGGTTAGATTTAGGGTTAAGCTGAGGCTGAGTGTGAGGCTTAGGGTTAGGGTTAGGATTAGGATTATGGTTAGGGTTAGGGTGAGTGTGAGGGTTAAGGTTCTGGTTAGGGTTAGGCTTAGGGTTACAGTAAGGGTGAGGGTGAGGGTTAGGATTAGGATTAGGGTTAAGGTGAGGGTGAGTGAGTGTGTTAGGTTAGGTTTAGGTTTAGGTTAAGGGTTAAGCTAAGGATGAGGTTGAAGGTGAGGGTTAGGGTTAGGGTAAGGTTTAGTGTAAGGGTTAGGGGGAGGGTTAGGATGAAGTTAGGGTTAGGATTAGGGTTAGGGTGAGAGTGAGGATGAGGGTTAGGCTTAGTGTTAGGGTGAGTGTTAGGATGAGGTTTAGGATTAGGGTTAGGGTGAGGGCTAGGGTTAGGGTGAAGTTTAGGGTGAGGGTGAGGATTAGGGTTAGGTTTAGGATTAGGATTAGAGTAAGTGTTAGGTTGAGTTTGAGGGTTAGGGTTAGGGTTAGGTGTAGGGCTAGGGTTAGGCTGAGGCTGAGGGTGAGGGTGAGGGTTAGGGGTAGGGTTAGGGTGGGGTTTAGGGATAGGGTTAGTGTTAGGTTGGGGATTAGTGTGAGTGATAGGGTCAGGGTTAGTATTACGGTTATGTTGAGGGTGAGGGTGAGTGTGATGGTTAGGGTTAGGGTGAGAGTTAGGTTTTGGTTAAGTTTAGGGGTAGGGTGAGGGTTAGGGTTAGGGTTAGGGTGAGTGTCAGTGTTAGGGATAGGTTGAGGTTTAGGGTTAGGGTAAGGATGAGGGTTAATGTTAGTGTTTGTTTGAGGGTTAGGGTGAGGATTTGGGTTACAATTAGGGTTAGGGTGAGGGCTAGGGTGAGCGTGAGGATTAGGGTTTGTTTTTGGGTAAGGTTTATGGTTAGGGTTGGGGTTAGGGTGAGGGTTAGGATGAGGGTTAGGGTTACTGTGAGGGTGAGGCTTAGGGTTAGGGTGAGGGTAAGGAGGAGGATTAGGGTTAGGATTAGGTTTAGAGTGAAGGCTAGGGTGAGGGTGCGGGTTAGGGTTAGTGTTAGATTAAAGTTTAGGGTAAGGGTTAGGGTTAGAGTTATGGTTAGTTTGATGGTCAGGGTTACGGTGAGGGTGAGGATTAGGGCTAGGGTGAGGGTTAGGGTTAAGATTAGGGTTAGCATGAGGCTGAGTGTTAGGATTAGGTTTAGGGTTAGGGTTAGATTTGGGGTTAGGTTTAGTGTTATTTTTAGGGTTAGGGTTAGAGTTACGGTGAGGGTGAGGTTGAGGGTGAGGGTGATGTTTAGGGTGAGGGTTAGGGTGAGGGTTAGGGTTAGGGATAGGATTAGGATTAGGGTGAGTGTGCGGTTTAGGGATAAATTTAGGGTTAGGTGGAGGGTTAGGTCGAGGGTTAGCGTTAGGGTTAGGTTTAGGTTTAAGGATAGGGTGAGGGTTAGGTTGAGGTTTAGGGTTATGGTTAGGGTTAAGGTTAGGATTAGGGTGAGGGTGAGGGTGTCTGTGAGGGTTATTGTTAGGGTGAGGCTTAGGCTTAGGTTTAGGCTGAGGGTTAGGGTGGGGATGAGGATTAGGTTTAGGGTGATGGTTAGGGTTAGGGTTAGGGTGAGGTTTAGGATGACGGTTTGGATTAGAATTAGTGTTAGGGTGAGGGCTAGGGTGAGGTTGAGGGTTAGGGTAAGGGTTAGGCTTAGGCTTAGGTTTAGGCTGAGCGTGAGGTTGAGTGTGAGGCTTAGGTTTAGGGTGATGGTTAGGTTTACGGTTAGGGTGAGGGTTAGGATTAGTTTTAGGGTTAGGCTTAGGGTTAGGGTGAGGATGATGGTAAGGGTAAAGGTGAGGTTTAGGTTGAGGGTGAGGGTTAAGATAAGGGTGAGTGTTAGGGTTAGGTTTAGCTTTAGGGTGAGGGTTAGATTGAGGATTAGGCTTAGGATTACTGTGAGGTTTAGGATGAGGAGGAGGGTTAGGGTGAGGGTGAGGTTTAGGGTTAGGTTGAGGGTAAGTGTTAGAATTAGGGTTAGTGTTTGTGTTAGGGTGTGGGTGAGGGTTAGGATTAGGTTTAGGGTTAGGGTGAGGTTTAGGATTAGGGTGAGGCTTAGGGTTAGTGTGAGGGTTATTGTTAGGTTTAGGGTTAATGTTAGGGTGTGGGTTAGTGTTAGAGTCATGGTTAGGGTTAGGGTGAGGGTTAAGGTTAGGGTGAGGGTTAGGGTTAGGTTTAGGGTTATTGTTAGCATTAGGGTTAGGGTTAAGGTTATGCTGAGGGTGAGGGTGAAGATTAGGCTTAGGGCTAGGATAAGGTTTAGGGTTCGGGTTAGGGTGAGGTTTAGCATTAGAGTTAGGGTTAGGGTTAGGCTTAAGGTGAGGGTTAGGTTGAGGGTGAGGGTTAGGGTTAGGGTTAAGAGTAGGATTAGGGTTAGTGTTAGGGTGAGTTTGAGGGTTAGGGTTAGGATTAGGGATAGGCTTAGGGTTAGGCTGAGGTTGAGGGTGAGGTTTAGGGTTAGGGTGAGGTTTAGGGTTACGGTTAGGGTGTGTGTGAGGGTTAGGGTTAGGGTTAGGCTTCGGATTAGCCTGAGGGTGAGGGTGTGGGTTAGGGTTAAGTTTAGTGTTAGGGTGAGGTTTATGGTTTGGGTTAGGTTTAGAGTTAGGGTTGGGGTGAGGCTGAGGTTGACGGTTAGATTTAGGATTAATGTTAGGTTTATGCATAAGGTGAGGGTTAGGTTGAGGGTGAGGGTTAGATTTAGGGTTAGGAGTAGGATTAGGGTTAGGTTTAGGGTAAGTGTGAGGGTTAGGGTTAGGGTTATGGATAGGCTTATGGTTAGGCTGTGGTTGAGGGTGAGGGTTAGGGTTAGGGTGAGGTTTAGGTTTAGGGTTACGTGAGGGTTAGCGTTAGGGTTAGGGTGAGAGTTAGGTTTCAGTTATGTTTAGGGTTATGGTGAGGGTTAGGGTTAGGGTTACGGTGAGCTTGAGGTTTAGGGTTAGGTTGAGATTTAGGGTTAGGTTTTGGGTTAGGGTGAGGGTAAGGATGAGCATTTGGGCTTGGATTAGGTTTAGGGTGATGGCAATTTTGAGGCTGAAGGTTAGGGTTAGTGTTTGATTAAGGTTTAGGGTTAGGTTTAGGGATATGGGGAGGGTTAGTTTGAGGGTTCGGGTTATGGTGAGGGTGAGGATTAGGGTTAGGTTGATGGTTAGGGTTAGGATTATGGTTAGCAAGAAGGTGAGTGTTAGGATTAGTGTTAGGGTTAAGGTTAGGGTTATTTTTAGGTTTAGGATTACTGTTATTGTTAGGGTTAGGGTTAGAGTTATGGTGAGGGTGAGGGGGAGGGGGAAGGGGAGGGTTAGGGTTAGGGTTAGGGTGAGTTTTAGGGTTAGGGTTAGGATTAGCGTTAGGGTGAGGGTGAGGTTTAGGGTTAGGGTTAGAGTTAGTGTGATAATTAGTGTTAGGGTTAGGGTTAGTGTTAGGGTGAGGGTAAGTGTTAGCGTGAGGGTTTGGTTTAGCTGAGGTTTATGGTTAGGTTGAGGGTTAGGATTAGGTTTAGGGTTTTTTTTAGGGTTAGGTTTAGAGTTACAGTTACGGTGAGGGTGTGGTTGAGGGTGAGGGTTAGGTTTAGGGTGAGGCTTGGGTTGAGTTTAAGATTTAGGGTTATGGTTAGGGTTAGGATTAGGGTTAGGATGCCGGTAAGTGTGAGGGTTAGGGTTAGCCTTAGGCTTAGGGTTAGGCTGAGGGTGAGGGTGAGTGTTAGGATTAAGGTTAGGGTTAGGGTTATGGTTAGGTTTAGGGTTAGGATTAGTGTTATTGTTAGGGTTTGGGTTAGCGTTAAGGTGAGGGTGAGGGTGAGGGTGAGGGTTAGGGTTAGGTTAAGGGTGAGGTTTAGGATTAGGGGTAGGATTAGACTTAGGGTGAGGGTGAGGTTTAGGGTTAGATTTGGGTTAGGGGGAGTGTTAGCTTGTGGTTTATGGTTAGGGTTAGTTTTATGGTTAATGTTAGAGTGAGGGTTAGGTTGAGGTTATGGCTTAGGGTTAGGGTTAGTGTTAGGGTGAGGGTTAGGATGAGGGTTAGGATTAGGATGGTTTAGGGTGATGGCTAGGGTGAGGGTGAGGGTTAGGTTTAGGTTGATGGTTACGTTTACAGTTAGAGTGACTGTTAGGATGAGGTTTAGGGTTAGGGTGAAGATAATAGTAAGGGTAAAGGGGAGGTTTAGGCTGAGGGTGAGGTTTAAAATGAGGTTGAGGGTTACGGATAGGTTTAGGGTTAGGGTTAGGGTTAGGGTTATGGTGAGGGTTAAATGAAGGATTAGGGTTAGGGTTAATGTGAGGTTCAGGGTGAGGGATTGGGATAGGGTTAGGTTGAGGGTGAGGGTTAGAATTAGGCTTAGGTTGAGGGCTAGGGTGAGGGTGAGGGTTAGTGTTAGAGTTAGGGTTAGGGTGAGATTTAGGATTAAGGTGAGGGTTAGGGTTAGTGTAAGGGTTAGTGTTAGGTTTAGGGTTAGGGTTAGGGTGAGAGTAAGTGTTAGGTTGAGGGTTATGGTTAGGGTGAGGGTTAGGGTTAGGGTTATTGTTAGGGTTAGGGTTACGGTTACGTTTATAGTGAGGGTTAGTGTGAGGGTTAGGGTTAGGGTTAGGTTGAGGTTTAATGTTAGGGTTAGATTTCGAGTTAGGTTTAGTTTAGGGTGAGGGTGAGGTTTAGGGGTAGAGTTAGGGTTAGGGTGAAGGTTAGGTGAGCATTAGGGTTATGGTAAGGGTTAGGGTGGGGTTGACAGTAAGGGTAAACTTGAGTGTTAGGCTGAGTGCAATGGTTACGGTCGGGTGGGGGTTAGGGATATGGTGAGGGTTAGGGTTATGGGAAGGATGTGGGTGAGGGTTAGAATGAGTTTTAGTGTTATGGTTAGTTTGCGGTTTAGGGTGAGGATGAGGGTTAGGTTTAGGGTGAGGGCTAGGGTGACGTGAGGGTTAGTGTTAGGGTTAGGGTGAGGTTTAGGGTTAGGGTGATGGTTAGATTTAGTGTGAGGTTTAGTGTTAGGGTTAGGTTTTGTGTTAGGGTGAGGGCAAGTGTTAGGTCGAGGGTTACGGTTAGGGTGAGGGTTATGGATAGGTTGAGGTTTAGGGTTAGGTTTAGGGTTATTGTTATGTTTAGGTGTAGGGTTATGGTTACAGTGAGGGTGATGCTGATTGTGAGGTTAGGGTTAGGATGAGGTTTAGCTTTAGGGTTAGGGTGAGAGTTAGGGTTAGGGTGAGAGTGAGGTTTACAGCTAGAATTAGGGTTAATGTTAGGGTTAGGGTGAGGGTGAGGTTTAGGGTTAGGCTTAGGCTTAGGCTTTGGCCGAGCATGAGGGTGAGGGTTAGGGTTAGGGTTAGGGTGAGGGTTAGTGTTAGGGTTAGGGTGAGTGTTACTATGAGGTTGAGGGTTAGGATTAGGGTTAGGGTGAGGGCTAGACTGAGGGTTAGGGTGAGGGTTAGGTTTAGTGTTAGGGTTAGGTTAGGATTAGGGTTAGTGTGAGGGTGAGGGTGAGGGTTAGTGTTAGGGTTACCATAAGGCTTAGGGTTATAGTGAGGTTTACGGTTAAGGTTTGGGTTAGTGTGAGGGTGAGGCTTAGTGTTAGGGTGAGGGTGAGGATTAGTGTTAGCTTTAGGGTTAGTGTTTGGGTTAGATTGAGGTTTAGGCTTAGGGTTAGAGTGAGGGTTACGATGAGAGTTAGGGATAGGGCTAGGTTTAGGCTTAGGGTTAGGCTGAAGGTGAGTGTGAGGGTTAGTTTAAGGGTTTGGGTTATGGTGAGGGTGAGGCTGAGCATTACTGTTAATTTTATGGTTAGGCTTAGGGTTAGGTTTAGGGTTAGGGCTAGGCTTAGGTTGAGGGTTAGGGTTAGGGTTAGGGTTAGGGTTATGGGCAGAGTTACGGTGAGGTTTAGGGTTAGGGTTAGTGTTAGGGTGAGGGTGAGGCTGAGGGTTAGTTTGAGGTTTAGGGATAGGGTTAGGTTTAGGACTAGGGTTAGGGTGAGCGTGAGGGTGTGGGTTAGCCTTAGGCTTAGGGTTAGGGTGAGGGTGAGGGTGGGGGTGAGAATTAGGGTTAGTGTTATGGTTAGGTTTAGGGTTAGGGTGAGTGTGAGGGTGGGGGTGAGCATTAGGTTTAGGGTGATGGTTTGGGTTAGGGTTAGTGTTATTGTTAGGGTTAAGGTTATAGTTACAGTGAGTTTGAGGGTGAAGGTGAGGGTTAGGGTTAGGGTTAAGGTGGGGTTTAGGGTTAGGGTTAGGGTGAGTGTGAGGTTTCGGGTTAGATATAGGGTTAGGTAGAGGGTTAATGTGAGGGTTAGGGATAGGGTTAGTGTTAGGGTTAGGGTGAGGTTGAGGGTTAAGTTGAGTTTTAGGGTTAGGGTTAGTGTTAGTGTTAGCGTTAGGTTGAGAGTTAGGGGGAGGTTTAGAGTTAGGGTTAGGGTTAGCGTTAGCGTTAAGATGTGGGTGAGGTTTAGTTTTAGAAGTAGGATTCGGGTAAGGCTGAGGGTGAGGGTTAGGTTTAGGGTTAGTGTTAGGGTTAGGGTGAGGGTTAAGGTGAGGGTGTGGGTGAGGGTTAGGGTTAGGATTAGGGTTATGGTAATTGTGAGTGAGAGTGTTAGGATTAGGCTTAGGCTTAGCCTTATGTTTAGGCTGATGGTGAGTGTGAGGTTATGGGGTAGAGTTAGGGTTAGGGTGATGGTTAGGTTGAGGATTAGGGTTTGGGTGAGGGTTAGGGTTAGGGTGAGGGTGAGGGTTAGACTTAGACTTAGGGTTAGGCTGAGGGTGAGGGTGGGGGTGAGGATTAGGGATAGTGTTAGGGTTAGGATTAGGGTTAGGCTGAGGGTGAGGGTGGCGGTGAGCATTAGAGTGATTGTTCGGGTTAGGGTTAGTGTTATTGTTAGGGTTAGGGTTAGAGTTACAGTGATAGTGAGAGTGCGGATGAGGGTTAGGTTTAGGGTTAGGGTGTGCTTTAGGGTTAGGGTAAGGGTTAGGGTGAGGGTGAGTTTCAAGGTTAAATATAGGGTTAGGGAGAGGGTTAGGGTGAGGATTAGGGATAGGGTTAGTGTTAGGTTTAGGGTTACGGTTACTGTGAGGGTGAGGGTGAGGGTTAGTTTAGGGTCAGGGTGAGGATTAGGGTTTGGGTTTGGGTTACAGTGAGGGTTAGGGAGAGGCTGAGTTTTAGGGATAGATTGAGGGTTAGGGTGAGGGTTAGGTTGAGGTTTAGGGTTAGGGTTAGTGTTAGTGTTAGGGTTAGGTTGAGAGTTAGGGGGAGGGTTAGGGTTAGGGTTAGTGTTATTTTAGGATGTGGGTGAGGTTTAGTGTTAGAATTAGGGTTAGTGTGAAGCTGAGGTTGAGGGTTAGGGTTAGGGTTAGGATTAGGGTTAGGGTGAGGGTGAGGGTTAGGTTTAGGGTTAGGATTAGGATTAGGGTTAGGGTTAGGGTGAGTGTGAGGGTTAGGGTTACGGTCAGTGTTAGCCTTAGGTTTAGGCTGAGGGTGAGGGTGAGGGTTAGGTTTAGGGTGAGGGTTGGGTTTAGGGTGAGGGTGATTTTTAGTGTTAGGTTTAGGGTTACAGTTAGGGTTAGGGTGAGGGTGAGGTTTAGGGGTAGAATTAGGGTTAGCGTCAGGGTTAGAGTTAGGGGAAGGGTGTGGGTGAGGTTTAGATTGAGGATTAGCTTTAGAGTGAGGGCTAGGTTGAGGGAGAGTGTTAGCGTTTGGGTTAGTGTGAGGTTTAGTGTTAGGGTTAGGGTTAGTGTTAGGGTGAGGGTAAGTGTTAGGGTGAGGGTTAGGATTAGGGTTAGGCTGAGATTGAGGGTGGGGGTGAGGATTAGGGTTAGGGTGATGGTTCGGTTTAGGGTTAGTGTTATTGTTAGGGTTACGGTTAGAGTTACAGTGAGGGTGAGGGTGAGGTTGAGGGTTAGGTTTAGGGTAAGGATGGGGGTTAGGGTTAGGGTTAGGGTTATGGTGAGTGTGAGGTTTAGGGTTAGATAAAGGGTTAGGGAGAGGGTTAAGGTGAGGGTTAGGGATAGTTTTAGTGTTAGGGTTAGGGTGAGGTTGAGGGTTAGGTTGAGGTTTAGGTTTAGGGATAGGGTTAGGGTTAGTGTGAGTGTTAGTGTTAGGGTTAGGGTTAGTGTTAGGGTGAGGGTAACTGTTAGGATGAGGGTTTGGGTTTGGGTGAGGATTATGGTTAGGATGAGGGTTAATATTAGGGTTAGGGCTATTGTTAGGGTTAGGTTTAGGGTTACGGTTACTGTGAGCGTGAGGGTGAGTTTTAGGGTTAGGGTGAGGGCTAGGGTTGGGGTTTGGGTTAGGGTGAGGTTGAGGCTGAGGACTAGGGTTAGGCTTAGGGTTAGGTTTAGGGTTAGGATTAGGGTTAGGGTTACAGTGAAGGTTAGGGTTAGGCCTAGGGTTACGCTTAGGGTTAGGCTGAGGGTGAGGGTGGGGGTGAGGATTAGGGTTAGGTTAAGGTTTAAATTAGGGTTATTTTTATTGTTATTTTTTGGGTTAAGTTTGCATTGAGGGTGAGGCTGAGGGTGAGGGTTAGGGCTAGAGTTAGGCTTAGACTTAGGTTTAGGCTGAGGGTGATCTTGGGGGGTTAGGAATAGGTTTTGGGTGATGGTTAGGATTAGGGTTAGGGTGAGGGTTATGATGAGGGTTAGGGTTAGGATTTGGTTTAGGGTGAGGGCTAGGGTGAGGGTGAGTATTAGGGTTAGGGTTAGGCTTAGGCTTTGGTTTTGGCTGAGGGTGAGTGTGAGGGTGAGGTTTAGGGTTTGGTTGATGGATAGGTTTCGGGTTAGGGTGAGTGTTTGGTTGAGGGTTAGGGTTAGGGTGAGAGTTAGGGTGAGGGTGAGGGATAGATTGAGGATTAGGGTTAGGGTTAGTGTGAGGTTTAGAGTGAAGATGAGGGTTAGGTTTAGGGTGAGGTTTAGGGTTAGGGTGAGAGTTTGGGTTACTGTGAGGGTTAGTGTGAGAGTTAGGGTTAGTGTTAGGGTGAGAGTAAGTGTTAGGGTTAGGGTTAGGGTTAGGTGTAGGCTTAGGGTTAGGGTGAGGGTTAGCGTTAGGGTTTGTGTAAGGGTGTGGGTGAAGCTGAGGATTAGGGTTAGGTTTAGGGTTAGGGTGAGGGTTAGGTTTAGGGTTAAGTTTAGGATTATGGTGAGGGTTAGTGTTAGCGTTAGGCTTAGGCCTAGGGTTAGGCTGAGGGTGAGGGTGAGGGTAGGGGTGCGGATTAGGTTTTGGGTTAGGGGTTGGGTTTGGTTTATTGTTAGTGTTATGATTAGGGTTAAGTTTGCAGTGAGGGTGAGGCTGAGGGTGAGGGTTATGGTTAGGGTCAGGTTTAGTGTTCGTGTTAGGGTTAGTGTTAATGTTAGGTTTAGGGTTAGAGTTACGGTGAGGTTGAGGGTGAGGGTGAGGGTTTTGGTTAGGGTGAGGTTTAGAGTGAGTTTTAGGGTAAGGGTTAGGGTTAGGGTGAGGGTGAGGTTTAGGGTTAGTTCGGGTGAGGGGGAGGTTTAGGGTGAGGGTCAGCGTTAGGTTTAGTGTTATGGTTAGGGAGAGGTTGAGGGTTAGGTTGAGCTTTAGGGATAGGGTTAGGTTTAGGATTAGGGTTAGGGTGAGGGTGAGTATGAGGGTTAGTGTGAGGGTTAGGCTTAGGCTTAGGGTTAGGCTGAGGGTGAGGGTGGGGGTGAGAATTAAGGTTAGGGTGATGATTCGGGTTTGGTTTAGTGTTATTGTTAGGGTTAGGGTTAGAGTTATGGTGAGGAGGAGGGGGAGGGTGTGGGTGCGGGTTAGGGTTAGGTTTAGGGTGAGGGTTAGGGTTAGTGTTAGGGGGAGGGTTAGGGTGAGGTTTAGGGTTAGGATTAGGGTTAGGTTGAGGGCTAGGGTGCGGGTGAGGTTTAGGGCTAGGGTGAGGGTGAGGTTTAGGGTTAGAGTTAGGGTGAGGTTTAAGGTTAGGTTTTGGGTTAGGGTTAGGGTGAGGGTGAGGTTTAGGGTTAGAGTTAGGTTAAGCTGAGGCTGAGGGTGAGGGATAGGGTTAGGTTTTGGATTTGGGTAAGGGTTAGGGTGAGTGTGAAGGTTAGGGTTAGGGTTAGGCTTAGGCTTAGGGTTAAACTGAGGGTGAGGGTGAGGGTGAGGTTTAGGGTTAGGATTAGGGTTAGGGTGAGGGTGAGTGTGTGTGTTATAGTTAGCTTTAGGGTTAGGCTTAAGGTTAGGCTGAGGGTGAGGTTGAGGGTGAGGTTTAGGGTTAGGGTGAATGTTTGTGCAAGACTTAGGGGGAGGGTTAGGATGAGGGTTAGTGTTAGGATTAGGGCTAGAGTGAGGGTGAGGTTTAGGTTTAGGGTCAGGGTGAGGTTTAGTGTTAGAGTTAGTGTTAGGGTGAGGCTGAGGGCGAGGGTTAAGGTTAGGATTAATGTTAGGCTTATCCTTAAGGTGAGGTTTAGGTTGAGGGTGAGGGTTAGGATTAGGGTTAGGAGTAGGTTTAGGGTTAGGGTGAGGGTGAGGGTTAGGGTTAGGTTTAGCTATATGCTTAGGGTTAGGCTGAGGTTGAGGTTGAGGGTTAGGGTAAGGGTGAGGTTTAGGGGTATGGTTAGGGTGAGTGTGAGGTTTAGGGTTAGGGTTAGGGTGAGGCTTAGGATTATGCTGAGGGTGAAGGTGTGGGTTAGTGTTTGGGTTATGGTTAGGGTTATGGGGAGGGTTAGGATCAGGATTAGGGTTAGTGTGAGGTTTAGGATGAGGGTGAGTGTGTGTGTAGGGTTAGGTTTAGGGTTAGGCTTAGGGTTAGGCTGAGGGTGAAGTTAGGGTTAGGGTTAGGCTTAGGCTTAGGCTTTGGTTTAGGCTGAGGATGAGGGTGAGGCTGTGGGTTAGGGTTAGGGTGAGGGTTAGGGTAAGGATTAGGGGGAGGTTTAGGAAAAGGGATAGGGTTAGGATTATGGTTGGGTGTGGCTAGGGTGAGAATGAGGTTTAGGGTTAGGGTTAGCTTGAGGGTTAGAATTATTTTAAGGGTGAGAGTTAGTGTTCGGGTAATGTTTAGGGTTAGGTTGAGGGTTAAGGTAAGGGTTACGATGAGGGTGAAGGTTAGGGTTTGGTTGAGGGTGAGGGTTCGGGTTAGGGTTAGGGTGAGCTTGAGGGTTATGGTTAGTGTTAGGGTGAGGGTTAGGATGAGGGTTAGGGTTAGGATTAGTGTTAGGGTGAGGGCTAGGGTGAGGGTGAGATTTAGGGTTAGGGTTAGGGTTAGGGTGAGGTTTAGGGTTAGGGATAGGGTTAGTGTTAGGCTGAGTGTGACGTTTATGTTTAGAGTTAGGGGTAGGATGAGGCTGAGGTTGAGGGTTAGGGTTAGGGTTAGTGTAAGATTTAGGGTTAGGGTGAGGGTTAGGATTGAGGGTGAGTGTTAGGTTTAGGGTTAGGTTTAGGTTTAGGGTAAGGGTTAGGGTGAGTGTGAGCATTAGGGTGAGTGTGAGCATTAGGGTTTGGCTTAGGGTTAGGCTGAGGTTAAGGGTGAGGGTTAGGGTTAGTGTTAGATTAAGGTTTAGGGTTAGGATTAGGGTTAGGGTGAAATTTAGGGTTCGGTTATATTTAGCGTTAGGGTGAGGGTTATGGTTTAGGTTAAGGTGAGCATGAGGTTTAGGATTATGTTGAGGATTAGGCTTAGGTTTAGATCTAGGGTGAGGGTTAAGGTTAGGGTGAGGGTGAGGGTAAGGATGAGGATTAGGGTTAGGATTAGGGTTAGGGTGAAGCCTAGGGTGAGGGTGAGGGTTAGGGTTAGTGTTAGATTAAGGTTTAGGGTTAGGGTGAGGGTGATGGTAAGTTTGAGGGTTAGGGTTACGGTCAGGGTGATGATTACGTTTAGGGTGAGGGTTAGGTTTAGGATTAGGGTTAGCCTGAGGATGAGTGTTAGGATTAGGGTTAGGGTTAGGGTTAGGGTTAGGTTTCAGGTTAGGATAAGTGTTATTGTTAGGGTTAGGGTTAGATTTATGGGGAGGGTGAGGGTGAGAATGAGGGTTAGGGTTAGGCTGAGGTTTACGTTTAGGTTTAGGATTAGGGTTAGGGTGAGGGTGATGGTTAGAGTTAGGGTGATTGTTAGGGTTAGGGTGAGAGTGAGAGTTAGGGTTCGGTTATGTTTAGGGTTAGGGTGAGTGTTAGGGTTAGGGTTATGGTGAGCATGAGGTTTAGGGTTAAGTTGAGGATTAGGCTTAGGGTTAGGGCTAGGGTGAGGGTTAAGTTTAGGGTTAGGGTGAGGGTAAGGATGAGGATTAGGGTTAGGATTAGGGTTAGGGTGAGGGATAAGGTGAGTTTGAGGGTTAGGGTTAGTGTTAGATTAAAGTTTAGGTTTAGTGTTACGGTTAGGGTGAGGGTTCGTTTGAGGGTTAGGTTATGGTGTGGGTGATGATTAGGGTTAGGGTGAGGGTTTGGTTTAGGATTAGGGTTAGCTTGAGGGTGAGTGTTAGGATTACTGTTAGGGTTAGGGTTAGGTTTCGGTTTAGGATTAGTGTTATTGTTAGGGTTAGGGTTAGAGTTATGGTGAGGGTGAGGGTGAGGATTAGGGTTAGGGTGAGGTTTAAGGTTAGGGTTAGGATTAGGGTTAGGGTGAGGGTGAGGGTTAGAGTTAGGGTGAGGGTGAGGATTAGGGTTGCGATGAGGGTTAGCGTTAGGATTATGGTTAGCAAGAGGGTGAGTGTTAGGATTACAGTTAGGGTTAGGATTAGGGTTAGGATTAGTGTTCTTGTTAGGGTTAGGGTTAGAGTTATGGTGAGGGGAAGGCGAGGGTGAGGGTTAGGGTTTGGGTTAGGGTGAGGTTTAGGGTTAGGGTTAGGATTAGAGTTAGTGTGAGGGTGAGAATGAGGGTTAGGGTTATGGTGAGAGTTAGTGTTAGGGTTAGGCGCAGGGTTAGTATGAGGGTTAGGGTTAGGATTAGGGTTAGGGTGAGTACTAGGGTGAGGGTGAGGTTTAGGGTTAGGGTTAGGGTGAGGTTTAGGGTTAGGGTTAGGGTGAGTGTGAGGGTTAGGGTTAGGGTTAGGTTTAGGCTTAGGGTTACACTGAGGGTGAGGGTGAGCATGAGGTTTAGGCTTCGGATTAGGGTTAGGGTGAGGGTGAATTTGTGTGCTAGAGTTAGGTTTAGGATTAGGCTTAGGGTTAGGCTGAGGGTGAGGTTGAGGGTAAGGGTTAGTGTTAGGGTGAGGTTAAGGTAAGGGTTAGGGGGAGGGTTAGGATGAGGTTTAGTGTTAGGATTAGGGTTAGGGTGAGGGCTAGGGTGAGGGTGAGGTTTAGGTTTATGGTCAGGGTGAGGTTTAGTGTTAGAGTTAGTGTTTGGGTGATGCTGAGGGTGAGGGTTAGGGTTAGTATTAATGATAGGCTTAGGCTTAAGGGGAGGTTTAGTTTGAGGGTTAGGATTTGGGTTAGTAGTAGGATTAAGGTTAAGGTGAGGGTGAGGATTAGGGTTAGGGTTAGGGTAAGGCTTTGGGTAAGGCTGAGGTTGAGGGTGAGGGTTAGTGTTAGGGTGAGGTTTAGGGTTAGGTTTAGGGTGAGTTTGAGGGTTAGGGTTAGGCTTAGGCTTAGGATTATGCTGAGGGTGATTGTGTGGTTTAGTGATAGTGTTAGGGTTAGTGTTATGGGGTGGGTTAGGATGAGGGTTAGGGTTAGTGTGAGGTTTAGGTTGAGGGTGAGTGTGTTGTTAGGGTTAGGTTTTGGGTTAGGCTTAGGGTTAGGCTGAGAGTGAGTTTGAGGCTGAGGGTTAGTGTTAGGGTGAGGGTTAGGATAAGGGTTAGGGGGAGGTTTAGGAAAAGGGATAGGGTTAGGATTAGTGGTGGGTGAGGTTAGAGTGAGAATGAGGTTTAGGGTTAGGGTTAGCTTGAGGGTTAGGATTATGGTAAGGGTGACAGTTAGTGTTCGGGTTAAGTTTAAGGTTAGGTTGAGGGTGAAGGTAAGGGTTACGGTGAGGGTTCGGATTAAGGTTAGGGTGAGCATGAGGGTTATGATTAGTGTTAGGGTGTGGGTTAGGATGAGGGTTTGGGTTAGGATTAGTGTTAGGTTGAGGGCTAGGCTGAGGATGAAGTTTAGGGTTAGGGTTAGGTTTAGGGTGAGGTTTAGGTTTAGGGGTAGGGTTAGTGTTTGGGTGAGGGTGACGTTTACGGTTAGTGTTAGGGGTAGGATGAGGCTGAGGTTGAGGGTTAGGGTTAGGGTTAGTGTTAGTTTTAGGGTTAGGGTGAGGGTTAGGTTGAGGGTGAGGGTTAGTGTTAGGGTTAGGATTAGGTTTAGGGTAAGGTTTAGGGTGAGTGTGAGCATTAGGTCTAGGGTTAGGGTTTGGCTTAGGGTTAGGTTGAGGGTGAGGGTGAGGATCAGGGTTAGGGTTAGTGTTAGATTAAGGTTTAGGGTTAGGGTTAGGGTTAGGGTGAGAGTTAGGGTTCGATTATGTTTAGGGTTAGGGTAAGGGTTATGGTTATGTTTAAGTTGAGCATGAGGTTTAGGGTTACATTGAAGATTAGGCTTAGGGTTAGGGCTAGGGTGAGGGTTAAGTTTAGGGTTAGTGTGAGTGTAAGGTTGAGGATTAGGGTTAGGGTGAGGGCTAGGGTGAGGTTGAGGGTTAGGGTTAGTTTTAGATTAAGGTTTAGGTTTAGGGTTTGGGTTAGGGTGAGGGTTAGGTTTAGGATTAGGTTTAGCCTGAGGATGAGTGTTAGGATTAGGGTTAGGGTTAGGGTTAGGGTTAGGTTTCGGGTTAGGATTAGTGTTATTTTTAGGGTTAGGGTTAGAGTTATGGTGAGGGTGAGGGTGAGGGTGAGGGTGAGGGTGAGGGTTAGGGTGAGGTTTAGGGTTAGTGTTAGGATTAGTGTTAGTGTGAGGGTGAGGTTTAGGGTTAGATTCAGGGTTAGTTGGAGGGTTAGGTCTAGGGTTAGGCTTAGGGTTAGTTTTAGGGTTAGGGATAAGGTGAGGGTTAGGTTGAGGTTTAGGTTTTTGGTTAAGGTTAGGATTAAGATGAGCGTGAGGGTGAGTGTGATGGTTAAGTTTAGGGATAGGCTTAACCTTAAGATTAGGCTGAGGGTGAGGGTATGGGTGAAGATTAGGTTTAGGGTGATGGTTAGCATTAGGGCTAGGGTGAGGGTTAAGATGAGGGTTAGGATTAGGATTAGGTTTAGGGTGAGGGCTAGGGTGAGGGTGAGGGTTAGTGTAAGGTTTTGGCTTAGGCTTAGGTTTAGGCTGAGCATGAGCTTGAGGGTGAGGGTTAGGGTTAGGGTGATGTTTAGGTTTACAATTAGGGTGAGTTTTAGGATGAGGTTTAGGGTTAGGGTGAGGATGATGGTAAGGGTAAAGGTGAGGTTTAGGCCAAGGGTCAGGTTTAAGATAAGGGTGAGGTTTAGGGTTAAGTTTAGGGTTAGGGTAAAGGTTAAGGTTAGGTTTAGGTGAGGGTTAGATTGAGGATTAGGGTTATGGTTAGTGTGAGATTTAGGGTGAGGATGAAGGTTAGGGTTAGGGTCAAGGTGATGGTTAGAATTAGGGTTAGGGTGAGGGCTAGGGTGAGGGTGAGGATTAGTGTTTTGGTTAGGTTAAGGGTGAGGTTTAGGATTAGGGTGAGGTTTAGCGTTAGTGTGAGGGTTAGTGTTATGGTTAGGGTTAGCATTAGGGTGCGGGTTATGGTTAGTGTGCGGGTTAGGGTTAGTTTTAGGGTTATTGTTAGGTTTAGGGTTAGGGTTAAGGTTATGGTGATGGTGAGGGTTAGGGTTAGGGTTAGGGTGAGGTTTAGTGTTAGGGTTAGGGTTAGAGTTAGGTTTATGATGAGGGTGAGGTTTAGGGGTACAGTTCGGGTTATGGTGAGGGTTAGGGTTAGGGTGTGTGTTAGCGTGGGGGTGACAGTAAGGGTAAAGTTGAGGGTTAGGCTGAGGCTGAGGGTTACGGTAAGGGTGAGGGTTAGGGTTAGGGTGAGGGTTAGTGTTAGCTTTAGGGTGAGGTTGAGGGTTAGATTGAGGATTAGTGTTAGGGTTAGTGTGAGGTTTAGGGTGAGGATGAGGGTTAGGATTAGGGTGAAGGCTTGGGTGAGTGTGAGGGTTGGGGTTAGTGTTAGGTTGAGGTTTAGGGTTAGGGTATTGTTTAGGGTTAGTGTGCGTGTTAGTGTTAGTTTTAGGTTTAGTGTTAAGGTGAGGGTAAGTGTTAGGGTGAGCATTAGGGTTAGGGTGAGGGTTATGGTTAGGGTGAGTGTAAGGGTTAGAGTTATGTTTATTGTTAGGGTTTGGTATAGTGTTACGGTTTCGGTGAGGGTGAGGGTGAGGGTTAGGGTTAGGGTGAGGTTTAGGGTTAGGGTTAGGGTTAGGATTAGGGTGAGGTTGAGCTTTAGGGTTAGATTTAGGGTTAGTGTTAGTGTGAGGGTTAGCGTTAGCATTAGGGTTAGTGTTACAGTGAGGGTACGTCTTAGGGTGAGGGTTTGTGTCAGGGTGAGGGTTATGGTTAGTGTGAGGGTTAGGATTGGTGATAGGGTTATTGTTAGGGTTCGGTTTAAGGTTATGGTTATAGAGCGAGTGAGGGTGAGGGTTAGGGTTAGGGTTAGGGTGAGGTTTAGAGTGAGAGTGAGGTTTAGGGTTAGAGTTAGGGTTAGGGTGAGGATTAGGTTGAGGGTTAGGGTTAGGGTTAATGTTAGGTTTAGGCTTACGGTGAGAGTTAATGGGAGGTTTAGGGTTAGGGTTAGGGTTAGGATTACGGTTAGGGTGAGGGTGAGTGTGTGTGTTAGGGTTTGGTTTAGGGTTAGGCTTAGCGTTAGGCTGAGGGTGAGGTTGAGGGTGATGGTTAGGTTTAGCTTTAGGGTTAGGGTTTCGGTGAGTTTGAGGGTTAGGATTAGGTTGAGGGTGGGGTTAGGATTAGGCTTAGGGTGAGGGTGAGGGTGAGGTTTATGTTTAGGGTTAGGATGATGGTTAGGGTTAGGATTAGTGTTAGGGTGAGTGCTAGTGTGAGGGTGATGGTTAGTGTTAGGGTGACGGTTAGGTTTACGGTTAGGGTGAGGGTTTGGATGAGGTTTAGGGTTAGGAGGAGGTTTAGGGTGAGCATGATGGTAAGGGTAAAAGTGAGGTTTAGGCTGAGGGTTATGGTTAAGATAAGGGTGAGTGTTAGGGTTAGGTTTAGTGTTAGGGTAAGGGTTAGGATTAGGGTTAGGATGAGGGTTAAATTGAGGTTTAGGGTTAGGGTTAGTTTCAGGTTTAGTTTGAGGATTAGGGTTAGGGTTAAGGTTAGGGTTAGGGTGAGGATGAGTTTTTGTGGTGTCATTAGGGTTAGGGTGAGAGTTAGGGTGAGGGTTAAGTTTAGGATTAACGTGGGGGTGCTGGTAAGTGTAAACGTGAGGGTTAGGCTGAGGTTGAGGGTTATAGTGGGGTGAGATTTAGGGTTAGGTTGAGGGTTAGGGTTATGGGAAGGGTATGGGTGATAGTTAGATTGAGGATTAGTGTTAGGGTTAGTGTGAGGTTTAGGGTGAGGATGAGGGTTAGGGGTAGGGTGAGGGCTAGGGTGAGGGTGAGGGTTAGGTTTAGGTTTAGGGTGAGGTTTAGGGTTAGGGTCATGATTAGGGTTAGTGTGAGGGTTAGTGTTAGGTTTTGGGTTAGTGTTAGGCTGAAGGTAAGGGTTAGGGTCAGGGTGAGGGTTATGGTTAGGTTGAGTGTTAGGGTTTGGGTTAGCGTTATTGTTAGGTTTAGGGTTACGGTTATGGTGAGGGTGAGGGTGAGGGTTAGGGTTAGGGTTAGTATGAGGTTTAGGTTTAGGGTAAGTGTTAGTGTTAGGGTTAGGGTGAGAGTGAGTTTTACGGTTAGAGTTAGGGTTAGTGTTAGGGTTAGTGTTAGTGTGATAGTTTGGGTTAGCGTTATGCTTATGCTTAGGCTTAGGCTTAGGCCAAGCATGAGTGTGAGGTTTAGGGTTAGGGTTAGGGTGCAGGTTAGGGTTAGGGTTAAGGTGAGGTTTAGGATGAGGTTTAGGGTTAGGATTAGTGTTAGGGTGAGGACTAGGGTGAGGGTTAGGATGAGGGTTAGGATTAGGGTTAGGGTTAGTTTGACTGTGAGTCTGAGGGTCAGTGTTAGGGTTAGGGTGAGGGTGATGGTTAGGGTTTTGGTTAGGGTGAGGGTGAGGCAAATGATTAGGGTTAGGTTTAGGCTTGGGTTTAGGGTTAGGGTTAGGTTTAGGGTTAGGTTTACAGTTAGGGTTCAGGTTAGGTTTAGGCTTAGGGTTAGGCTGAGGGTGAGGGTGGGGTTTAGCATTAGGGTTAGGGTTAGGATTAGGGTTATTGTTAGTGTTATGGTTAGGGTTAAGTTTGCACTTAGATTGAGGCTGAAGGTGAGGGTTATGGTTAATGTTAGGGTTAGGGTTAGGGTTAGTGTTATTTTTAGGGTTAGGTTTACAGTTACGGTGAGATTGAGGGTGAGGGTTAGGGTTAGGGTTAGGGTGAAGTTTAGCGTGAGGTTTAGGGTTAGGGTTAGGGTGAGGATGAGGTTTAGGTTTAGAGTTAGTGTTAGGGGGAGGGTTAGCAGGAGGTTTACGGTTATTGTTAGTGTTAGGGTTAGGGGATGATGAGTGATCGGTTGAGGTTTAGGGATAGGGTTAGGTTTAGTATTAGGGTTAGGGTGAGGATGAGGGTGACCATTAGGGTGACGGCTAGGCTTAGGCTTAGGGTTAGGCTGAGGGTGAGGGTGGGGGTGAGGATTAGGGTTAGGGTGATTGTTTGCGTTAGGGTTAGTGTTACTGTTAGTGTTAGGGTTAGAGTTACAGTGAGGGTGAGGGTGAGGGTTAGGGTTAGTGTTAGGTTGAGGTTTAGGGTTAAGGTTAGGATTAGGGTTAGGGTGAGGGTGAGGTTTAGGTTAGATTTAGGGTTAGTTGGAGGGTTAGGTTGAGGTTTAGGGTTATGGTTAGGGTTAGTGTTAGGAGTAGGGTGAGTGTGAGGGTGAGGGTGAGGGTTAGGGTTAGTCTTAGGTGTAGGCTCAAGGTTAGGCTGAGTGTGAGGGTGGGGGTGAAGATTAGGTTTATGGTGATGGTTAGGGTTGGGGCTAGGGTGAGGGTTAGGATTAGGATTAGGGTTAAGGTGAAGGCTAGGGTGAGGGTGAGGGTTAGGGTAAGGGTTAAGCTTCGGCTTAGGGTTAGGCTGAGCGTGAGTTTGAGGGTGAGGGTTAGGTTTAGAGTGATGGTTAGGTTTACGGTTAGTGTGAAAGTTAGGATGAGCTTTAGGGTTAGGGTGAGGGTTAGGGTGAGGATGATGGTAAGGGTAAAGTTGAGGTTTAGGCTAATGGCGAGGGTTAAGATAAGGGTGAGGGTTAGGGTTTGATTTAGGTTTAGGGTTAGGGTTAGGGTTATGGTTAGGGTGAGGATTAGATTGAGGATTAGGGATAGGGTTAGTGTGAGGTTTAGAGTGAGGATGAGGGTTAGGGTTAGGGTGAGGGTGAGGGTTAGGATGAGGTTTAGTTTTAGGACTAGGGTTAGAGTGAGGGGTAGGGTGAGGTTGAGGTTTAGGGGTTGGTTTAGGGTTAGGGTTAGGGTGAGGGTGAGGTTTAGGGATAGAGTTAGGGTTAGGGGGAGGGTTAGGGTGAGGTTTATTGTTATTGTTAGTGTTAGGGTTATGGGATGGTGAGGGTTAGGTTGAGGTTTAGGGATTGGGTTAGGTTTAGTATTAGGGTTAGCGTGAGGGTGAGTGTGATGGCTAGGGTGAGGGCTAGTCTTAGTCTTAGGGTTAGGCTGAGGGTGAGGGTGGGGGTGAGTATTAGGGTTAGGGTGATGGTTTGGGTTAGGGTTAGTGTTATTGTTAGGGTTACGTTTAGAGTTACGGTGAGGGTGAGGGTGCGGGTGAGGGTTAGGGTTAGAGTTAGGGTGGGGTTTAGGGTTAGTGTGAGGTTGAGGTTTAGGGTTAGATATAGGGTTAGGGGGAGGGCTAGGGTTAGGGTTACGGATAGGGTTAGTGTTAGAGATAGGGTGAGGTTGAGGGTTAGGTTGAGGTTTAGGGTTAGGTTTATGGTTATGGTTAGTTTGAGGGTTAGTGTTAGGATTAGGGTTAGTATTAGGGTGATGGTAAGTTTTAGGGTGAGGGTTTGGGTTAATGTGAGGGTTATGGTTAGGGTGAGTGTTAGGATTACGGTTGGGGTGATTGTTAGGTTTAGGTTTAGGGTTTGGGTTACGGTGATGGTGAGGTATAGGGTTAGGGTTAGGGTGAGGTTTAGGGTTTGGGTTAGGGTTAGAATGAGGGTTAGGATGAAGGTGAGGTTTGTGGTTAGATTTAGGGTAATGGTGAGGGTTAGGGTTAGGATTTGGGTTAGGGTGAGGGTGAGTGTGTGTGTTAGGGTTAGGTTTAGGTTTAGGCTAATAGTTAGGCTAAGGGTGAGGTTGAGGGTGAAGGTTTGTGTTAGGGTTTGGGTTTGGTTTAGTGTTAGGGTGATGGTTAATGTGAGTGTTAGGATTAGGGTTAGGGTTATGGTGAGTGTTAGGGTTAGGGTTAGGTTGAGGTTTTGGGTTAGGGTAAGAGTTAGGGTTCGATTAAGTTCAGGGTTAGGGTGAGGTTTAGGGTTAGGGTTATGGTGATCATTAGGGTTACTGTTAGGTTGAAGGTTTGGGTTAGGTTAAGGATGAGGGCTAGTTTTAGGATTAGGGTGAGGGTTAGGATGAGGATTAGGGTTAAGATTTGTGTTAGGGTGAAGGATAGAGTGAGGGTGAGAACTAGGGTTAGTGTTAGGTTAAGGTTTAGGGTTAAGGATAGCATAAGGATGAGGGTTAGGACGAGGGTTTGGGTTACGGTGAGGGTGAGGTTTAGGTTTAGGGTGAGGGTTAGGGTTAGGGTTATGGTTAGGGTGAGGGTGAGGTTTACTGTTAGAGTTAGGGTTAGGGTGAAGCTGAGGGTGAGTGTTAGGGTTCCAGTTAGTGTCAGGTTTAGGGTGAGTGTAAGGGTCAGGGTTAGAGTGAGGGTAAGGGTGAGTGTTAGGGTTAGGGTTAAGGTTATGGGGAGGGTTAGGATGAGGGTTAGGACAAGGATGAGGGTTAGGGTGAGGGCTAGGCTGAGGGTGAGGTTTAGGGTTAGCTTTAGGGTGAGGTTTAGGTTTAGGATTAGGATTAGGGTAAGGGTTAGGGTGAGTGTGCGGGTTAGGGTTAAGTTTATGGTTAGGCTTAGGGTTACACTGAGGGTGAGGGTGAGGATTAGGGTTAGGATTAGTGTTAAGGTGAGGTTGAGTGTGTGTGTTAGAGTTAGGTTTAAGGTTAGGCTTCAGGTTAGGCTGAGGGTGAGGATTAGGGTTTGGGTGAGGGTTAGGGTAAGTGTTAGGGGGAGGGTTAGGATGTGGGATAGTGTTAGGATTAAGGTTAGGGTGAGGGCTAGGGTGAGGGAGAGGATTAGGGTTATGATTAGGGTGAGGGTGCGGTTTAGCATTAGGGTGAGGGTTAAGGTTAGTGTGAGGATTAATGCTACGGTTAGGTTTAGTGTTAGGGTGAGGGTATGTGTTAGGGTGAGGGTTAGGGTTACGGTGCATGTTATGGTTAGTGTGAGGGTTAGGGTTAGGGTTAGCATTATTGTTAGGTTTAGGATTAGGGTTACGGTTACAGTGAGGGTGAATATTAGGGTTAGTGTTAGTGTGGGGGTTAGCGTGGGGGTAATGGTAAGGGTAAAGGTTAGGGTTAGGGTGAGGTTGAGCGGTACGATAAGGGTGAGGGTAAGGGTTAGGGTTACAGTTAGGCTGAGGGTGAGGGTGGGGGTGACGATTAGGGTTAGGTGATGGTTAAGGTTAGGGTTATGGTGAAGTCTAGGTTGAGGGTAAGGGTTGGGGTTAGTGTTAGGCTGAGGTTTAGGGTTTGGGTGATGTTTAGGGTGAGTGTGAGGGTTATGGTTAGATTGAGGTTTAGGGTTAGGGTTAGGGTTAGGGTTAGGGTTAGGGTGAGGTTGAGGTTTAGGGTTAAATTTATGGTTAGTGTTAGTGTGATGTTAGTGTTAGCGTTAGGGTTAGTGTTATGGTTAGGGTAAATCTTAGGGTGAGGGTTTGGGTCAGGGTGAAGTTTATGGTTAGGGTGAGCGTTAGGATTAGGGTTAGGGTTATTTTTAGGGTTTGGTTTAAGGTTACGGTTATGGTGCGGTTGAGGGTGAGGGTTAGGGTTAGTGTTAGGGTGAGGTTTAGGGTGAGGGTGAGGTTTAGGGTTACAGTTAGGGTTAGGGTGAGGATTGGGGTTAGGGTTAGGCTTAGGCTTAGGCTTAGGCTTAGGCCGAGCATGAGGGTGAGTGTTAGGGTTCGTGTTTGGGTGAGGGGTAGTGTTAGGATTAGGGTTAGGTTGAGGGTGAGTTTTAGGGTTAGATTTAGGGTTAGTGTTTGGGTGAGGTTTAGTGTTAGAGTTAGGGTTAGTGTGAGGCTGAGGGTGAGGGTTAGGGTTAGGATTAATGTTAGGGTTAGGCTTAAGTTGAGGGTTAGGTTGAGGGTGAGGGTTAGGGTCAGGGTTAGGAGTAGGATTAGTGTTAGTGTTAGGGTGAGTGTGAGGGTTAGGGTTAGGTTTACTGATAGGCTTAGGGTTAGGCTGAGGTTGAGGGTGAGTGTTAGGGTTAGGGTGAGGGTTTGTGTTAGTGTTAGGTTAGTGTTACCGTTAGGGTTAGTGTTAAGATGAGGGTAAATCTTAGGGTGAGGTTTGGGTCAGGGTGACGGTTATGTTGCGGGTGAGGTTGAGGGTTAGGTTTAGTGTTAGGGTGAGGTTTAGGGTTAGGGTGAGGTTTAGGATTAAAGTTAGGGTTAGGGTGAGTGTGAGGGTTAGGGTTAGGGATAGGCTTAGGATTAGGCTGAGGGTGAGGGTGTATTTTAGGGTTAGGATTAGTGTTAGGGTGAGGTTTAGGATTTGGGTTAAGGTTAGAGTTAGGGTTAGGGTGAGGTTGAGCTTTAGGGTTAAAGTTAGGGTTAGGGTGAGGTTTAGGTTGAGGGTTAGGATAAGGGTTATATTTAGGTTTAGGGTTACAGTTAGAGTTAGGGGGAGGGTTAGGGTTAGGTTTAGTGTTAGGGATAGGATTTGGGTTAGAGTGAGGGTGAGTGTGTGTGTTAGGTTTAGGTATAGGGTTAGGCTTATGATTAGGCTGAGGGTGAGGTTGAGGGTGAGGGTTAGGGTTAGGGGGAGGTTTAGGTTGAGGGTTAGGGTTAGGATTAGGGTTAGGGTAAGGGATAGGGTTAGTGTGAGGGTGAGGTTTAAGTTTACGGTTAGGGTTAGGGTGAGGTTTGCGTTGGGGTTAGGGTTAGAGTTAGGGTTATGGTGAGGGTGAGGTTTATGGGTACAGTTAGGGTTAGGGTGCGGGTTAGCTTGGGGGTGACGGTAAGGGTAAAGTTGAGGGTTAGGCTGAGGGTGAGGGTTATGGTAAGGGTTAGGTTTAGGTTTAGGGTGAGGGTTAGTGTTCGCTTTAGGGTGAAGGTGAGGGTTATATTGAGGATTAGTGTTAGGGTTAGTGTGAGATTTAGGGTGAGGATGAGGGTTAGGGTTAGGGTGCTGGCTAGGAAGAGGGTGAGGTTCAGGGTTAGTGTTAGGGTGAAGTTTAGGGTTAGTGTGATGGTTAGGGTTAGTGTGAGTGTTAGTGTTAGGGTTAGAGTTAGTGTTAGGGTGAAGGTAAGTGTTAGGTTGAGGGTTAGGTTTAAGGTGAGAGTTATGGTTAGGGTGAGGGTTAGGGTTAGGGTGAGGGTTATGGTTAGGGTGAGGGTTAGTGTTTGGGTTAGGATTATAGTAAGCATTAGGGTTATCGTTAAGGTTATGGTGAGGGTGAGGGTGAGCCTTAGGTTTAGGGCTAGGATGAGGTGTAGTTATAGGGTTAGGGTTAGGTTTAGTGTCAGGGTGAGGTTTAGTGTTAGAGTTAGGGTTAGGATGAGGCTGAGGGTGAGAATTAGGTTTAGGATTAATGTTAGGTTTAGGCTTAAGGTGAGGGTTAGGTTGAGGGTGAGGGTTAGATTTAGGGTTAGGATTAGGATTAGGTTTAGGGTTAGGGTTAGTGTTAGGTTTAGGGATAGGCTTAGGGTTAGACTGAGGTTGAGGGTGAGTGTTAGGTTTAGGGTGAGGGTTAGGGTTAGGGTTAGGATTAGGAATAGGTTTAGAGTTAGGGTGAGTGTGAGGGTTAGGGTTAGGTTTAGGGTTGGGCTTAGGTTTAGGCTCAGGATGAGGGTGAGGGTGAGGGTTATGGTTAGGGTGAGGGTTAGGGTTAGGGTTATGGGGAGGGTTAGGATGAGGGTTAGGGTTAGGATTAGGGTTAGAGTGAGGGCTAGGAAGAGGTTGAGGTTTATGGTTAGGGTTAGGGTGAGGGTTAGTGTGAGTGTTAGTTATAGTGTTAGAATTAGGTTTAAGCTGAGGATGAGGGTGAGGCTTAGGGTTCTGGTTAGGATTAGGATTAGGGTAAGGGTTAGAGTGAGTGTGAGGGTTAAGGTTCTGGTTAGGGTTAGGCTTTGGATTACACTGAGGGTGAGGGTGAGGGATAGGATTAGGCATAGGGTTAAGGGGAGGGTGAGTGAGTGTGTTAGGTTAGGTTTAGGTTTAGGTTAAAGGTTAGGCTAAGGGTGAGGTTGAAGGTGAGTGTTAGGGTTAGGGTGAGGTTTAGGGTTAGGGTTAGGGTTAAGTTGAGAGTAAGGGTGAGGGTTAGGGTTAGTGTTAGGGTGAGGGTTAGGATGAAGTTTAGAATTAGGGTTAGGGTGAGGGCTAGGCTGAGGGTGAGGTTTAGGTTTAGGGTTAGGTTTAGGGTTAGGGTTAGGTTTAGGGTGAGGGTGAGGTTTAGGGTTAGAGTTAGTGTAAGGGTGAGGCTGAGGTTGAGGTTTCGTTTTAGGGTTAGTTTTCGAGTTAGGGTTAGGGTAACGGTTAGGGTGATGGTGAGGATTAGGGTTAGAGTTAGGATTAGGATTAGAGTAAGGATTAGGGTTAGTTTGAGGGTTAGGTTTAGGGTTAGGTTTAGGCTTAGGTTTAGGCTGAGGCTGAGGATGAGGGTGAGGGTTAGGGTTAGGGTTAGGGTGGGTTTTAGGGATAGGGTTAGTGTTAGGTTAGGGATTAGTGTGAGGGTTAGGGTTAGGGTTAGT
The DNA here is from genome assembly GCF_024711535.1 of Dipodomys merriami. Classification (NCBI taxonomy): domain Eukaryota; kingdom Metazoa; phylum Chordata; class Mammalia; order Rodentia; family Heteromyidae; genus Dipodomys; species Dipodomys merriami. Next base: position 966,710 of record NW_027205592.1, on the reverse strand, counting down.
ATTATGATTATGGTGAGGGTGAGGGTGAGTGTGATGGTTAGGGTTAGGGTGAGAGTTAGGGTTCAGTTAAGTTTAGGGGTAGGGTGATTGTTAGGTTTAGGATTAGGGTGAGTGTAAGTGTTAGGGTTAGGTTGAGGGTTTGGGTTAGGGTAAGGATGAGGGTTAGTGTTAGGGTTCGTGTGAGGGTTAGGATGATGATTAGGGTTATGATTAGTGTTAGGGTGAGGGTTAGGGTGAATGTGAGGATTAGGGTTTGTTTTCGTGTGAGGTTTAGGATTAGGTTTGGGGTTAGGGTGAGGGTTAGGATGAGGGTTAGGGTTCCGGTGAGGGTGAGGGTTAGGGTTAGGGTGAGGTTTAGGGTTAGGATTCGGGTTAGGGGGAGGTTGAGTGTTAGCATTAACGTTAGGGTTAGGGTTAAGTTTAGGGTTAGGATTACTGTTATAGTTAGGGTTAGGGTTAGAGTTATGGTGAGGGTGAGGGTTAGGGTGATTGTGAGGTTTATGGTTAGATTTAGTTTCAGTTGGAGCGTTAGGTCGAGGGTTAGGGTTTGTGTTAGGGTTAAGGTTAGGGTGAGGGTTAGGTTGAGGTTTAGGGTTAGGGTTAGGGTTAGGATTAGGGTTAGGGTGAGGGTGAGTGTGAGGTTTAGGGTTAGGGTTAGGCTTAGGCTTAGGGTTAGGCTGAGGGTGAGGGTGGGGGTGAGGATTAGGTTTAGGGTGATGGTTAGGGTTAGGGTTATGGTGAAGGTTAGTGTTAGGGTTAGGGATAGACTGAGGATTAGGGTGAGGATGAGGTTTAGGGATAGAGGTAGGGTTACGGTGAGGGTTAGCGTTAGAGTGAGGGTTAGGGTGGAGTTGACGTTAAGGATAAAGGTGAGGGTTAGGCTGAGGTTGAGGTTACAGTAAGGGTGCGGGTTAGGGTTAGGGTGAGGGTAAGTGTTAGGGTGAGGGTTAGGGTTAAGGTGAGAGTAAGTGTTAAGGTGAGGGTTAGGGTTAGGGTGAGGGTTATGGTTAGTTTCAGGTTTAGGGTTAGGGTTAGGATTATTGTTAGCATTAGGATTAGGTTTACGGTTATGGTGAGGGTGAGGGTGAGGGTTAGGGTTAGGGCTAGGATGAGATTTAGGGATAGGGTTAGGGTTAGGTTTAGGGTCAGGTTGAGGTTTAGTATTAGAGTTATGGTTAGGGTGAGACTGAAGGTGAGGGTTAGGGTTAGGGTTAGTGTTATGGTTAGGGTTAGGGTGAAAGTTAGGAGTAGAGTAAGGGTTAGGGTTAGGCTTAAGTTTAGAGTTAGGTTTAGGGTTTCAGTTACGGTGAGGGTGAGTTTCAGTATTAGGGTTTGGGTGAGTGTGAGGTCTAAGGTTAGAATTAGGGTTAAGATTAGGATTATGGTTAGGGTTAGCTTGAGTGTGAGGGTTAGGGTTAGTGTTAGCCTTAGGTTTAGGCTGAGGTTTTGCGTGAGGGTTAGGGTTATGGTTAGCTTGATGGGTAGGGTTAGGGTTAAGGTGAGTTTTAGTGTTAGGGTTATGTTTAAGTTATGGTTAGGGTGAGGGTGAGGTTTAGGGGTAGAGTTAGTTTTAGGGTGAGGGTTATGGTGAGTGTAAGTTTTCTGTTGAGGGTTAGGTTAGGGGTGAAGTTAAGGGTAAACGTGAGGGTTAGGCTGAAGGTCAGGGTTACGTTAAGGTTGAGGGTTAGGGTTAGGGTGACCATTAGGGTTAGGGTTAGTGTGCGAGTTAGGGTATAGGTTAAGTGTAGGGTTAGGGTGAGGTTTAGGGTAAGTGTTAGGGTGAGGGTGAGGGTTAGGTTTAGGTTAAGGGCTAGGTTGAGGGTGAGGGTTAGGGTAAGGGTTAGGATGAGCACTAGGATGAGGGTTAGGGTGAGGGTTAGGGTTAGATATAGGGTTAGGTTTAGGATTAGTGTTAGGTTGAGGGTGGGTGTGAGGGTTAGGGTTAGGGTTAGGATTAGGCTTAGAGTTAGGTTGAGGATTAGGTGTAGGGTTTGGGTTAGGGTGAGGCTGAGGCTGAGGATTAGGGAAAGGTTTAGGGTTAAGGATATGCTTAGGGTTAGGCTGAGGTTGAGGGTGGTGGTTAGGATTAGAGTTAGGTTTAGCTTAGGCTTAGGTTTAGGGTTATTGTTAGTGTTACGGTTCGGGTTAAGTTTGCAGTGAGGGTGAGGCTGAGGGTGAGGGTTATGGTTAGAGTTAGGGTTAGCGTTAGGGTTAGTGTTATTGTTAGGTTTAGGGTTAGAGTTACGGTGAGGTTGAGGGTGAGGGTGAGGTTAGAGTTAGGGTGAGGTTTAGGGTTAGGGTTTGGGTTAGGGTTAGGGTGAGGGTGATATTTAGGGTTAGAGTTAGGGTTAGGTGGAAGGTTAGGGTGAGGTTTAGGGTTAGGGTTAGTGTTATGGTTAGTTTGAGGGTGAGGGTTAGGTTGAGGTTTAGGGATAGGGTTAGGTTTACTATTAGGGTTTGTGTGAGGGTTAGGGTGAGCATTAGGATGAGGGTTAGGCTTATGCTTTTGGTTCAGCTGAGGGTGAGTGTGGGGGTTAGGATTAGGGTTAGGGTGATGGTTTGGGTTATGGTTAGGGGGAGGTTTAGGGTGCGGGTTAGGGTTAGGTTTAGTGTTAGGATTAGGGTAAGGATGAGGGTTAGGGCTCGGGTTCGGGTTAGGGTTAGGGTAAGGGTGAAGTTTAGGGTTAGGGTTAGGGTTAGGGTTAGATTTATGGTGAGGGTGACAGTGCGGATGAGTGTGAGGTTTAGGGTTAGGCTTACGGTTAGGCTTAGGGTTAGGCTAATGGTCAGGGTGAGTTTTAGGGTTAGGGTGAGGGTTAGGGTTAAGGTTATGGTGGGGTTAGGATGAGGGTTAGTGTTAGGATTAGGGTTAGGGTGATTGCTATGGTGAGGGTGAGGTTTAGGTTTAGGTTAGGTTGAGGTTCATGGTTAGGGTTAGGGTTAGGGTTAGGGTCACGTTGAGGTTTATGGTAAGAGTTAGGGTTAAGTTGAGGCTGAGGGTGAGGGTTATGGTTAGGGTTAGGTTAAGGATTAGGGTAAGGGTTGGGGTGAGTGTGAGTGAAAGGGTTAGGGTTAGGGTTAGGCTTAGGTTTACACTGAGTTGAGAGTGAGGGTGAGGCTTAGGGTTAGGGTGAGAGTTAGGGTTCAGGGTAAGTTTAGGTTTAGGTTGAGGGTTAGGGTTAGGTTTACGTTGAGTGTTAGGTTTAGAGTTACGTTGAGGGTTAGGGTTAGGGTTAGGGTTGGGGTGAGGGTTAGGGTTAGTGTTAAAGTGAGGTTTAGAGTTAGGATTAGAGTTAGAGTGAGGCTTAGTATGAGGGTAAGGGTTACGGTAAGTGTGAGGGTTAGGGTTAGGGTGAGGGTTAGGGTTAGGGTTAGGGTTAGGGTGAGGGTGAGGGTTAGGATTATGGTTAGTTTTAGGGTTATTTTTAGGGTTACGGTTACGGTGAGGGTGAGGGTGAGGGTTAGGGTTAGGGTTAGGTTGAGGTTTTTAGTGTTAGGGTTAGGGTTAGAGTTAGGGTTAGGGTGAGGTTAGTGTTAGGGTTAGTGTGAGGGTTAGTGTTTGGGTTATGTTATGCGTTACGGTTAGGGTTGTGGTTAGGGTTACTGTTAGAATAAGAGTTAGGGTTACAGTAAGGGTGTGTTTTAAGGTTTGGGTGAGGGTTAGCATTAGGTTTAGGGTTAGGGTGAGGGTCTGGGTTAGGATTAGGGTTAGGGTTAAGGTTATTGTTAGGGTTAAGGTTATGGTGAGGTTGCTGGTGAGGATTATGGTTAGGGTTCGGTTGAGGTTTTTAGTGTTAGTGTTAGGGTTAAAGTTAGGGTTAGGGTGAGGCTAGGGTTAGGGTTAGTGTGAGGTTTAGTGTTTGGGTTAGGGTATGGGTTAGGGTGATGGTTGTGTTTAGGGTGAGGGTTAGGATTAGGGTTAGGGTTATTGTTTGGGTTAGGTTTAGGGTTACGGTTAAGGTGAGAGTAAGGTTGAGGGTTCAGGTTTAGGGTTAAGGTCAGTTTTAGGGCTTGAGTAAGGGTTAGAGTTAGTGTTAGGGTTAGGGTAAGGTTTAGGGTCAGAGTATGGTTAGGATGATGGTTAGGTTGAGGGTTAGGGTTAGGGTTAGTGTTAGGGTTAGCGTGAGGTTTAGGTTGAGGTTGAGGGTTAGGGTTAGGGTTATGGGGAGGGTTAGGATGAGGGTTAGGGTTAGGATTAGGGTTAGGGTGAGGGCTAGGGTGAGGGTGAGTTCTAGGGTTAGGGTTAAGGTGAGGTTTAGGTTTAGGGTTAGGGTTAGTGGTAGAGTGAGGATTACGGTTAGGGTTATGGTGATGGTTAGGATTAGGGTTAGGGTCAGGATGGGGGTGAGGGTGGCGTTGAGGATTAGGGTTAGGGTTACCGTTAGGGTTATTGTGAGTTTTATGGTTAGGGTTAAGTTTGCAGTGAGGCTGAGGCTGAGGTTGAGTGTTATGTTTAGGGTTAGGGTCAGGTTTAGGGTTAAAGTTATTGTTATGGTTAGGGTTAGAGTTACAGTGAGGTTGAAGGTGAGGGTGAGGATTAGCGTTAGCGTGAGTTTTAGAGTTAGGTTTAGGGTTAGGGTTAGGGTGAGTTTGAGCTTTAGGGTTAGATTTAGGGTTAGGGGGAGGGTTAGGGTGAGGTTTAGGTTTAGGGGTAGTGTTAGGGTTAGGGTGAGGTTGAGGGTTAGGTTGAGGTTTAGGGAAAGGGTTAGGTTTAGGATTAGGATTAGGGTGACCATGAGTGTGAGGATAAGGGTAAAGGTTAGGCTTAGGCTTAGGAATAGGCAGAGGGTGAGGGTGGGATGAGGATTAGTTTTAGGGTGATGGTTAGGTTTAGGGGTAGTTTTATTGTAAGGGTTAGGGTTAGAGTTACGGTGAGGGTGAGGGTGCGGGTGAGGTTTAGGGTTAGGGTTAGGGTGGGGTTTAGGGTTAGGTTTAGGGTTAGGGTTAGGGTGAGGGTGAGGTTTAGGGTTAGATATAGCGTTAGGGTGACTGTTAGGGTGAGGGTTAGGGTTGGGTTTAGTATTAGGGTTAGGGTGAGGATGAGGGTTAGGGTTAGGGTTAGGGTAAGGGTTAGGTTTAGGGTTAGGGTTAGAGTTAGGGTTAGAGTTACGGTGAGGGTGATAGTGGGGAATGAGTGTGAAGGTTACGGTTAAGTTTAGGGTTAGGCTTAGGGTTAGGCTTAGGTTTGGGCTAAGGGTGATTGTGAGGTTAATGGTTATTGTGAGGGTTAGGGTTAGGGTTATGGGGAGGGTAGGATGAGGGCTAGTGTTAGGATTAGGGTTAGCGTAATGGCTAGGGTGAGGGTGATGTTTAGAGTTAGTTTAGTGTGAGGTTTAGGGTTAGGGCTGGGGTAGGGTTAGGGTGAGGGTGAGGTTTAGGGTTAGAGTTTGGGTTAAGGTGAGGCTGAGGGTGAGGGTTACGGTTAGGGTTAGGATTAAGATTTGGGTAAGGGTTAGGGTGAGTGTGAGGGTTAAGGTTAGGGTTAGCGTTAGGCTTAGGGTTACATTGAGCGTGAGCATAAGGGTGAGGGTTAGGGTGAGAGTTAGGGGTCAGGTTAAGTTTACAGTTAGAATGAGGGTTAGGGTTAGGTTTACGTTGAATGTGAGTGTTAGGGTTAGGTTGAGGATTAGGGTTAGGGTTAGGGTGAGGTTTAGGTTTAGGGTTAGGGTGAGGGTTAGGATGAGGATTAGGGTTAGGATTAGGGTTAGGTTGAGGGCTAGGTTTAGGGTGATGGTTAGGGTTAGTTTTAGGGTGAGTTTTAGGGTTAGGGATAGGTTTATGGTGAGGGTTAGGATGAGGGTTAGGGTTACGTAAGGGTGAGGGTTAGGGTTTGGGTGAAGGTTAGAGTTAGGTTTAGTTTTAGGATGAGTGTGAGGGTTACGGTTAGTGTTAGGGTGAGGGTTAGGATGAGGGTTAGGGTTAGGATTAGGGTTAGGCTGAGGGCTAGGTTGAGGTTGAGGGTTAGAGTAAGGGTTAGGCTTAGGCTTAGGGTTAGGCTGAGCATGAGGTTGAGAGTGAGGGTTAGGGTTAGGGTGATGGTTAGGTTTAAGGTTAGGGTGAGGGTTAGGATGAGGTTTAAGGTAAGGTGAGCTTTAGGGTGAGGATGATGGTAAGGGTAAAGGTGAGGTTAAGGCTGAGGTTGAGGGTTAAGATAAGGGTGAGGGTTAGGGTTAGGTTTATGGTTAGGGTTAGGGTTATGATGAGGGTTAGATTGAGGATTAGGGTTAGGGTTAGGGTTAGTGTGAGGTATAGGGTGAGGATGAGGGTTAGGGTTATGGTGAGAGTGAGGGTTAGAATTAGGGTTAGTGTGAGGGCTAGGGAGAGGGTGAGGGTTAGAGTTAGGGTTCGGGTTAGGGTGAGGTTTAGGTTAGGGTGAGGTTTAAGGTTAGTGTGAAATTTACTGTTAGGGTAAGGGTTAGTGTTAGGGTGAGGGTAAGTGTTAGGGTGAAGGTTAATGTTAGAGTTAGGGTTATGTTTAGGGTGAGGGTTAGTGTTAGGGTTAGGGTTATTTTTAGAGTTATTGTTAGGATTAGGGTTAGGGTAACAGTTACTGTGAGGGTGAAGCTTAGGGTTAGGGTTAGGGTGAGGTTGAGGCAGAGTTGGAGGGTAAGGTTTAGGGTTAGGTTTAGAGTAAGGGTTAGGGTGAGGGTTAGGATGAGGATGAGTGTTAGGGTGAGGGTTAATCGTAGGGTTAGGATTAGTATTAGTGTAAGGGTTCGGGTGAGTTTGAGGGTTAGGTTTAGGGTTAGGCTTAGGCTTAGGGTTCGCCTGAGACTGACGGTGAGGTTGAAGGTTAGGGTTAGGGTGAGGGTTAGGGTTAGGATTAGGGTGAGGGTAAGGGCTAGGGTGATGGTGAGGGTTAGGATTGGTTAGGGTTAGTGTTTGGGTAAGGTTTAGAGTTACGGTTAGGGTTTCGGTTAAGGTTAGGTTGAGGGTTATTGTTACGGTGAGGTTGAGGGTTAGGGTTAGTTTGAGGGTTAGGGTTAATATTATGTTTAGGGAGAGGGTGAGTGTTAGGATTAGGGTTAGAGTTATGGTTAGGTTTAGGGTTAGGGTTAGGGTTAGTTTTAGGGTGAGGTTTAGGGTTAGGGTTAGGATTAGTGTTAGGGTGAGGGTGAAATTTAGGGTTAGATTTAGGCTTGGTTGGAGGGTTAGGTCGAGCGTTAATGTTAGAGTTAGTGTTAGGGTTAAGGTTAGGTTGTGGGTTAGGTTGAGGTTTAGGGTTAGGGTTAGGGTTAGGATTAGGCTTAGGGTGAGGTGAGTGTGAGTTTTAGGGTTAGGGTTAGGCTTAGGCTGAGGGTTTAGCTGAGGGTGAGGGAGTGGGTGAGCATTAGGGTAAGGTTGATGTTTAGGGTTCGGGTTAAGGTGAGTGTTAGGATGAGGGTTAGGGTTAGGCTTAGGTTTAGGGTGAGGGCTAGGGTGATGGTGAGGGTTAGGGTAAGTGTTAGGCTTAGGCTTAGGGTTAGCCTGAGCATGAGGTTGAGGGTGAGGTTTAGGGTTGAGAATAGGGTGTGATTTAGTGTTAGGGTTAGGGTTAGAGTTAGGGTTAGGACGAGAGTGAGGTTTATGGGTAGGGTTAGGGTCAGCGTGAGGGTTACGGTTCGGTTGAGGGTTAGGGTGGGAGTGACTGTATGGGTAAAGGTGAGGGTTAGGCTGAGGGTGAGGGTTATGGTAAGGGTGAGGGTTAGGTTTAAGATGAGCGTTAGGGTTAGGGTTAGGGTGAGGGTTAGATTGAGGATTAGTGTTAGGGTTAGTGTGAGGTTTAGGGTGAGGATGAGGGTTAGGTTTAGGGTGAGGGCTAGGGTGAGGGTGAGGGTGAGAGTTAGATTGAGGACTAGTGTTTGGGTTAGTGTGAGCTTTAGGGTGAGGATGAGTTTTAGGGTTAGGGTTATGATTAATGTTAGGGTTAGGCTTAAGGTGAGGGTTAGAGTGTGGTTGAGCTTTAGTGTTAGTGTTAGGATTAGGATTAGGGTTAGGGTTAGGGTGAGTTTGAGGGTTAGTGTTAGGGTTAGGGTTTGGCTTAGTGTTAGGGTGAATGTGAGGGTGAGGTTGAGGGTTACTGTGAGGGTGAGGGTTAGGGTTAGGGTTAGGGTGAGAGTTAGGGTTAGGGTTAGGTTGAGGGTTAGGTTTAGGGTTAGGGTTAGGGTGAAGGTGAGGGTGAGGGTGAGGGTTAGTGTTAGGGTGAGGGTTAGGATGAGTGTTAGGTTTAGGATTAGGTTTAGGGTGAGGGCTAGGATGAGGGTGAGGTTTAGGGTTAGGTTTAGGTTTAGGTTTAGGGTTAGGTTTAGGGTGAGGTTCAGGTTTAGGGTTAGAGTTAAGGTTAGCGTGAGGCTGATGGTGAGGGTTAGGGTTAGGGTTAGTGTTAGAGTTAGGGTTACAATGAGGGTTCGGGTGAGGGTGAGGTTTAGGCTTAGTGATAGGATTAGGATTAGGGTACAGGTTAGGGTAAGTGTGAGGGTTAGGGTTAGGGTTACGGTTAGCCTTATGATTAGGCTGAGGGTGCGGGTAAGGGTGAGGGTGAGGGATAGGTTTAGGGTGAGAGTTAGGGGTAGGATTAGGGTGAGTGTTAGGGTTCTTGTTAAGTTTAGGGTTAGGGTGACTGTTAGGGTTATGGTGAGGGTTAGGGTTAGGTTGAGGGTTAGGTTTAGGATTAGGATTAGGGTGAGGGTTAGTGTTAGGGTTAGGGTGAGGGTTAGGATGAGGATTAGGGTAAGGATTAGGGTTAGGGTGAGGGCTAGGGTGAGGGTGAGTGTTAAAGTGAGGGGGTAGGGTTAGGGTAAGGGTGAGGGTTAAGGTTATGATTTGGGTTACTGTAAGGGTGACTTTTAGAGTTAGATTTAGGGTTAGGGGGAGGGTAAGGTCAAGGTTTAGGGTTACGGTCATAGTTAGGGTTAAGGTTATGGTGAAGGTTAGGTTGAGGTTTAGGGTTAGGGTTAGGGTTCGGATTAGGGTTAGGGTGAGGGTATGTGAGGGTTAGGGTTAGGATTAGGGTTAGGGTTAGGCTTAGGGTTAGGGTTATGCTGAGGGTGAGGTTGGGGGTGAGTATTAAGATTAGGGTGATGGTTAGGGTTAGGATTAGGGTGAGAGTTAGGATGAAGGATAGGGTTAGGATTTGGTTTAGTGTCAGTGCTAGGGTGAGGGTGAGGTTTAGAGTAAGATATAGGATTAGGCTTCGGGTTAGGCTGAGCATGAGGTTGAGGGTGAGGGTTAGGGTTATGGTGATGGTAAGGTTTAAGGTTAGGTTGAGTGTTCGGATGAGGTTTAGGGTTAGGGTGAGGATGATGGTAAGGGTAAATGTGAGGTTTAGGCTGAGGGTGAGGAATAAGATAAGGGTGAGGTTTAGGGTTAGCTTTAGCCTTAGGGTTAGGGTTATTGTGAGGTTTAGATTGAGGATTAGGGTTAGGTTTAGGGTTAGTGTGAGGTTTAGGGTGAGGATTAGGGTAAGGGTTAGGGAGAGGGTGAGGGTTAGAATTAGGGTTAGGGTGAGGGCTACAGTGAGGGTGAGGGTTAGAGTTAGGGTTAGGGGGAGGTTTAGGATTAGGGTGAGGTTTAGGGTTATTGTGAGTTAGTGTTATGGTTAGGGTTAGTGTTAGGGTGAGGTTAAGTGTTAGGGTAAGGGTAAATGTGAGGGTGAGGATTATGGTTAGGGTGAGGGTTCAGGTTAGGTTTAGGGTGAGGTTTATTGTTGGGGTTAGGATTAGAGTTAGGGTTAGCGTGAGAGTGAGGTTTAGGTTTAGAGTTAGGGTAAGGTTGAGACTGAGGTTGAGAGTTAGGTTTAGGGTTAGTGTTAGAGTTAGGGTTAGGGTGAGGTTTAGGGTGAGGGTGAGGGTGAGGGTTAGGATTAGGATTGGAATTAGGATTAGTGTAGGGGTTTGAGTGAGTGTGAGGGTTAGGGTTAGGCTTAGGCTTAGGCTTAGGGTTAGGCTGAGAGTGAGGGTGAGGTTGAGGGTTAGGGTTAGGGTGAGGGTTAGAGTTAGGTTCAGGGTGAGAGTTAGGGTTCGGTTTAAGTTTAGGGTTAGGGTGAGGTTTAGGGTAACGGTTACAGTGAGGGTGAGGTTTAGGGTTAGGTTGAGGGTTAGGGTTAGGTTTAGGGTTAGGGTGAGATGAGGGTGAGTGTTAGGGTTAGTGTTAGAGTGAGGGTTAGGATGAGGGTTAGTTTAAGGATTAGGGTTAGTGTGAGGGCTAGGGTGAGGGTGAGGTTTAGGGTTTGGGTTAGGTTGAGGTTTAGGGTTAGGTTTAGGCTTAGGGTTAGGGTGAGGGTGAGGTTTAGTGTTAGAGTTAGGGTTTGGGTGAGGCTGAGGGTGAGGGTTAGGTTTAGGCTTAGTGTTAGAGTTAGGGTTACGGTGAGGGTTAGTATGAGGGGGAGGGTTGGGTTTATGGTTAGGATTCAGGTAAGGGTTAGGGTGAGTGTGAGAGTTAGGGTTAGGGTTAGGCTTAGGGTTAGGGTTAGGCTGAGAGTGAGGTTGAGGTTCAGGGTTAGGGTTGGGGTGAGGGTTAGGGTTAGGGTTAGAGTGTCAGTTAGGGTTCGGTTAATTTTACGGTTAGGGTGAGGGTTAGGGTAAGGGTTAAATTGAGGGTGAGGGATAGGGTTAGGCTGAGCGTTAGGGTTAGGGTTACGGTGGGGGTGAGGGTGAGTGTTAGGGTTAGCTTTAGGGTGAGGCTTAGGATGAGGGTTAGGGTTAGGATTAGGGTTAGGGTGAGGGCTAGGGTGAGGGTGAGGTTTAGGGTTAGGATCAGGGTGCGATTTAGGGTTAGGTTTAGGATTAGGGTTAGGGTGAGGGTGAGGTTTAAGTTTAGAGTTAAGGTTAGGGTGAGGCTGAGGGTGAGGGTTAGTGTTAGGTTCAGTGTTAGAGTTAGTGTTACCTTGAGGGTTAGGGTGAGGGTAAGGTTTAGCCTTAGTGTTAGGATTAGGTTTAGGGTAAGGTTTAGGGTGAGTGTGAGGGTTAGGGATAGGGTGAGAGTTAGGGGTAGAGTTAGGGTGAGGGTTAGGGTTCGGGTTAAGTTTAGGGTTACTGTGAGGGTTAGTGTTAGGTTGAGGGTTAGGGTTAAGCTTAGGATTAGGGCGAGGGTTAGGGTTAGGTTTAGGGTTAGTAGAGGATTAAGGTTAGGATTAGGGTTAGGGTGAGGGCTAGGGTGAGGGTGCGGGTTAGGGTTAGTGTTTTGGTGAGATTTAGGGTTAGGGTTAGGGTTAGGGTGAGGGTTAGGAAGAGGGTTATGGTTACAGTGAGGATGAGGTTTAGGGTGTAGTGTCAGGGTTAGGTTTAGGATTCGGGTTAGGGTGATGGTGAGTTTTAGGGTTAGATTTAGGGTTAGGGGGAGGGTAAAGTCGAGGGTCAGGGTTAGGATTAGTGTAAGGGTTAAGGTTAGGGTGAGGGTTAGGTTGATGTTTAGGGTTAGGTTTAGGGTTAGTGTTCGGGTTAGGAAGAGGGTTAGGGTATGTGAGGGTTAGGGTTATGGTTAGGCTTAGGGTTAGGGTTATGCTGAGGGTGAGGGTGGGGTTTAGGATTAGGGTTAGGGTGATGGTTAGGGCTAGGGTTAGGGTGAGGGTTAGGATGAGGGATAGGGTTAGGATTAGGGTTAAGGTGAGGGTTAGGGTGAGGGTTAGGTTTAGAGTAAGGTTTAGGCTTAGGCTTAGGGTGACGCTGAACTTGAGTTTGATGGTGAGGGCTAGGGTTAGGGTGATGGTTAGGGTTAAGTTTAGGTTGAGGGTTAGGATGTGGTTTTGGGTTAGGGTGAGCTTTAGGGTGAGGATGATGGTAAGGGTAAAGTTGAGGTTTAGGCTGAGGTTGCGGGTTCAGATAAGGGTGAGAGTTAGGGTTAGGTTTATATTTAGGGTTAGGTTGAGGGTTAGATTGAGGATTAGGGTTAGGGTTAAGGTTAGTGTGAGGTTTAGGGTGAGTATGAGGGTTAGAGTTAGGGTGAGGGTGAGGGTTAGAATTAGGGTTAGGATGAGGGCTAGGGTGAGGGTGAGGGTTAGAGTTAGGCTTAGGGTTAGTTTGAGATTTAGTGTTAGGGTTAGGGTTAGTGTTAGGTTGTGGGTAAGTGTAGGGTGAGGATTAATGTTAGGTTGAGGGTTATGATTAGGGTGAGGGTTAGTGTTATTGTTTGGGTTAGGGTTAAGTTTACTGTGAGGGTGAAGATTAGGGTTAGGGTTAGGGTGAGGTTTAGTGTAAGGGTTAGGGTTAGAGTTAGGGTAAGTTTGAAGCTGAGGTTGAGGGCTAGGTTTAGTATTAGTGTTTGAGTTAGGGTTAGAGTTATGGTGAGAGTGAGGGTGATGGTGAGGGTGAGTGTTAGGTTTTGGGTTAGGGTGAGGTTTAGGTTTAGGTTTAGGGTTACGGTTCGGCTGAGGGTGAGGTTTAGGATTAGAGATAGGGTTAGGGTAAGGGTTAGGGTTAGTTTTAGAGTTAGGGTTACAGTGAGGGTAAGGGTGAGGGTGAGTGTTAGGCTTAGTGTTAGGGTTAGGATTAGTGTAAGGTTTCGGGTGAGTGTGAGGGTTAGGGTTAGTGTTAGGCTTAGGCTTAGGTTTAGGCTGAGAGTGAGGGTGAGGGTGAGGGTTATGGTTAGTGTGAGGGTTAGGGTTAGGTTTAGAGTGAGAGTTAAGGTTCTGTTACCTATAGGGTTAGGGTGAGGATCAGGGTTAGGATTAGGGTGATGTTGAGGGCTAGGGTGATGGTGAGGGTTAGGGTTAATGTGAGGGTAAGGTTTTGGGTTACGGTTAGGATGACGCTTAGGCTTACAGTGAGGTTGAGGGTTAGGGTTAGGTTGAGGGTTAGGGTTAAGGTTATGGTTAGTGTGAGGGTAAGTTTTAGGATTATGGTTAGGGTTAGGGTTAGGTTTAGGGTTAGGATTCGTGTTATTGTTAGGGTTAGGGTTAGACTTATGGTGAGGGTGAGTGTGAGGGTTAGGGTTAGTGTTAGCGTGAGGTTTGGGGTTAGGGTTAGGATTAGGGTGAGGGTGAGGGTGAGGTTTAGGGTTAGATTTAGGGTTAAGTTGGAGGGTAAGGTCGAGGGTTAATGTTAGGTTTAGTGTTAGGGTTAAAGTTAGGGTGAGGGATAGGTTGAGGTTTAGGGTTAGGGTTAGGGTTAGGATGAGGGTTAGGTTGAGGGTGAGTGTGAGGGTTAAGGTTAGGGTTAGGCTTAGGCTTAGGGTTAGCCTGAGGGTGAGGATTAGGTTTAGGGTGATGGTTAGGGTTTGGGTTAGGCTTAGGGTTAGAATGAGGTTTATGGTTAGGCTTAGGTTTAGGGTGAGGGCTAGGTTGAGGGTGAGGGTTAGGGTAAGGGTAAGGATTAAGCTTAGGCTTAGGGTTAGGCTGAGCATGAGGTTGAGGGTGAGAGTTAGGGTTAGGGATATGGTGAGGTTTAGTGTTAGGATTAGGGTTAGAGTTAGGGTTAGGATGAGGGTGAGGTTTAGGGGTAGGGTTAGGGTCAGGGTGAGGGTTAGGGTTCGGGTGAGGGTTAGAGTGGGGGTGACGGTAAGTGTAAAGGTGAGGGTTAGGCTGAGAGTGAGGGTTATGGTAAGGGTGAGTGTTAGGTTTAGGATGAGGGTTAGGGTTAGGGTTAGGGTGAGGGTGAGGGTTAGATTGAGGATTAGTGTTAGGGTTAGTGTGAGGTTTAGGGTGAGGATGAGGTTTAGGGTTAGGGTTAGGCTTACCATTAATGTTAGGGTTAGACTTAAGGTGAGGGTTAGGGTGAGGGTGAGCTTTAGTTTTAGTGTTAGGGTTAGGATTAGGGTTAGGTTTAGGGTGAGTTTGAGGGTTAGGTTGAGGTTTAGGGTTAGGGTTAGGGTTAGGATGAGGGTGAGTGTGATTGTTAGGGTTAGGCTTAGGCTTAGGCTTAGGCTGAGGGTGAGTGTGGGGGTGAGGATTAGGGTTAGTGTGATGTTTAGGGTTAGGGTTAGGGTTAGGGTGAGGGTTAGAATGAGTGTTAGGGTTAGGGATAGGGTGAAGTTTAGTGTTAGGGTTAGGTTTAGAGTTAGGGTTAGGGTGAGGGTGAGGTTTAGGGATAGGGTTAGGGTCCGGGTGAGGGTTAGGTTTAGGTTTAGTGTTAGGTTTAGGGATAGGGTGAGGGTTAGGATGAGGTTTAGGGTTAGGATTAGGGTTAGGGTAAGGACTAAGGTGAGGGTGAAGTTTAGGATTAGGTTTAGGGAGAGGTTTAGGGCTAGGGTTACGGTTCAGGTTAGGGTGAGGTTGAGGTTTCAGGTTAGGTTTAGGGTTAGGTTGAGGTTTAGGGTTAGGTTTAGGGTGAGGGTTAGGATGAGGATTAGGGTTAAGATTAGGGTTACGGTGAGGGCTAGGTTGAGGGTGAGGTTTATTGTTAGTGTTAGGGTGAGGTTCAGGGTTAGGGTGAGGGTTAGGTTGGGGGTTAAGGTTACAGTAAGTGTGAGGGTTAGGGTTATGGTGAGGGTTAGTGTTAGGATTAGGGTTAAGGTGAGTGTGAGGGTTAGGATTGGGGTTAGTGTTAGGGTCATTGTTAGGGTTAGGTTTAGGGTTACAGTGAGGGCTAGGGTTAATGTTAGGGTTAGGGTTAGGTTTAGGCTGAGGGTAAGGGTGGGGGTGGGATTGAGGATGAGGATTAGGGTTAGGGATAGGGTAATTGTAAGTGTTATGGTTAGGGTTAAGTTTGCGGTGAGGTTGAGGCTAAGGGTGAAGGTTATGTTTAGGGTTAGGGTTAGGGTTAGGGTTAATGTTATTTTTAGGGTTAGGGTTAGAGTTATGTTGAGGTTGAGGGTGAGGGTGAGGTTTAGGTTTAGGGTGAGGTGTAGGTTTTGGGTTAGGTTTAGAGTTAGGGTTAGTGTGAGGGTGAGGTGTAGGGTTAGATTTAGGGTTAGAGTGAGGTTTAAGTTGAGGGTTAGGTTTAGGGTTAGTGTTAGGGTTAGGTTTAGATTGAGAGTTAGGGGGTGTGTTTGGGTTAGGGTTAGGCTTAGGGATAGGATTAGGTTTAGGATGAGGGTGAGTGTGTGTGTTAGGATTAGGTTTAGGATTAGGTTTAGGGTTAGGCTGAGAGTAAGTTTGAGGGTGAGGTTTAGGGTTAAGTTGATGGTTAGGGTTAGGGTTAGGGTTAGGGGGAGGGTTAGGATGAGGGTTAGTGCTAGATTTAGGGTTAAGGTAAGGGCTAGGGAGAGGGTGAGGTTTATGGTTAGGGTTAGGGTGAGGTTTAGGTTTAGGGTTAGGGTGAGGGTGAGGTTTAGTGGTATGGTTAGGGTTAGAATTAGGGTTAGGGTGAAGATGAGGTTCAGGGTTAGAGTTAGGGTATGTTGAGGCTGAGGTTGAGCGTTAGGTTTAGTGTTAGTGTTAGAGTTAGGGTTAGGGTGAGGGTTAGGATGTGGTTAAGTTTGAGGGTGAGGGTTAGGCTTAGGGTTAGTATTAGGATTAGGGTAAGGGTTAGGGTGAGTGTGACAGTTAGGATTAGGTTTAGGCTTATGCTTAGGGTTAGGCTGAGAGTGAGGGTGAGTGTGAGGGTAAGGGTTAGGGTGAAGGTTAGGGTTAGGTTTAGGGTGAGAGTCATGGTTCGGTTAAGTTTTGGGTTAGGGTGAGGATTAGGATTAGGGTTAGGGTGAGGGCTAGGGTGAAGGTGAGGGTTAGGTTTAGTTTTAGGGTAAGATTTAGAGTTAGGGTTAGGGTTTGGGTTAGGGTTAGGATGAGGGTTAGGGTTATGGTGAGGGTAAGGGTTAGGCTTAGGTTGAGGGTTAGGGTTAAGATTATGGTTAGGGTGAGGGTGAGTGTTAGGAATAGGGTTGGGTAGAGGTCTAAGTTGGGGGTGAGTTTTAGAGTTAGGGTTAGGGTTAGGCTGAGGTTTAGGATTAGGGTGAGGGTTAGGGTTAGTTTGAGGGTTACTGTTAGTGTTAGGGTTAGTGTTAGGATGAGGGTAAGTGTTAGGGTGAGGGTTAATGTTAGGGTGAGGCTTATGGTTAGGGTGAGGGTTAAGGTTAGGGTTAGGGTTATTGTTAGGGTTAGGTTTAGGGTTACGGTTAAGGTGAGGGTGAAGTTTAGGGTTAGATTTAGGGTAAAGTTTAGAGTTAGGGTTAGGGTTAGAATTAGGGTTAGGGTGAGGGTGTGGTTTAGGGGTAGAGTTAGGGTGAGGGTGAGGGTTAGGGTTAAGGTGAGCGTTAGGGTGGGGTTGATGGTAAGGGTAAAAGTGAGGGTTAGGCTGAGGGTGAGGGTTACACTAAGGGTGAGGGTTAGGGTTAGGGTGAGGGTTAGGTTTATGATTAGGGTGAGGGTGAGGGTTAGTTTGAGGATTAGTGTAAGGGTTAATGTGAGGTTTAGGATTCGGACCAGGATTAGCGTTATGGTGAGGGCTAGGGTGAGGTTGAGCGTTAGGTTTATTTTAGGGTGCGGTTTAGGGTTAGGTTGATAGTTAGGGTTAGTGTGAGCCTTAGTGTTATTGTTAGGGTTCGTGTTAGGGTGAGGGTAAATGTTAGGATGAGGGTAAGTGTTAGAGTGAGGATTATGGTTAGGGTGAGGGTTAGGAATAGGGTTAGGGTTATTGTTAGGTTTTGGGTTACTGTTACAGTGAGGGTGACTGTGAGGGTTAGGGTTAGGTTTAGGATGAGGTTTAGGTTTAGGGTTAGGATTAGAGTTAGGGTTAGGGTGAGGGTGAGGTTTAGGGTTAGAGTTAGGGATAGTGTTAGGGATAGGGATAGGGTGAGTGTTAGGGTTAGGCTTAGGCTTAGGCTTAGGCTTAGGCTTAGGCTGAGCATGAGGGTGAGGGTTAGGTTTAGGGTGAGGGTTAGGATGAGGTTTAGGGTTAGGATTATGTTTAGGGTGAAGGCTAGGCTGAGGGTTAGGGTAAGGTTTAGGGTTAGGGATAGGGTTAGGTTTAGGATTTGAGTTAGGGTGAGGGTCAGTGTGAGGGTTAGTGTTAGGGTTAGGGTTAGGCTTAGAGTTAGGGTGAGGTTTAGTGTTAGGGATTGGTTAGGGTTAGGGTGAGACTGAGGATTAGGCTTAGGTTTAGGGTTAGGTTTAGGGTTTGGTTTAGGGTTAGGGTTAGTGTTAGGGTTAGGTTTAGGGTTAGGCTGAGGGTGAGGGTGGGTGTGAGGATTAGGGTTAGGTTTAGGTTTATTGTTAGGGTGAGGGTGAGTTTTAGGGTTTGAGTTAGGTTCAGGGGGAGTGTTAATGTGAGGTTTATGGTTAGGGTTATTGTTAGGGTTCGGGGGAGAGAGAGTGTTAGTTTGAGATTTAGGGATAGTGTTAGGTTTAGGATTAGGGTTAGGGTGCCGTGAGTATGAGGATTAGGGTGAGGGTTAGGCTTAGGCTTAGGGTTAGGCTGAGGGTAAGGGTGGCTGTGACGATTAGGGTTAGGGTGATGGTTAGGGTTAGGGTTAGGGTTATTGTTAGGGTTAGGGTTCGAGTTACGGTGAGGGTGAGGGTGGGGGTGAGGTTTAGGGTTAGGGTTAGGGTGAGGGTGAGGTTTAGGGTTAGATATTGGGTTAGGGTGAGAGTTAGTGTTAGGGATAGTTTTAGGGTTAGGGTGAGGGTGAGGGTTAGGTTTAGGGTTAGGGTTAGAATTACGGTGACGGTGAGGGTGCAGGTGTGTGTGATGGTTAGGGTTAGGTTTAGGGTTAGGCTTAGGGTTAGGCTGACTGTGAGGGTGAGGTTGAGGTTTAGGGTTAGGGTGAGGGGTAGGGTTATAGTTATGGGGAGGGTTAGGGTGAGGGTTAAGGTTAGTATTAGGTTTAGGGTGAGGGCTAGGGTGAGGGTGATGTTTAGGGTTAGGGGGAGGTTTAGGATGAGGTTTAGGGTTAGGGTGAGGTTGAGGTTTAGGGTTAGACTTAGGATTAAGGTGAGGTTTAGTATTATGTTTAGGATTAGGATTAGGGTAAGGTTTAGTGTTAGTGTTTGTGTTAAGGTTAGGGTGAGGGTTAGGTTGAGGTTTAGGGTTAGGGTTAGGGTTAGGGTTAAGATTAGGGTTAGTGTGAGGTTTAGGGTGAGGATGAGGGTTAGGGTTAGGGTGAGGTCTAGAGTGAGGGTGAGGGTGAGGGTTAGATTGAGTATTAGTTTTAGGGTTAATGTGAGGTTTAGGTTTAGGGTGTGGTTTAGTGTTAAGGTTAGGGTTAGAATTAATATTAGGGTTAGGCTTAAGGTGAGGGTTAGGGTGAGGGTGAGGTTTAGGATTAGTGTTAGGATTAGGATTAGGGTTAGGTTTAGGGTGAGTGTGAGGGTTAGGTTTGGGTTAGGCTTAGGCTTAGTGTTAGGCTGAAGGTGAGGGTGAGGGAGGAGGGTTAGGGTTAGGGTGCGGGTTAGGATTAGGGTTATGATGAGGGCTAGGGTGAGGGTGAGGTTTAGGATTAGGGTTAGGGTGAGCTTTAGGTTTAGGTTTAGGTTTAGGGGTATTGTGAGGTTGAGGTTTAGGGTTAGAGTTAGGGTTACGGTGAGGCTGAGGGTGAGGTTTAGGGTTAGGTTTAGTGTTAGAGTTAGGGTTACAGTGAAGGTTAGGTTGAGGGTGAGGGTTAGGCTTAGTTTTAGGATTAGGATTAGAGTAAGGTTTAGGGTGAGTGTGAGTGTTAGTGTTAGGGTTAGGGTTAGGTTTAGGGTGAGGGTTAGGATGAGGATTAGGTTTAGGATTAGGGTTAGGATGAGGCCTCGTGTGAGAGTGAGCGTTAGGGTTAGAATTTGGGTGAGGTTTAGGGTTAGGGTTACAGTTAGGGTGAGGGTTAGGATGAGGGTTAGGGTTACGGTGAGTGTGAGAGTTAGGGTTAGGGTGAGCTTTAGGGTTAGGTTTAGGGTTACGGTGAGGGTGAGGGTGAGTGTGAGGGTTAGGGTTAGGGTTAGGGTTAGGCTTAGGCTTAGGGTGAGGGTTAGGTTTAGGGTTTGGATTAGGGTGAGGGTGAGGCTGAGGATTAGGTTTAGGATGAGGTTTAGGGTTAGGCTGAGGGTGAGGGTGGGGTGAGTATTAGGGTTAGGGTTAGGCTTTTGGTTATTGTTATTGTTATGCTTATGGTTAAGTTAGTGGTGAGATTGAGGCTGAGGGTGAGGAATACGGTTAGGGTTAGGGTTATTGTTAGGGTTAGTGTTATTTTTAAGGTTAGGGTTAGAGTTATGTTGAGGTTGAGAGTGTGGGTGTGGGTTACGGTTAGGGTGAGGGTTAGAGTGAAATTTAGTGTTAGGGTGAGGGTGAGTGTGAGGTTTAGGATTAGAGTTAGTGTTAGGGTGAGGGTTAGGGTGAGGTTTAGGGTTAGGGTTAGTGTTAGGGTTAGGGTGTGGGTGAGGTTTAGGTTGAAGTTTAGGGATAGGGCTAGCTTTAGGATTCAGGTTAGTGTGAGGGTGAGTGTGAGGGTTAGGCTTTGGCTTAGGTTTAGGCTGAGGATGAGGGTGGGGCTGAGGATTACGGTTAGTGTGATGGTTAGGGTTAGGTTTAGTGTTAGAGTTAGGGTTAGAATTATGGTGAGGGTGAGGGTGGGGCTGAGGGTTAGGTTTAGGTTTAGGGTGAGGGTTAGTGTAACGGTTATGGTGAGGGTGAGGGTTAGGGTTAGGTTGAGCTTCAGTGTTAGGTTTAGGGTTAGGGTGAGAGTGAGTGTTAGGGTTACTGTGAGGTTGAGGTTTAGGTTGAGGGTTAGGTTTAGGATTAGGGTTAGGGTGAGGGCTCGGGTGAGGGCTCGGTTTAGGGTTAGGTTTAGGGTGAGGTTTAGGGTTAGGGTTAGGGTTAAGGTGAGGTTTAGGGTTAGAGTTAGGGTTAGGATATGGCTGAGGGTAAGGGTTAAGGTTAGGGTTAGTGGTAGAGTTTGGGTTAGGGTGAGGATTAGGATGAGCGTGAGGGTTAAGCTTAGGGTTAGGATTAGGATTAGGGTAAGGGTTAGGTTGAGTGTGGTGGTTAGGTTCAGGGTTAGGCTTAAGCTTAGGGTTAGGCTGAGGGTAAGGGTGAGGGTGAGTGTTAGGGTTAGGGTTAGTGTTATTGTTAGGTTAGTGTTAGATTTACGGTGAGGGTGAGGGTTAGGTTTAGGTTTTGGGTGGGGTTAAGAGTTAGGGTTAGGGTTAGGCTGAGTGTGAGGTTTAGCATTAGATATAGTGTTAGGGGTAGGCTTCGGGTGAGGGTTAGTTTTAGGTTTAGTGTTAGTGTTACTATTATGGTTAGTGTTAGATTTGGGGTTAGGGTGAGGTTTAGGTTTAGGGTTAGTGTAAGGGTTAGGGTGAGGGTGAGGGTTCAGTTGAGGTTTAGGGATAGGTTTAGATTTAGGATTAGGGTTAGGGTGAGGGTGAGTGTGAGTGTTAGGGTGAGGGTTAGGCTTAGGATTAGGGTTAGGCTGAGGGAGAGGTTGGGGGTGCGGACTAAGATGATGGTGATGGTTCGGGTTAGGGTTAGTGTTATTGTTAGGGTTAGGCTTAGTGTTAGGGTTAGGGTGAGGGTGAGGCTTAAGTTGAGGTTTAGGCTTAGGGTTACAGTTAGTGTTAGTGTGAGGGTTAGTGTTAGGGTTAGGGTTAGTGTTAGGGTGAGGTTTAGGTTTAGGGTTTAGGGTTAGGGTGAGGGTTATGTTGAGGGTTAAGGTTACTATAAGGGTGAGGGTTAGCATTAGGCTGAGGGTTAGGGTTAGTATTAGTGTTAGGGTGAGGTTGAGTGTTAGGATTAAGGTAGGTTTAGGGTTAGGATTTGGTATAGGCTTAGGATTAGTTTCATTGTTTGGGTTAGGGTTAGAGTTACAGTGAGGGTGAGCATGAGGGTAAGGGATAGGCTTAGGCTTATGCTTAGGAATAGGCTGAGCGTGAGGTTGACGGTGAGGGTTAGGGTTAGGGGGATGGTAAGGTTTATGGTAGGGTGTGGATTAGGATGTGATTTAGGGTTAGGGTGATGTTTAGGGTGATAAAGATGCTAAGGGTAAAGGTATGGTTTAGGCTGAGGGTGAGGGTTAAAGTTCGGTTTAGGGTTAGGGTAAGCGTTAGGGTTAGAGTTAGGGTGAGTGTTAGATTGAGGATTAGGGTTAGGGTCAGTGTGAGGTTTAGTGTGAGGATGAGGGTTAGGGTTAGGGTGAGGGTGAGCATTAGAATTAGGGTTAGGGTGGGCGTTACGGTGAGGGTGAGGGTATGGGTTATGGTTAGGGAGAGGTTTAGTATTAGAATGAGGGTTAGGTTTAGTGTGAGGGTTAGTGATAGGGTTAGGGTTAGTGTTAGAGTGAGGGTAAGTGTTATGTTGAGGGTTAGGCTTAGGGTGAGGGTTATGGTTAAGGTGAGGGTTAGGGATAGGGTTAGGGTTAATTTTAGGGTTAGGGTTAGGGTTACGGTTATGGTGAGGGTGAGGGTGTGGATTAGGCTTAGGATTAGGGTGAGGTTTAGTGTTAGGGTTAGGGATAGAGTTAGGGTTAGGGTGAGGCTGAGGATGTGGCTTAGGGTTAGGGTTAATGTTAGAGTTAGGGATAGGGTGAAGGTTAGATTGAGTTTTAAGGTTAGGGTTAGGATTAGGGATAGGTTGAGGGTTAGGTTTAGGGTTTGGGTTAGGGTGAGGGTGATGTTGAGTATTATGGTTAGGTTTAGGGTTAGGGTTAGGGTTAGAGTTAGGGTTAGGGTTAAAGTTACAGTGAGGTTTAGAGTTAGGGTCAGGCTTAGGGTTAGGCTGAGGGTGAGGGTGGGCTTGAGGATTAGGGTAGGGGTTAGGGTTAGGGTTAGGGGAAGGTTAGGATGAGCATTACGGTAAGGATTAGGGTTAGAGTGAGGGCTAGGATGAGGGTGAGATTTAGGGTTAGCTTAGGATGAGGTTTAGGGTTAGGTTTAGGGTTAGGGTGAGGCTGAGGGTGAGGGTTAGGGTTAGGGTTAGTGTTAGAGTTAAGGTTAGGTTGAGGGTTAGGGTGAGGGTGAAGTTTAGGCTTAGGTTTAGGATTAGGATTAGGGTAAGGGTTAGGTTGAGTGTGAGGGTTAGGGTTAGGGTTAGGGTTATGCTTAAGATTAAGCTGAGGGTGAGGTTGAGGGTGAAGGTTAGGGTTGGGTTGAGGGTAAGGGTTAGGGTTACGTTGAGCGTGAGGGTTAGGTTTAGGTTGAGGGTTAGGGTGAGGGTAAGCGTTAGATTTAGTGTGAGTGTTAGGGTTAGGGGTAGGGTTAGGCCTAGGGTTACACTGAGGGAGAGGGTGAGCATGAGGTTTAGGGTTAGGGTGAGTTTTAGTGGTAGAGTTAGGGTTAGGGTGAGGGCTAGGGTGAGTGTTAGGGTTAGCTTGAGGATTAGATTAGGGGTAGGGTGAGGGTGAGGGCTAGATTGAGGATTAGTGTTAGGGTTATTGTGAGGTTCAGGGTGAGGATGAGGGTTAGGTTTAGGTTGAGGGTTAGGTTGAGGGTGAGGGTTAGGGTTAGAGTGAGTGTGAGAATTAGGGTTAGGTTGATGGTTTGTGTTAGGTTTAGAGTTAGTATTAGAGTTAGGGTGAGGGTAAGTGTTAGGGTGAGGGTGAGGGTTAGGGTGAGGGTTATAGTAAGGTAGAGTGTTAGGGCTAGGGTTAGGGTTACTGTTAGATTTAGGGCTACGGTTACGTGGAGGGTGAGGGTGAGGGTTAGGTTTAGGGTTTGGATGAGGTTTAGGTTTAGGGTTACGGTTAGAGTTAGGGTTAGGGTGAGGGCTAGGGTGAGGGTTAGGGTGAGGGTTCGGTTTAGGGATAGGTTTAGGTTTAGGATTATGGTGAGGGTGAGTGTGAGGGTTAGGGTTAGGGTTAGGCTTAGGCTTAGGGTTAGGGTGGGGGTTAGTGTTAGTGTTTGGGTTAGGGTGAGGGTGAGGCTGAGGATTAGGGTTAGGGTTTGGGTTAGGTTTAGGGTTAGGTTTAGGGTTAGGGTTAGGGTTACAGTGAGGGTTAGGGTTAGGGTTTAGCTTAGGATTAGGCTGAGGGTGAGCTTGGGAGTGAGGATTAGGGTGAGTTTTAGGGTTAGGTTATTGATAGTGTTATGGTTAGGGTTAAGTTTGTGGTGAGGGTGAGGCTGAGGGTGAGGGTTATGGTTAAGTTTAGGGTTAGGGTTTGGGTTAGTGTTATTGTTAGGTTTAGAGTTAGACTTAATTTGAGGTTTTGGGTGAGGATGTGGGTTAGGGTTAGGGTTAGGTTTAGGGTGAGTCTTAGGTTTATGGTTAGGGTGAGGGTGAGGTATATGGTTAGAGTTAGGGTTAGGGGGATAGTTAGGGTGAGGTTCAGCGTTACGGTTAGTGTTAGGTTTCGGGTAAGGGTGAGGTTTAGGTTGAGATTTAGGGATAGGTTTAGATTTAGAATTAGGGTTAGGGTGAGGGTGAGAGTGAGTATTAGGGTGAGGGTTAGGTTTAGGCTTAGGGTTAGGTTGAGGGTGAGGGAGAGGTTGAGGGTTAGGGTTAGGGTGAGGGCTAGGGTTAAGGTTATGGGGAGGGCTTGCATGAGCGTTAGGGTTAGTATTAGGGTTAGGGTGAAGGCTAGGGTGAGGGTGAGTTTTAGGGTTAGGGTTAGGGTGAGGTTTAGCGTTAGGTTTAGTGTTAGGGATAGGGTGAGGTTGAGTTTTATGGTTATAGTTAGGGTTAGGGTGAGGCTGAGGGTGAGGGTGAGGGTTGGGGTTAGGGTTAGAGTTAGGGTTAGTGTAAGGGTTAGGGTGTGGATGAGGGTTAGGCTTAGTGAAAGGATTAGGATTAGGGTAAGGGTTAGGGTGTGTGTGAGGATTAGGGTTAGGATGAGGTTTAGGTTTAGGGTTAGGTTTAGAGTTAGTGTTCTGTTGAGGGTGAGTTTTAGGGTTAGGGTTAGGGTTAGTGTTAGGTTTAGGGTTAGGGTGAGGGTTAGGCTTAGGGTTAGGCTTAGGTATAGGCTTAGGTGTAGGCTTTGGCTGAGCATGAGGGTTAGGGTTAGGGTTAGGGTGAGGGTGAGGGTTAGGGTTAGGATTAGGGTGAGGGTTAGGATGAGGTATAGGTTTAGGATTAGGGTTAGGGTGTGGGCTAGGTTGGGGCTGACTGTGAGGTTTGGGGTTAGGGATAGATTTAGGTTTACGATTAGGTTTAGGGTGAGTGTGAGCGTGAGAGTTAGGGTTAGGGTGAGCATTAGGCTTAGGGTTAGGGTTAGGATTTTGATTATGGTGAGGGTGAGGCTGAGGATTAGTGTTAGGTTTAGGGTTAGGGTTAAGGTTAGAGTTACAGTGAAGGTTATGGTTATGGTTATGGTTATGTTTAGGTTTAGGGTTAGGGTGGGGGTTAGGGTTAGGGTTGGTGTTAGGGTGAGGGTGAGGCTGAGGATTAGGGTTAGGTTTAGGATTAGGGTTTGGGTTAGGGTTAGGGTTAGGTTTAGGTTTATGGTTATGGTTATGGTGAGGTTTAGGGTTAGGTTTTAGCTTAGGGATAGGCTGAGGGTGAGGGTGGGGGTGAGGATTAGGGTTAGTGTTAGGGTTAGGGTTATTTTTAGTGTTATGTTTAGGGTTAAGTTTGCTGTGAGGGTTAGGCTAAGGGTGAGGGTTATGGTTATGTTTATGGTTAGGGTTAGGGTTATTGTTAGGTTTAGAGTTAGACTTACTTTGAGGTTTTGGGTGAGGGTGAAGTTAGGGTTAGTGTGAGGTTTAGGGTGAGGTTTAGGTTTAGGGTTAGGGTTAGGGTGAGTGTGAGGTTTAGGGTTAGATTTAGGGTTAGGGGGACAGTTAGCGTGAGGTTTAGGTTTAGGGTGAAAGTGAGTTTTAGGGTGAGGTTGAGGTTTAGGTTGAGGTTTAGGGATAGTGCTAGGATTAGGATTAGGGTTACGTTGAGGGTAAGTGTGAGGGTTACGGTGAGGGTTAGGTTTAGGCTTAGGGTTAGGCCGAGGGTGAGGGTGAGTTTGTGGGTTAGGGTTAGGGTGAGGGATAGGGTGAGGGTGAGTTTTAGGGTTAGTGTTAGGGTGAGGTTTAACGTAAGGTTTAGGGTGAAATTGAGGTTTAGGGTTAGAGTTAGGGTTAGGGTGAGGCTGAGGGTGAGGGTTAGGGTTAGTGTTAGAGTTAGGGTTAGGGTGAGGGTTAGGGTGTGGATGAGGGTTAGGCTTAGTGAAAGGATTAGGATTAGGGTAAGGGTTAGGGTGTGTGTGAGGTTTAGGGTTAAGGTGAGGTTTAAGTTTAGGGTTAGGGTTAGAGTTAGGGTTAGGATGAGGGTGAGGTTTAGTGTTAGGGTTAGGGTTAGTGTTAGGTTTAGGGTTAGTGTGAGGGTTAGGGTTAAGGTTAGGCTTGGGTTTAGGCTTAGGTGTAGGCTTTGGCTGAGCATGAGTGTGAGGGTTAGGGTTAGGGTTAGGATGAGGTTTAGGGTTAGGATTAGGGTTAGGGTGAGGGCTAGGTTGAGGCTGACTGTGAGGGTTGGGGTTAGGGATAGATTTAGGTTTACGATTAGGTTTAGGGTGAGTGTGAGTGTGAGAGTTAGGGTTAGGGTGAGGGTTAGGCTTAAGGTTAGGGTGAGGATAGGGTTAGGATTTTGGTTATGGTGAGGGTGAGGCTGAGGATTAGTGTTAGGTTTAGGGTTAGGGTTCGGGTTAGAGTTACAGTGAAGGTTATGGTTATGGTTATGGTTATGGTTAGGTTTAGGGTTAGGGTGGGGGTTAGGGTTAGGGTTTGTGTTAGGGTGAGCGTGAGGCTGAGGATTAGGTTTAGGTTTGGGTTTAGGGTTTGGGTTAGGTTTAGGGTTGGTTTAGGTTTAGCGTTATGGTTATGGTGAGGTTTAGGGTTAGGGTTTATCTTAGGGTTAGGCTGAGGTTGAGGGTGGGTGTGAGGATTAGGGTTAGTGTTTGGGTTAGGGTTATTTTTAGTGTTATGGTTAGGGTTAAGTTTGCTGTGAGGGTGAGGCTAAGGGTGAGGGTTAGGGTTAGGGTTAAGGTTAGGTTATTGTTAGGTTTAGAGTTAGACTTACTTTGAGGTTTTGGGAGAGAGTGAAGGTTAGGGTTATTGTGAGGTTTAGGGTGAGGTTTAGGTTTAGGGGTAGGGTTAGGGTGAGGGTGAGGTTTAGGTTTAGAGTTTGGGTTAGGGGGACATTTAGGGTGAGGTTTAGGGTTAGGGTTAGTGTTAGGTTTAGGGTGAGGGTGAGGTTTAGGGTGAGGTTTAGGGATAGTGCTAGGTTTAGGATTAGGGTTACGTTGAAGGTGAGTGTGAGGGTTAGGGTGAGGGTTAGGTTTATGGGGAGAGTTTTGGATGAGAGTTAGGGTTAGGATTAGGGTTAGGGTGAGGGCTAGGGTGAGGGTGAGTTTTAGGGTTAGTGTTAGGGTGAGGTTTAGCATTAAGTTTACGGTTAGGGTTAGGGTGAGGTTGAGGTTTAGGGTTAGAGTTAAGGTTAGGGTGAGGCTGAGGGTGAGGGTTAGCTTTAGTGTTAGAGTTAGGGTTAGGGTGAGGGTTAGGGTGTGGGTGAGTGTTAGGCTTAGTGATAGGATTAGGATTGTGGTAATGGTTAGGCTGTGTGTGAGGATTAGGTTTAAGAAGAGGTTTAGGTTTAGGGTTAGGGTTAGGGTTAGGGTTAGGGTGAGGGTGAGTTTTAGGTTGAGGTTTAGGGATAGGGCTAAGTTTAGGATTAGGGTTAGGCTGAGGGTAAGTGTGAGGGTTAGGGTGAGGGTTAGGCTTAGGCTTAGGGTTAAGCTGAGGATGAGGGTGAGTGTGAGGATTAGGGTTAGGGTGATGTTTAGGGTTAGGATTAGTGTTATTGTTAGGGTTAGGGTTAGAGTTATGGTGAGGGTGAGGGTGGGGGTGAGGGTTAGGTTTAGGGTTAGGGTGAGGTTTAGGGTAAGGGTTATGGTGAGGGTGAGGTTTTGGGTTAATTTGAGCTTTAGTGTTATGTTTAGGGTTAGGGTGAATTTGAGGATTAGGGTTAGTGTGAGGGTGAGGGTTAGGTTTAGGAATAGGTTTAGGTTGAGGGTGAGGGTGAGGGTAAGTGTTAGGGGAAGTTTAGGATGAGCATTACGGTAAGATTAGGGTTAGAGTGAGGACTAGGATGAGGGTGAGATTTAGGGTTAGGCTTAGGGTGAGGTTTAGGGTTAGGTTTAAGGTCAGGGTGAGGCTGAGGGTGAGGGTTAGGGTAGGGTTAGTGTTAGAGTTAGGGTTAGGGTGAGGGTTAGGTTGAGGGTGAGGTTTAGGCTTAGATTTAGGATTAGGATTAGGGTAAGGGTTAGGTTGAGTGTGAGGTTTAGGGTTAGGGTTATGCTTAGGATTAAGCTGAGGGTGAGGTTGAGTGTGAAGGTTAGGGTTAGGGTGAGGGTAAGGGTTAGGGTTAGGGTGAGGGTGAGGGTTAAGTTTAGGTTGAGGTTTACTGGGAGGGTAAGCATTAAAATTAGTGTGCAGGTTAAGGTTAGGGTTAGGATTAGGCTTACGGTTACACTGAGGGAGAGGGTGAGCATGAGGTTTAGGTTTAGGGTGAGGTTTAGCAGTAGAGTTAGGGTTAGAGTGAGGGCTAGGGTGAGGGTTAGGGATAACGTGAGGATTAGGTTTAGGGGTATGGTGAGGGTGAGGGCTACATTTAGTATTAGTGTTAGGGTTATTGTGAGGTTCAGGGTGAGGCTGAGGGTGAGGGTTAGTGTTAGGATTAGGATTAGGATTAGGGTAAGGGTTAGGGTGAGTGTGAGAGTTAGGGTTAGTGTTAGGGTTCGGCTTATGGTTAAACTGAGGGTGAGGGTGAGGGTGATCGTTTGGGTTAGTATTGGGATTAGTGTGAGGGTGATTGTGTGTGTTAGGGTTAGGTTTACCGTTAGGCTTAGGGTTAGGCTGAGGGTGAGGTTGTGGGTGAGGGTTAGGTATAGGGTGAAGGTTGGCGTAAGGGTTAGGGGGAGGGTTAGGATGAGGGTTAGGGTTAGGACGAGGGTGAGCGTGAGCCTGAGGATTAGGGTTAGGGTGATGGTTAGGGTTAGGTTTAGGGTGAATTTTAGGATCAGGGTTAGGGTTAGGGTGAGGATTAGGGTGAGTGTGACGGTAAGAGTAAAGGTGAGGGTTAGGCTGAGGGTGAGTGTTTCACTAAGGGGGAGGGTTACATTTAGGGTGAGGGTTAGGGTAAGGGTTAGGGTGAGGGTAGGGTGAGGGTGAGGGTTAGATTGAGGATTAGGGTTAGTATGAGTTTTAGGGTGAGGATTAGGGTTAGTGTTAGGGCGAGGTTTAGGTTTAGGTTGAGAGTTAGGGTTACTGTGAGGGTTAGTATTAGAGTTAGGGTTAGGGAAAGGTTGAGGGTAAGTGTTAGGGTGAGGGTTAGGGTTAGGGTGAGTGTTAAGGTTAGGGTGAGGGTTATGGTTAGGTTTAGGATTATTGTTAGGTTTAGGGTTAGGGTTACAGTGAGAGTGAGGGTGAGGGTTAGAGTTAGGGTGAGGTTTAGGTTTAGGGTTAAGGTTTGAGTTAGGGGTAGTGTGAGGGTGAGGTTTAGGTTTAGGTTTAGTTTTAGGGTGAGGGCTAGGGTGAGGGTAAGGTTTAGAGTTAGGGTTAGGGTGAAGTTTAGGGTTAGGATTAGGGTGAGTGTCAGGGTGAGTTTGAGGTTTAGGGTTAGATAGGGTTAGGGTGAGGGTTAGGGTAAGGGTAAGTGTTAGGATTAGGGTTAGGGTGAGGGTTAGGGTGAGGTTGTGTGTTAGGGTTAGGGTTAGGATTAGGATTAGGGTTAGTGAAACAGTGAATGTGAGGGTTAGGGTTAGGGTTAGGCATTGGGATAGGCTGAGGGTGAGGTTGAGGGTGAGGGTGAGGGTTAGGGTGAGGGTTAGGGTTAGGGTGATAGTTAGGTTTCGGGTTAAGTTTAGGGTTAGGGTGAGATTTAGTTTGAGGATGTCGGTAAGTTTAAAGGTGAGAGTTATGCTGAGGATGAGGGTTACGGTAATGGTGAGGGTTAGGGTTAGGGTGAGGGTTAGGTTAAGGGCTAGGGTTAGAGTTAGGGTGAGGGTAAGGGTTAGAATGAAGATTAGGGTTAGGGTGAGGGTGAGGTTTAGGGTGAGGATGAGGGTTAGGGTTACGGTGAGGTTTAGGGTTAGGTTTAGGTTTAGGGTGAGGGTTAGTGTTAGGGTTAGGGTTTGTGTGAGGGTGAGGGTTAGAATTAGGGTGAGGGTTAGGTTTAGTGTGAGGTATAGTGTTAGGGTTTGTGTTAGGGTGAGGGTAAGTGTTATGGTGAGGGTTAGGTTTAGGGTGAGGTTTAGGGTTAGAATTACGCTGAGGGTGAGGGTGAGGGTGAGGATTAGGGTTAGGGTTAGGGTGAGATTTTGGGTTAGGGATAGGGTTAGAGTTAGGGTTAGGGTGAAGTTGAGGTTTAGGGTTAGAGTTAAGGTTAGGGTAAGGGTGAGGGTGTGGTTTAGGGTTAGGGTTAGTGTTAGGGTTAGGGTTAGGGTGAGCTTTAGTGTGAGGGTTAGGGTTGGGTTTAGGATTAGGGTTAGGGTGAGGGTGAGTGTGAGGGTTAGGGTTAGGGCTAGGTCTAGGTTTAGGGTTAGGCTGAGGGAGAGGTTGAGGGTGAGAGTTAGGGTTAGGGTTAGAATTAGCCTTAAGGAGAGGTTTAGGGTTAGGGTTAAGGTTAGGGTTCTGGTAAGGTTGAGGTTTAGAGTTAGCATGATGGTTAGGGTGAGAAGTAGGATTAGGGTTAGGTTGAGGGTTAGGGTGAGGGTTAGGTTGAGGGTTTGGGTTTGGTTTAGGGTTAGGATGAGCATGAGGT
The DNA here is from genome assembly GCF_024711535.1 of Dipodomys merriami. Taxonomy (NCBI): domain Eukaryota; kingdom Metazoa; phylum Chordata; class Mammalia; order Rodentia; family Heteromyidae; genus Dipodomys; species Dipodomys merriami. The sequence goes on along the minus strand of NW_027205592.1, from coordinate 937,209 downwards.
TTAGGGTGAGGTTTAGGTTAGGCTTAGTTTTAGGATTAGCGTGAGGTTAAGCATTAGGGTGAGGATTAGGTTTAGGGTTAGGGTGAGGGTTAAGATGAGGTTTAGGGTTAAAATGAGGGTGAGGGTTAGGGTTAAGGTGAGGGTTCATGTTAGGATTAGGATTAGAGTGAGGGTGATGTTTAGGATTAATGTTAATGTTATTGTAAGTGTTATGGTTAGGGTTACATTTGCAGTGAGGGTGAGGTTGAGGGTGAAGTTTAGGGTTAGGGTTAGGGTTAGTTTTAGGTTTAGGATTAGCGTTAATGTTAGGGCTAGGTTTAGAGTTATGGTTTGTGTGAGGGTGAGGGTGAGGGTTAGGGTGAGGGTTAGGGTGACGTTTAGGTTTAGGGTTAGGATTAGGGATTGGGTGAGTCTGAGGTTTAGGTTTAGAGTTAGGATGAGGGGGAGGTTGAGGTGTAGGTTTAGGGTTAGCGTTAATGTGAGGTTTAGGGTTAGGGTTAGGGTTAGGGTGAGGGTGAGGGTTAGGTTGAGGGTTAGGGTTTGGGTTAGGGTAGGTTATAGGTTAGGGTGAGGGCTAGGGTTAGGGTTAGGATGAGGTTTAAGATGAGGGTTAGGGTTTCAGTGAGGGTGAGGGTTAAGTTTCGGGTGAGAGTTAGGGTTAGAATTAGGATTCGGGTGAGGGTGATGGTTAGGATTAGGGTTAGGGTTATTGTAAGTGTTATGGTTAGGGTTACATTTGCATATAGAGTGAGGCTGAGGGTGAAGGTTAGGTTTAGGGTTAGTTTTAGGGTTAGCATTAGTGTTAATAATAGGTTTAGGGTTACACTTGGGGTTTGGGTGAGGGTGAGGGTGAGGGTGAGGGTTAGGGTTAGGTTTAGGTTGAGGGTGAAGGTTAGGGTGAGGGTTAGAGTTAGGGTTAATGTTAGGCTTAGCGTTAGGTTTAGGGTATGGGTTAGGTTGAGGTTAAGCGTTAGGATTAGGGTTAGGGTTAGGATTAGGGTTAGTGTGAGGGTGAGTGTAGGGTTAGGGTTAAGATTAGGCTTAGGCTTAGGGTTAGGCTGAGGGTGGGGGTGGGGGTGAGAATTAGGCTTAGGGTTATGGTTAGCCATAGGGTGAGGGTGAGGGTTAGGATGAGGGTTAGGGTTAGGATACGGGTTAGGGTGAGGGCTAGGTTGAGGGTGAGGGATAGGGTTAGGTTTAGGCTTAGGCATAGGCTTTAGGCTGAAGGCAATGGTGAGTGTGAGTGTTAGAGTTATGGTGATGGATAGGGTTAGAGTTAGGGTGAGTGTTAGGTTGAGGGTTCAGGTTAGGGTGGGGGTCAGTATGAGCATTGGGGTGATAGTAACGTTTAGGCTTAGGTTGAGGGTGAGGGTTAATGTAAGTGTGAGGGTTAGGGTTAGGGTGAATTTTAAGGTAAGTGTTAGGGTTTGGGTTAGATTGAGGATTAGGTTTAGGGTTAGTGTGAGGTTTAGGGTGAGCATGAGGGTTAGGGTGAGGGTTATGGTAAGAATTAGGGTTAGGGTGAGGGCTGGCGTGAGGGTGAGGGTTAGGGTTAGGGTTAAGTTTAGGGTGAGGGTTAGGGTGAGGGGTAGGGTTAGGTTTAGGTTGAGGGTTAGGTTCAGTGTGAGGGTTACGGTTAGGGTGACGGTTTGGGTGACGGTTAGGTTTAGGGTTAGGAAAAGTGTTAAGGTTAGTGTTACACTGAGGGTGAGGGTGAGTGTGAGGGTGAAGGTTAGGGTTAGGGTGATGGCTAGGGTGAGGATTAGGGTAAGGGTGAGGGTTAGGGTGAGGGTGATGGTAAGGGTAAAGTTGAGGGTTAGGCTGAGCGTGATTGTTAAGATAAGGGTGAGGGTTAGTGTTAGGGTGAGGGTTAGGTTAAGGTTTCGGTTTAGGTTTAGGGTGAGGGTTAGATTGAGGATTATGGTTAGGGTTAGTTTGAGGTTTATGGTGAGGATGAGGTTAAGGGTTAGGTTGAGGGTTAGGGTTAGAATGAGTGTTAGGGTGAGGGCTAGGGTGAGGGTGAGGTTTAGGGTTAGGGTTATTGTTAGGGTGAGGTTTAGGGTTAGGGTGAGGGCTATGGTTAGTGTGAGGGTTAGTGTTAGAGGTATTGTTAGTGTTAGGCTGTGGGTAAGTGTTAGGGTGAGGGTTAGGGTTAGCGTGAGGGTTAGGGTTAGGGTAGGGTGAGGTTGCAGGTGAGAGTGAGGGTTAGGGTGAGGATTAGGGTGAGTTTTAGGGTTAAGTTGAGGGTTAGGGTTAGGGTTAGGGTGTGGGTGATGGTGAGGGTGAGAGTTAAGTTTAGAGTTATGGTGAGGTTTCGGTTAAGTGTAACGTTTAGGGTGAGGATGAAGTTAAGGGTGAGGGTGAGGGTTAGAGTGAGGTTAGGGTTAGGGTTAGGGTTATTGTTAGGGTTAGGTTTAGGGTGAGGTTGAGGATGACGGTGAGGGTGAGGGTTAAGATTAGGGTTAGGTTTAGGGGGAGGGGGAGGGTGACAGTTTAGGTTAGGATTAGGGTTAGGGTTAGGCTGAGGGTGAGGGTGAGGGTGAAGGTTAGGATGAGGGGTACGGTTAGGTTTAGGGTTTGGTTTAGGATGAGGGTTAGGGTTAGTGTGAGGGTTAGGTTTAGGGTTAGGGTGAGGGTAAGGGTTAGGTTGAGGGTTAGGGTGAGGGTTAGGTTTAGGGTTAGCGTTAGAGTCAGGATTAGGGTTAGGGTGGAGTTTAGGGTTAGGGTGAGTATTAGCGTTGGGGTAGGGTTAGGTTGAGAGTGAGGGTGAGGGTTAGGGTTAGGGTTAGTGTTAGGTTGAGGGTAACGGTTAGGGTTACGGTGAGGGTGAGGTTTAGGTTTACCGTTTGCGTTATAGTGAGGGTTAGGTTGAGGGTTAGGGTTTGGGTTAGTGTTAGGTTGGGGGTGAGGGTTAGGGTGAGGTTTAGGGTTAGCGTTAGTTATAGGGTGAGAGTTAGGGTGACAATAAGGTTTAGCGTGAGTGTTAGGGTTAGGGTTTTGTTGAGGGTGAGGTTGAGGGTTAGGGTTAGGGTGAGGGTTAGGGTGACATTAAGGGTAAGGGTGATGGTGAGGATTAGACTGAGGGTGAGGGTTACTGTAAGGGTGAGGATTGGGTGAGGGTGAGGGTTAGGGTGAGGGTTAGTGTTAGGATTAGGCCGAGGGTGAGGGCAAGGGTTAGGGTGAGGGTGAGGGTGAGGGTGAGGTTTAGCGTTAGGGTTAGTGTTACAGTTAGGGTGAGGGCTAGAGTGAGGGGTAGGGATACAGTTCGAGTGATGGTTAGGTTTAGTAAGAGCATTAGGGTTACAGTTAGGATTAGGATTAGTGTGAGGGTAAGGGTTGGGTGATGGTTAGGGTGAGAGTGAGGGTTAGGGTTACCGTGAGTGTTACGGTGAGGGTTAGGGTTAGGGTTAGGGTGAAGGTTAGGGTTAGGGTTAGTGTTAGGGTGAGGGTTCATGTTACGGTGAGGGTCAGAATGAGCATTGGGGTCATAGTAACGTTTAGGGTTAGGTTGAGGGTGAGGGTTACGGTAAGGGTGAGGGTTAGGGTTAGGGTGAAGTTTAGGGTAAGGGTTAGGGTTAGGGTTAGATTGAGGATTACAGTTAGGGTTAGTGTGAGGTTTAGGGTGAGCATGAGGGTTAGGGTGAGGGTTAGGGTAAGAATTAGGGTTAGGTTGAGGGCTGGCGTGAGGGTGAGGGTTAGGGTTAGGGTTAAGTTTAGGGTGAGGGTTAGGGTTACAGTGGAGGTTAGGGTTCGGGTGAGAGTTAGGGTTAGGGGTAGGTTTAGGTTTAGAGTGAGGGTGTGGTTTAAGGTTAGGATTGGAGTTAGGATTAGGCTGAGGGTTAGGGTGAGGGTGAGGGTTAGGGTTAGGGTGGAAGTTAGGGTTAGGGTGAAGGCAAGAGTTTGGGTTAGAGTATTGGTGAGGGTGAGGGTGAAGGTGAGGTTTAGGGTTAGGGTTAGGGATATTGTGAGGGCTAGGGTGAGGGTTAGGTTTAAGGTGAAGGTGAGGGTGAGGGTTTTGTTTAGGTAATGGTTATGGTTAAGGTGAGGATTAGGTGAGGGTGAGGGTTAGGGTGAGGGTTACCTTTAGGGTCAGGTTTAGGGTTAGGGTTAGGGTGAGTGTTTGGGTTAGGGTGATGTGTAGGGAGATGTTGAGGGTGAGAGTGTGGAAGAGAGTTAGGGTTAGCGTGAGGGTTAGCCTGACAGTGAGAGTTAGGGTGAGGGTGAGGATTAGGGTTACGTATAGGGTGAAAATTAGATTTAGGGTTAGGGTTAGAGATAGGGTGAGGGGTAGGTTTTGGGTTAGTGTTAGTGTTAGGGTTAGGCTGAGGATAAGGTAAGTGTGAGGGTTAGGGTTAGCGTGAGGGTTAGGGTTAGTGTGAGTGTTGAGGGTAGGGTTAGCGTTAGGGTAAGGGTTAGGATGAGGTTTGAGGTGAGGGTGAGGGTTAGGGTTAGGGTGAGAGTAAGGGTTGGGGTGAGGGTTAGGGTGAGGATGAGGTTTAGGCTTAGGGTTAGGGTTATGGTGAGGGTTAGTTTGAGGGTTAGGGTTTGGGTTAGGGTTAGGGTGAGTGTGAGGGTTAGGGTGAGGTTTTGGGTTACAGTAAGGGTTAGTGTGAGGGTTAGAGTGAGGGTATGGTTTAGGGTGAGGTTTAGGGTTAGGGTGAGGATTAGGGTTAGGGTTAGGGTGAGGGCTAAGTTGAGGGTGAGTTTTAGGGTGAGGGTTATGGTGAGGGTGAGGGTTTGTGTTAGGTAAGGATTACGTATAGGTTTAGGGTTAGGGTGAGGGTTAGGTTTAGGGTGAGGGTTAGCTTGAGGGGTACGGTTTGGGTTAGGGTGAGGATTAGGGTTAGTGTGAGGGTAAAGGTGATGGTGAGGATTAGAGTGAGGTTGAGAGTTACTGTAAGGGTGAGGATTGGGTGAGGGTGAGGGTTAGGGTGAGGGTTAGGGTTAGGATTAGGCCGAGGGTGAGGGCAAGGGTTAGGGTGAGGTTTAGGTTTAGTGTGAGGGTTAGTGTTAGGGTTAGGGTGAGTGTTAGGGTGAGGGTAAGGATTAGGGTGAGGGTTAGGGTCAGGGTGAGGTTTAGGTTTAGGATTATGGTTAGTGTCAGGGTTAGGGTTACAGTGGAGGTTAGGGTTCGGGTGAGAGTTAGGGTTAGGTGTAGGGTTAGGCTTAGAGTGAGGGTGAGGTTTAAGGTTATCATTGGAGTTAGGGTTAGGCTGAGGGTGAGGGTGAGGGTGAGGGTTAGGGTTAGGTTGAGGGCTAGAGTTTGGGTTAGAGTATTGGTGAGGGTGAGGGTGAAGGTGAGGTTTAGGGTAGGGTTAGGGATATTGTGAGCGCTAGGATGAGGGTGAGGGTTAAGGTGAAGTTGAGGGTGAGGGTTTCGTTTTGGTAAGGGTTATGGTTAAGGTGAGGATTAGGTGAGGGTGAGGGTTAGGGTGAGGGTTACCTTTAGGGGGAGGTTTAGGGTTAGGGTTAGGATGAGTGTTAGGGTTAGGGTGATGTGTAGGGTGATTTTGAGGGTGAGGGTGTGGAAGAGAGTTAGGGTTAGCGTGAGGGTTAGCCTGACAGTGAGAGTTAGGGTGAGGGTGAGGATTAGGGTTACGTTTAGGGTGAAAGTTAGGTTTAGGGTGAGGGTTAGGGTTAGGCTTAGGGTGAGGTTTAAGGTTAGGTTTAGGGTGAGGGTGAGGGTTTGTGTTAGGTAAGGATTACGGTTAGGTTTAGGGTTAGGTTGAGGGTTAGGTTTAGGATGAGGGTTAGCTTGAGGGGTACAGTTAGGGTTAGGGTGAGAATTAGGGTTAGTGTGAGGGTTAGTGTTGGGTTAGGGTTAGGGTGAGGGTTAGGGTGAGCCTAAGGGTTAGGGTGAGGGTGAGGGTTAGGTTTAGGGTTAGGGTTAGGGTTAGGGTTAGGTTGAGAGTGAGAGTTAGGGTGAGGGTAAGGGTTAGGGTGAGGGTTAGGTTGAGTGTAAGGGTTAGAATTAGCATTAGGGTTAGGGAGAGGGTTAGGGTGAGGTTTAGGGTTCAGCTGAGGGTGAGGGTTAGGGTTAGGGTGAGGGTTAAGTTTAAGGCGAGGTTTAGTGTTAGGGTTAGGGTTAGGGTGAGGGTGAGGGTGATGGTGAGGTTTAGGGTTAGGTTGAGTGTGAGGGCTAGGGTTAGGGTGAGGGTTAGGGTTAGGCTTAGGGTGAGGTTTAAGGTTAGGTTTAGGGTGAGGGTTAGGGTGAGTGTGAGGGTTTGTGTTAGGTAAGGATTACGGTTAGGTTTAGGGTTAGGTTGAGGGTTAGGTTTAGGATGAGGGTTAGCTTGAGGGGTACAGTTAGGGTTAGGGTGAGAATTAGGGTTAGTGTGAGGGTTAGTGTTGGGTTAGGGTTAGGGTGAGCCTAAGGGTTAGGGTGAGGGTGAGGGTTAGGTTTAGGGTTAGGATTAGGGTTAGGTTTAGAGTGAGAGTTAGGGTGAGGGTAAGGGTTAGGGTGAGGTTTAGGTTGAGTGTAAGGGTTAGAATTAGCATTAGGGTTAGGGAGAGGGTTAGGGTAAGGGTTAGGGTTCAGCTGAGGGTGAGGGTTAGGGTTAGGGTGAGGGTTAAGTTTAAGGCGAGGTTTAGTGTTAGGGTTAGGCTTAGGGTGAGGGTGAGGTTGATGGTGAGGGTTAGGCTTAGGGTGAGTGTGAGGGCTAGGGTTAGGGTGAGGGTTATGGTTAGGCTTAGGGTGAGGTTTCAGGTTAGGTTGAGGGTGAGGGGTAGAGTGAGGGGTAGGGTTATGGTTGGGTTAGTGTGAGGGCTAGGGTGAATGTAAGGGTTAGGGTGTTGGGGAGGGTTAGGGTTACAGTGATGGTTTGGGTTAGGTTTAGGCTGAGTGTTAGGGTGAGGGTTTGTGTTAGGGTTAGGTTTAGGGTGCAGGTTAGGGTTAGGTTTAGGTTTACGGTTCGGGTGAGTTGTAGGGTTAGGGTTAGGGTTAGTGTGAGGTCTAGGGTGAGGGTGAGGGTTAGGCTTAGGCATAGGGTGAGGATCAGGGTTATGGTTAGGGTTAGGTTGAGGGTGAGGTTGAGGGTTAGGGTTAGGATTAGGGTTAGGGTGAGGGTTAGTGTGAGGGTGAGTGTAGGGTTAGCATTAGGGTTAGGGTGAGGGTGAGGTTTAGGATTAGGTTTAGGGTGAGAGCTAGGGTGAGGGTGATGGTTAGGGTTAGGGATATAGTGAGGATTAAAGGTTAGGGTTAGTGTTAGGGTGAGGGTTAGGGTGAGGGTGAGTGTTATGGTTAGCATTAGGGTTAGGGTTAGTATTAGCCTGAGGGTTAGGGTTAGGTTTAGGTTTATGTTGAGGGTGAGGGTGAGGTTTAGCCTTACAGTGAGGGTGAGGGTTAAGTTTAGGATGAGGGTTAGGGTTATTGTTAGGGTTAGGGTGAGGGTCAGGCTTAGGTTTAGGGTGAGGTTTAGGTTTAGGGTGATGGTTAGGTTAGTGTGAGTGTTAGTGTTGGGGTTAGGGTTAGTGTTATGTTGAGGGTAAGTGTTAGTGTGAGGTTAAGGATTAGGGTGAGGTTTAGGTTTAGGGTTAAGTTTAGGATTAGGGTGAGGGTGATGTTTAGGATTAGAGTTAAGTTTAGGGTGAGGGTCAGGGTAAGGTTTAGTGTTAGGGTTTGGGTTATGGTGAGGTTTATGTTGGAGGTGAGGGTTAGGGTTAGGTTTAGGATTAGGATTACGATTAGGGTTAGGGTGAGGGTGAGTGTGAAGGTTAGGTTTAGGGTTAGGATTAGACTTATGTTGAGGGTGAGGGTGAGGGTTAGGGTGAGGTTTAGGCTTAGGCTTAGGGATAGAGTATGGGCTAGGGTGAGGGTGAGGGTTTGGGTTAGTGTTAGGGTATGGGTTAGGGTGAGGGTTAGGGTTAGGGTTATTGTTGGGGTTAGGGTTGGGGTTAGGTATAGGCTTAGTGTTAGGTGGGGGGTGAGGGTGAGGGTGAGGGTTAGGGTTAGTGTGAGGGTTAGGGTAAGGTTTAGGGTTAGGGTTAGCGTGAGGTTAAGGGTTAGGTTGAGATTTAGTGTGAGGGTGAGGGTTAGGGTTAGGGTTAGGGTGAGGGTGAGGTTAAGGGTTAGGGTGAGATGTAGTGTGAGGCTGAGGTATAGGGTTAGGCTAAGGGTGAGGGCTAGGGTGAGGTTTAGGTTTAGGTTTAGGGTGAGGTTTAGGGTGTGGTTTAGGGTTAGGTTTAGGGTGAGCGTTAGGGTAAGGGTAAGTGTTCGGGTGAGGGTTAGGGTGAGGATGAGTGTTAGGGTTACTGTTAGGGGTAGGGTGAGGGTTAGAGTTAGGGTTTAGGGTTAGTGTGAGGGTTTTGTTTAGGGTTAGGGTTACGGTTATGGTGAGGTTTAGGGTGGGGGTGAGGGTTAGGGTTAGGATTAGTATTAGGGTTAACGTGAGGGTGAGTGTGAGGATTTGGGTTAGGGTTAATGTTAGGATTAGACTTAGGGTGAGGGTGAGGATGAGGGCAAGGGTTAGGTTTAGGGTGAGGTTTAGGGTTAGGGTTATGGTGAGGGTTCGGGTGAGGGTGAGTGTGAGTGTGAGGGTGAGGGTTAGGGTGTTGATGATGTTTAGTGTTAGCGTGAGGTTTAAGGTGACGGTGGTGGTTAGGGTGAGGATGATGGTTAGAGTTAGTGTGAGTATTAGGTTTAGGGTTAAGGTTAAGGTTATGGTGAGGGTAAGGTTTAGGGTTAGGTTTAGAGTGAGGGTCAGGGTTAGGGTTAGCTTTAGGGTTACGCTGAGGTATAGGGTTTGGGTTAGGGTTAGGGTTAGGGTGAGGTTGAGGGTTAGATTTACGGTTTGGATGAAGTTTAGGGTTAGGGTGAGGGTTAGGGATAGGGTTAGGGTTAGGGTGAGGGTTATTGTTAGGGTTCGGGTTTGATTTAGGTTGAGTATGAGGGTGAGGGTTAGTGTTAGGATTATGGTTAGGGTTGGTGTTAGGCAGAGGGTGAGTGTGAGGGTGAGAGTTAGGTTTAGGGTTAGGGTTAGGGTGAGTGGTAGGGTTAGGGATAGGGTGAGGTTTAGGGTTAGGGTGAGGGTTTGGGTTAGTTTGAGTGTTAGGGTGAAGGTGAGTTTGAGTTTGAGGGTTAAGGTTAGTGTGATGGTGACGGTGAGGTTTAGGGTTAGGATTCTGGATAGGATTAGGTTGAGGGTGAGGGTTGGGGTTAGGGTTAGGGTGAGGGTGAGGGTGGGTGTTAGGTTTAGGGTTAGGTTTAGGATTAGGGTTAGGTTTAGGGTAAGGGTAAGGTTTAGGGTGAGTGTTAGGTTTAGGGTTAGTGTGAGGGTTAGGTTTAGGGTTAGGGTGAGGGTTAGGGTTAGGGTTAGGGTTAGGGTCAGGTGTAGGTTGAGGGTTAGGACTGGGTAAGGACTAGGGTTAGGCTGAAGGTGAGGGTGAGGTTGATGGTAAGGGTTAGGGTTAGAGTGATTGTTAGTGTGAGGATGAGGGGGAATTGGAGAATTTGGTTTAGGGTTAGAGTTAGGTTGAGGGGGAGGGTTAGGATTAGGGGTAGCAGTAGGTTTAGTCTGAGGGTGAGGGGGAGGTTGAGGGTGAGGTTTAGGGTTAGGGTGAAGCTAAGGGTTAGGGTTAGGGTGAGGGTTAGGGTTAGGGTGATTTTTAGGGTGCCGCTGAGAGTTAGGGTGAGGGTGATTTTGAGTGTGAGGTTTAGGGTGAGTGTGAGGGTGAGTGTGAGTTTGACGATTAAGATTAGGTTTAGGATGATTGTAAGGGTTATCGTTAGGATTATGGTTAGTGTAAGGCTTAGGCTGAGGGTGAGGGTGAGGGTGAGGGTTAGGGTTAGGGTTAGGTTGAGGGTTAGGGTTAGTGTGAGGTTTAGGGTGAGGGTGAGGTTCAGGTTCAGGTAGAGGTTGAGAGTGACATTGAGGGTGAGGTTTAGGGTTAGGGAAATGGTTAGGTTGAGGGTGAGGGTGAGGGTTAGGGTTAGGGTTAGTGTTATTTTTATGGTTAGGGTTAAGGATAGTAATAAGGTGAGAGTGAGGGTGAGGGTTAGCATGAGAGTGAGGGTTAGGGTTATGGTTATGGTGAGGGTGAGGGTGAGACTTAGGGTTAGGATTAGGGTTAGGGTTAGGGTTAGGATGAGGGTCAGGCTGAGGGTTAGAGTTAGGGTTAGTGTGAGGTTTAGGTTTAGGGTTATGGTTAGGGTGAGGGCAAGGGTGATGGTGAGGGTTAGGTTGAGTTTGAGGGTTAGGTTTAGGGAGACGGTTAGGGTGAGATTTAGGGTTAATGTTAGGGTTAAGTTTAGGGTGAGTCTAATGGTTATAGTGAGAGTTACTGTGAGGGTGAGGGTTTGGGTTAGGGTGAGGGTAAGTGTTAGGGTGAGGGTTAGTGTGAGGGTTTGGGTTCGGGTTAGCATTAGGGTTAGGTTCAGGGTGAAGGTTAGGTTGAGGTTTAGTGTCAGTGTTCCGGATAGGGTGAGTATTAGGGTTAGTGTGAGTGTGAGGGTCTGGATTAGGGTTTGGGTTAGATTTATGGTGAGGGTGAGGGTGAGGGTTAGAATTAGGATTAGGGTTAGGGTTAGAGTTATGTGACATTGAGGGTGAGGGTTAAGGTTTGGGTTTGAATTAGGGTGAGGGTGATCGTGAGGGTTAGGGTTACGATTAGGGTTAGGTTTATGGTTAGGTTTAGGATGAGGGTGAGGGTGAGGCTTATGGTTAGGTTTAGGGTGAAGTTTAGGTTTAGGGTGAGGGCTATGGTGAGGTTGAGTGTTAGGGTGAGTGTGAGGGTGAGGTTGAGGGTTTCTATTAGGTAATGGTTAGGGTTAGGGTTAAGGTGAGGATTAGGTTGAGGGTGAGGTTTAGGTTGAAGGTTAGAGTTAGGGTGAGGATTAGGATGAGGCTGAGTGTTAGGGTGAGGGTTAGTGTTATGGCGAGGATTAGGATTAGGGTTATGTTGATTCTGAGTGTTAGGTATACAGTAAGGGTTAGGGTTACGGTGAGGGTTAGGGTTAGGGTTAGGGTTAGGGTGAGGGTGAGGTTGAGGTTTAGTTTAGGGTGAGGTTTAGGGTTAGAGTTAGGGTTAGTGTAAGGGTTAGAGTTAGGGTGAAGGTTAGGATTAGGGTTAGGGTGAGGTTTATGGTGAGGGTTTTTGTTAGAGTTAGGGTGAGTGTGAGGTTTAAGGTTAGGGGGAGTTTTAGGTTTAGGGTAAGGGCTACAGTGAGGATGAGGGTTAGGGTGAGTGCGAGCGTGAGGGTTTCAGTTAGGTCATGATTAAGGTTAGGGTTGGGGTGAGGATTAGGGTAGGGTGAGGTTTAGATTGAGGGTTAGGGTTACGGTGAGGGTTAGGGTGAGGCTGAGGGTTAGGGTTTGGGTTCGGGTTCGGGTGAGGGTTCGGGTGAGGGTGATGGTGAAGGTTAGGTTGTGGATTAGGGTTAGGTTTAGGCTGAGGGTTAGGGTGATTTTCAAGGTTAGGGTGAGGGTGAGGGTTAGGATTAGGGTTAGGGTGAGGGTTAGGTTTAGGGTGAGATTTAGGGTGATGGGTTGGGTTAGGGTTAGGGAGAGGGTTAGGGTTAGGGTGAGAGTTAGGTTTAGTTTGAGGGTTAGGTTGAAGTTGAGTTTGAAGTTGAGGGATAGGGTGAGGGTGATGGTGACGGTGAGATTTAGGGTTAGGATTCGGGTTAGGGTTAGGGTGAGGTTTAGGTTTAGGGTTTGGATTAGGTGAGGGTAGGTTGAGGATGAGGGTTAGGGTTAGGGTTAGGATTAGGGTTAGATTTAAGGTAAGGATTAGGGTTAGGGTGAGTGTTAGGTTTGGGGTTAGGTTGAGGGTTAGGGTTTGGTTTAGGTTTAGGGTGAGGGTTAGGGTAAGGATTAGCGTGAGAGTGAGGGTAGGGTAAAGGATAGGGTAAGGGTTAGGGTAAGGATGAGGGTTAGTTTTAGGTTTAGTGTTAGGGTGAGGGTGATGCTGAGGGTTAGGGTTAGGGTTAGTGTGAGGATAAGGGTTAGGGTGAGGATTAAGTTGAGGGTGAGGGTTAGGGTTAGCATAAGGTTTAGGGTGAGAGATAGGGTTAGGCTTAGGGTTAGGTAAGGGTTAGGGTTAGGGTTAGGTAAGGGTTAGGGTTAGGGTAAGGGTTAGGGTTAGGCTTAGTGTGAGGGTTAGGGTTAGGCTGAGGGTTAGGCTTAGGGTTAGGTTTAGGGTGATGGTTAGGTTTATGGTGATATTTAGGGTGACAGTGAGGGTTAGAGTGAGGGTGAGGTTGAGCGTGAGGATTATGGTTAGGGTGAGGGTGAGTGGGAGGGTGACGGTGAGGGTTAGGGCTACAGTTAGGTTTAGGGTGAGGGTAAGAGTTAGGGTTAGGATTAGGGTTAGGGTAAGGGTTAGGCTGAGGGTGAGGGTGAGTGTGAGGTTGAGGTTGAGGGTTTCGGTTAGGTAAGTGTTAGGGTTAGGGTTAGGGTGAGGGTGAGGTTAAGGATAAGGTTTAGTGTCAGGGTTAGGGTGAGGGTGAGGGTTAGGTTTAGTATTAGGGTTAGGATTAGGGTAAAGTTGTATGTTAGGTTTAGGGTTAGGGTTAGGGTGCACGTTAGGGCTAGGGTGAGAGTGAGGGTGAGGGTGAGGATTATGGTTAGATTAGGTTTAGGTTTAGGGTGAGGCTGAGGGTGAGGGTTAAGATTAGGGTTAGGTTTAGGGTGAGAGCTAGGGTGAGGGTGATATTTTTGGTTAGGAAAGGTTTAGGGTTAGGTTTAGGGTGAGGATTGGGGTGAGGGTGAGGTTTAAGGTGAGGTTTACGGTTAGGGTGAGGGTTAGGGTTAGGGTTAGGGTGACGGTTAAGGTTATGGTGATATTTAGGGTGAGGGTGAAGGTGAGAGTGAGGTTTCGGGTGAGGGTTAGGGTTAGGGTTTGGGTTAGGATTAGGGTGAGGGTGAGGGTGAGGGTAAGGATTAGGATGACAGTTAGCGTGAGGGTGAAGTTTATGGTTAGGTTTAGGGGTATGGTGAGGCTCAGGGTGAGGGTTAGTGTTAGGGTTAGTTTGAGGGTTAGGGTGAAGGTTCGGGTTAGGGTTAGGGTTTGGGTTAAGGTTAGGGAGAGGTTGAGGCTGAGGGTTAGGGTAAGGATGAGGGTTATGGATAGTGTGAGGGTGAGGGTTAGGTTTAGGGTGAGGTTTAGGTTTAGGGTGAGGGTGAGCGTTATGTTTAGGTCTAGGGTTAGGTTTAGGCTTAAGGTGAGGGTGAGGTTGAGCGTGAGGTTTAGGGTTAGGGCTAGGTTTAGGGTGAGGGTTAGGTTTAGGGTGAGGGTTAGTGTTAGTGTTAGGGATAGGGTTAGGATGAGCGTTAGGCTGAGGGTTAGGTTTAGGGTTAGTGTGAGGGTTAGGGTTAAGTTTTGGTTTAGAGTTAGTGTTTGGTTAGGGTGAAGGTTAGTTATAGGTTTAGGGTTAGGATAAGGTTGAGGCTGCGGGTTAGGTTTAGGGTTAGTGTGAGGGTTATGTTTAGCGTTAGGGTTAGGGTGTGGGCTACGGTGAGGGTGAGGGTTAGGTTCAGGGTTGAGTTTAGGTAATGGTTAAGGTTAGGTTAGGGTGAGGATTAGGGTGAGTTTGAGTTTTAAGATGAGTGTTAGGGTTATGGTGACCGTTAGGGTTACGATTAGGGTGAGGGTTAGTGTAAGGGTGATGTTTATGGTGAGGGTGAGGGTGAAGGTTCGGCTGAGGGGGAGGGTTAAGTTTAGGGTTAGCGTGAGGGTTAGGGTTAGGGTTGGGTTAGAGTTAGAGTTAGGGTGAGCGTGAGGGTTAGGGTGAGGGGTAGGGATAGGTTTAGGGTGAGGGTTTGGGTTAGTGTGAAGGTTAGGGTTAGGTGAAGGTGAGGGTAAGGGTTAGGGTGAGGGTTAGGGTGAGGTTTAGTGTTAGTGTGAGGGTTAGGGTTATTGTTAGGGTTAGGGTGCTGTTGAGGGTGAGGGTGAGGATTAGTGTTAGGGTAGGGTTAGGTTTATGCTGAGGTTGAGGGTGAGGGTGAGGTTGATGGTTAGTGTTAGGGTTAGGGTGAGGGTGAGGGCTTGGGTGAGGGTGAGGGTTAGTGTGAGGGTGAGGGTGACGGTTTTGTTTATGTCAGGGTTAGGGTTAGGGTGAGGATTAAGGTGAGGTTGACGGTGAGTGTCGTTTATATCAGGGTTAGGGTTAAGCTGAGTATAGGTTTAGGGTGAGGGTTAGGGTTAGGCTTAGGGTGTGGATTAAGTTTAGGGTGACGTTTAGTGTGACGGTGAGGGTTAGGGTGACAGGGTGAGGTTTAGGGTTAGTGTTAGGATTAGGGTTCAGGTGAGGGTGAGGTTTAGGGTTAGAGTTAGAGTTATGGGGAGGCTTAAATTGAGGGTCAGGTTTAGGGTTAGTGTTAGGGTTAGGGTTAGTCTGAGGGTTATGTTGAGTTTTAGAGAGTTAGGGTTAGGGTTAGGATGAGCTTTAGGCTGAGGGTTAGGGTTAGGGCTAGTCTGAGGGTTACGGTTAGGTTAGGGTTAGGGTTAGGTTTTGGTTAGGGTGAACGTTAGTTTTACGTTTAGGGTTAGGATAAGGTTTAGGCAGAGGGTTAGGGTTAGGGTTAGTGTGAGGGATAGGTTTAGGGTTAGGATTAGGGTGTGGACTATGGTGAGGGTGAGGGTTAGGGTGAAGGTTAGGGTTAGGTTTAGGGTTAGGGTCAGGGGTAGGTTGAGGGTTAGGATTAGTTTAAGGACTAGGGTTAGGCTGAGGGGGAGGGGGAAGTTGAGGGTGAACGTTAGGGTTAGAGTGATGGTTAGAGTGAGGGTGAGGGGGAAGGGGAGAGTTTGGTTTAGTCTTAGAGTTAGGTTTAGGGTGAGGGTTAGGATTAGGGTTAGCACTAAGTTTAGGCTGAGGGTCAGGGTGAGGTTGAATGTGAGGTTTAGGGTTAGGGTGAGGGTTAGGTTTAGGGTTAGGGTTTGGTTAGGGTGAAGGTTAGTTTTAGGTTTAGGGTTAGGATAAGGTTTAGGCTGAGATTTAGGGTTATGGTTAGTGTGAGGGTTAGGGTTAGGGTTAGTGTTAGGGTTAGCTTTAGGCTGAGGTTGAGGGTGAGGGTGAGGGTGAGATTGAGGGTTAGAGTTACGGTTAGGGTGAGGGTGAGGGCTAGGGTGAGGGTGAGGGTTAGTGTGAGGGTGAGTGTATCGTTTACGTCAGGGTTAGGGTTAAGATGAGGTTAGGGTTATTGTAAGGGTTAGAGTTAGGGTTAGGGTGAGGTTTATGGTTAGAGTGATGTTTAGGGTGAGGGTGAAGGTTAGGGTGAGGGTGAGGGTTAGGGTAAGGGTGAGGGTGAGGGTTAGGATTGGGAATAGCGTTAGGGTTAGGGTTAGGCTGAAGTTGCGAGTGAGGGTGAGGCTGAGGGTTAGGTTTAAGGTTAGTGTTAGGGTTAGGGTTAGGCTGAGGGTTATGGTTAATGTGAGAGTTATGGTTAGGAATAGGGTTAGGGTTAGGGTGAGGGAAAGGGTTAGAGTGAGGTTTAGGGTGAGGTTGAAGGTTAGGGTTAGGTTTAGGATTAGGTTGAGGGCTAGGGTGAGGGTGAGGCTTAGTGTGAGGGTGAGGGTTAAGATTATTTTTGGGTTAGGTTTAGGGTGAGGATTAGGTTGAGGGTGAGGTTTAAGCTGAGGTTAAGGTTAGGGTGAGGGTTTGTGTTCGGTGAGGGTGAGGGTGAGGATGAGGGTTTGTGTGAGTTTAAGGTTGAGGGTTTCTTTTAGCCAAGGGTTAGGCTTATGGGGAGGAATAGGGTGAGATTGAGGATTAGGTTTTGGGTTAGGTTTAGGGTGAGGGTTAGAGCTAGGGTTAGGGTGATGGTTAGGGTTTGGGTGATGTTTAGCGTGAGGGTGAGGGTTAAGGTGAGGGTGAGGGTTAGGGTGTGGTTGAGGATTAGGGTTAGGTTGAGTTTTAGTGTTAGGTTAAGGGTTAGTGTGAGGGTGAGGGTTAGGGTTATCTTTAGGGTTAGGTTGAGGGTTTGGATTAGGGTTAGGGTTAGTGTGAGGGTTAGAGTGAAGGGTAGCGTTAGGTTTAGGGTGAGGGTTAGGGTGACGGTGAGGCTTAGGGTGAGGGTGTGTGTGAGGGTAAGGGTTAGGTGTAGGGTTAGGGTGAGTTTAAGTGTGAGGCTTAGGTTTAGGAATAGGGTTAGGTTTAGGGTTAGGGTGAGTTTAAGGGGGTGGATGAGGCTTAGGTTTAGCGTGAGGATTAGGGTTATAGTTAGGTTTATGGTGAGGGTAAAGTTAGGGTGAGTTTCAGTGTGAGGGCTAGGTTTAGGGTTAGGGTGAGGGTGAGGTATAGGGTTTGGGTTAGGCTTAGAGTGAGGGTTAGGGATAGGTTTAGGGTTAGGGTGAGGGTGAGGGTGAGGTTTAGGATTAGGTTTAGGGTTAGAGTTAGGGTGAGGGTGAGGGTTAGGGTTAGTATTAGAGTTAGCCTGAGGGTGAGTGGGAGGGTTAGGGATAGGGTGAGTTTTATGGGTAGGGTTTCGGTTAGGGTGAGGGTTAGGGTTACGTTTAGGGTTAGGATGAGCGTTAGGCTGAGTGTTAGGTTTAGGGTTAGTGTGAGGGTTAGGTTTAGGGTTTGGGTGAGGGTTAGGGTTAGGTTTAGGGATAGAATAAGGGTTAGGTTGAGGGTTAGGTTTAGGGTTAGTTTGAGGGTTAGGTTTAGGGTTAGGGTTAGGATCAGGGTAAAGGTTAGGGTGAGGGTTAGGGTGAGGGTGAGGGTAAAGGTTAGGGTGAGGGTTAGGGCAAGGTTGAGGGTTAGGGTAAGGGTGAGCGTTAGGTTGCGGGTTAGGCTGAGGTTTAGGGTGAGGGTAAGGGTTTGGGTGATGGTAAGTTTGTGAGTGAGGGATAGGATTATGTTGTGTGTAAGGGTTAAGGTGAGGGTTACGGTGAGGGTTAGGGTTAGGTTGGGGGTTAGGGTTAGAGTTAGGTTGAGGGTTAGGGTTAGGGTGATGTTTATTGTGAGAGTATGGTTTAGGTTGAGGGTGAGTATTCGGCTGAGCGTGAGGGTTAGGATGAGGGTGAGGGTTAGGGTTACAGTTTGGGTTAGGGAGAGGGGTAGTGTGAGCATTAGGGTTAGGATTAGGGTTAGGATTAGGGTTGGAGCGAAGATGAGGGTGAGGGTTAGGGTGTGGGTAAGTGTTATGATTAGGGTTAGGGTTAGTGCTAAGGTGAGGATGAGGGTTAGTGTGAGGGTGAGGGTTACATTTACGTTTGGGTTAGGGCTAGGGTGAGGATTAGGTTGAGGGTGAGGGTTAAGCTGAGCTTAGGGTTAGAATGAGGGTTTGTGTTCGGTGAGGGTGAGGGTGAGGGTGAGGGTTAGTGTTAGGGTTAGGTTTAGGTTGAGGGTTATTGTGAGGGTTAGGATTAGGAATAGGTTTAGGGTTACGGTGAGTGTGAGGGTCAGTGTGAGGGTGAAGGTTAGGGTTAGGTTTAGGGTTATGTTTAGGGTGAGGGTTATGGCTAGTGTGAGGGTTATGATTAGGGTTAGGGTTAGGGTTAGGGTGAGGGTAACGGTTAGGGTAAGGGTTAGGGTGAATGTGAGGATTAGGGTTCGGGTTAGGGTTAGTGTTTGGGTGAGGGCTAGGGTCAGGGTGAGGGTTAGTGTGAGGGTGAGTTTGAGGGTTTCTTTTCGGTCTGGGTTAGGGTTATGGTGAGGATTAGCGTGAGGGTGAGTGTTAGTGTTAGGGTGATGTTTAGGGTGCGGATGAGGGTGAGGGTGAGGGTGAGGGTGAAGGTTCAGGTGAGGGTGAAGTTAGGTGTGGTTGAGGATTAGGGTTATGGTTAGGGATATGGTGAGGGTAATGTATAGTGTGAGGTTTATTGTGAGGATGAGGGTTATGGTTAGTGTTAGGGTTAGGGTGAAGTTTAGGTTGAGGGTTAGGTTTTGGTTTAGGGTTAGGGTGAGGGTGAGATATAGGGTGAGTTTTAGTGTTAGGGTGAGGGTTAGGGTTAGGGTTAGAGTTAGGGTGAGTGTGAGGGTTAGGATTAGGGTAAGGATTAGGGTTAGGCTGAGGGTGAGGGTGACTGTAAGAGTGAGGGTTAGGGTTAGTGTGAGGGTTAGGGTTAAGGTGAGGGCTAGGGTTAGGGTGAGGGTGAGGGTGAGGATTAGGGTGAGGGTGAGGTTGTGGGTAAGTGTTAGGGTGAGGGTTAGGGCGAGGGTGAGGTTAGGCTTAGGGTGAGGGTAAGGGTTATAGTGAGGTTAAGGGTTAGGTTGAGGGTTAAGGTGAGGGTGAGGGTTAAGATTAGCATTAGGGTTAGGGTGAGGGTGAGGGTTAGGGTTAAGTTTAGGGATAGTGTGAGGATTAGGGTTAGTGTAAGGTTTAGGTTTAATGTGAAGTTTAGATTTAGGATTAGGTTTAGGATTAGTGTTAGGGTGTGGGTTAGGTTTAGGGTGAGGGTTAGGGTTAGGGTGAGGGTAAGTGTTAAGGTGAGGTTTAGGGTGAGGCTGAGGGTTAGGGGGTGAGGGTTAGGGTTACGGTTAGATTTAAGGTGAGGGTCAGGGTGAGGCTTAGGTTTAGTTTGAGGCTTAGGTTTATGGTGAGTGTTAGGGTTCGGGTGAGCATTAGCGTGATGGTGAGGGTTAGGGTGAGGGTGAGGGTTAGGTTTAGATTTAGGGTTAGGGTGAGTGTTAGGGAGATTTAGGTTGAGATGGAGGGATATGGTTAGGTTGAGGGTTAGGATTAGTGTGAAGGTTAGGGTTAGGGTTAGGTTTAGTGTGAGGATACTGTTTAGGGTGAGGGTTAGTTTGAGGGTGAGGCTTAGGGTGAGCGTTAGGGTTAGGTTCAGTGTGAGGGTTAGGGTTAAGGTGATGCTTAGGGAGAGGTTGAGGGTTAGTGTTAGGGGGAAGGGGAGTTTGAGGGTGAGGGTTAGGGTGAGGGTGCGGGTGAGGTTAGTTTAGGATTAGGGTTAGAGTTAGGGTTAGGCTGAGTGTGATGGGGGAAATGAGGGTGAGGGTTAGGGTTAAGGCTAGGGTGAGGGTTAGGGTTAGTGTGAGCGTTAGTGTGATGGTGAGGTTCAGCATGAGGGTAATGTTTAGAATGAGGGTGAGGGCGAGGTTGAGGGTTAGGGTTAGGATTAGGTTTAGGATGAGTTTTAGGGTTAGGGTTAGGGTTAGAGTTATTATTAGGGTTAGAGTAAGCCTGAGAGAGAAGGGGAGGTTGAGGGTGAGGGTGAGGGTTAAGTTTAGGGTTAGGGTGAGGGCTTGGGTGAGGGTGAGGGTTAGGCTGAGTGTGAAGGTGAGAGTTTCTGTTAGGTAAAATTAAGGTTATGGTGAGGATTAGGGCGAGGGTGAGGATTAAGCTGAGGTTAGGTTCAGAGTGAGGGTTAGGTTGAAGGTGAGGATTAGGGTTAGGGTGATGTTTAGGGTGAAGGTGAGGGTTAGGTTGAGGGAGAGGGTGAGGGTGATGGTTAGGGTTAGGTTTAGGATGAGGTTTAGAGTGAGGGTGAGGGTTAGGTTGAGGGTCTGGGTGAGGGTTAGGGTTAGGTTTTGGGTTAGAGTTAGGGTGAGTTTGAGAGTGAAGGTTAGGTTTAGGATTAGGGTGAGGGTTAAGGTTATGTTGAGGCTTAGGGACAGTGTTAGGGTTAGGTTAACTGTGAGGGTGAGTGTTAGGGTTAGGTTTAGGGTTACAGTTATGGTGAGGGTGAGGGTTAGGATTAGGGTTAGGGTTAGGATGAGGGTTAGGCTCAAGATTAGGATTAGGTTAGCGTGAGGTTTATGGCTATGTTTAGGGTTAGGATAAGGGTTAGGCTGAGGGTTAGGGTTAGGGTTAGCGTGAGCATTAGGTTTAGGGGTAGGCTAAGGGTTAGGGTGAGGGTAAATGTTAGGGTGAAAGTAAGGGTGAGGGTGAGTTTTAGGGTTAGGGTGAGGGTTAGGGTCAAGTTTAAGTTTAGGTTTAGGGTTAGGGTGAGGGTAAGGGTTTGTGTAAGTGTTAGGGAGAAGTTGAGGTTGAGGGTGAGTGTTAGCATCAAGGTTAGGTTTAGGTTTAGGGTTTAGGTGAGGTTTAGGGTTGGGGTAAGTGTTAGGGTGAGGTTTAGGGTGAGGGTGAGGGTTAGGGTTAGGGTGAGGGTAAGTGTTAAGGTGAGGTTTAGGGTGAGGCTGAGGCTGAGGGTTAGCATTAGTGTGAGGGTGAGGGTGAGGTTTACGGTGAATTTTGGGTCAAGATTAAGGATAGGGTGAGGATTAGGGTTAGGGTTAGTTTGAGGGTGAGGGTAACATTAGAGTTAGGGTGAGGGTTAGGTTTAGTGTGAGGGTTAGGGCTAGGGTTAGGGTGACAGTAAGGGTTAGGGTGAGGGTTAGGGTGAGTGTGAGGTAAGGTGAGGGTTAGGGTTAGGGATAGGTTTAGGGTTGGGGTGAGGGTTAAGTTTAGGGTTAGGATTAGAGTTAAGATGAGGGTATGGCTTAGGGTGAGTTTTAGGGTGAGGTAGAGTGTTAGGGTTAGGGTGAGTGTGAGTGTGAGGGTGAGGGTTAGTGTTAGGATTAGGGTTAGGTTTAGGGTTAGGGTGAGGGTCAGGGTGAGGGTGAGGGTTAGTGTTAGGATGAGGGTTAGGGTTAGGGTGATGGTTAGGGTTAGGGTTAGGGTGAGTGTTAGCTTTAGGGTTATGTTTAGTGTGAGGGTGTGTGTTAGGGTGAGGGTGAGTGTTAGTGTGAGAGTTAGAGTTAGGGTTAGGTTTAGGGATACGTTTAGGGTGAGGGTAAGGTTTAGGGTGAGGGTTAGCATGAGGGTGAGGGTTAAGTTTAACGTGAGGGTTAGGGTTAGGGTTAGGGTTAGGATGAGGTTTAGGGTCAGGGTTAGGGTTAGGTTTAGGGGTAGTGTGAGGTTTCCGGTTAGGGTGAGGGTTGGGGTTAGGTTTAGGGTTGGTATAAAGGATAGGGTGAGGGTTAGGTTTACAGTTAGTGTGAGTGTTAGGTTTAGGGTTCGGTTTTGGGTTATGTTGAGGGTAAAGTTTAGGGTGAGGGTTAGGGTGAGGCTGAGGGTTAGGGTTAGTGTGAAGTTTAGGTTGAGGGTTAGGATTAGATTTACGGTTAGGGTAAAGCTGAGGGTGAAGTGGAGGTTGATGGGGAGGTTTAGGGTTAAGGTGAGGGATAGGTTGAGGATTTGGGTTACGGTTAGATTTAGGGTGAGGGTTAGGCTGAGTGGTAGTGTTAGGTTTAGGTTGAGGCTTAGGTTTAGTGTGCGGTTTAGGGTTAGGGGTAGGGTGAGGGTTAGGTTTAGTCTGTTGGTTAGGTTTAGGGTTAGGGTGAGGTTTAGGTTAATGTGAGTGTTACGGTTGGGGTTAGGGTGAAGGTAAATTTTAGGGTGAGGTTTAGGGTGAGGTTTAGGGTTAGCATTAGGTTTAGGTTTAAGGTTAGGATGAGGGTTTGGGTTAGGGTGAGGGTGAGGGTGAGGGTGAGGCTTAGGTTTAGGATTATTGTTAGGGTTAGGGTTCGGGTTCGGGTTAGGTGTAGTGTGAGGGTTAGGGTCAGGGTAAGTGTTAGGGTGAGGGTTAGGGTTATGGTTAGCTTTAGTGTGAGGGTCAGGGTGAGTGTTAGGGTTAGTTTGAGGGTTAGCGTTAGGGTGAGGTTTAGGGTTAGGGTTAGGGTGAGAGTTAGGATTAGGGTTAGTGTTAGGGTTAGAGTGAGGGTTATGGTCAGGGTTAAGTGGAGGATTACAGTGAGGGTTATGGTTAGGGTAAGTGTTAGGGTTAGGGTTAGGCTGAGGGTGATGGTGAAAGTGAGTGTGAGGGTTATCGTTAGAGTTAGGGTGAGGGTTATGGTGAGAGTTAGGGTTAGGGTTTGTGTTAGAGTTTGGGTTAGGGTGAGAGTTAGTGTTAGGGTGAGGGTGATCGTGTGGATTAGCGTTAGGGTTAGGTTTAGCGTGAGGGTGGGATTGAAGGTTAGGGATTGGATTAGAGTTAAGGTTAGTATAATGCTGAGGGGGAAGGGGAGGTTGAGGGTGAGGGTTAGGGTGAGGTTTAGGGTCAGGGTGAGGGTTAGGGTTTCGGTTAGGTAAGTGTTAGGGTGAGGATTAGGATGAGAGTGGGGGTTATGCTGAGGTTAGGTTTAGGGTGAGGGTTTGGGTTAGGGTTAGGGTGAGGGTTAGGGTGAGGGTGATGGTTAAGGTGATGGTGAGGGTTAGGATAAGGGTGAGGGTTAGGGTTAGGGTTAGGGTTAGGGTGAGGGTTAGGGTGAGCGGTAGGTTTAGGGTTAGGGTTAGTTTGCGGGTTATTCTGAGGATAAGGCTTAGGGTGAGCTTTAGGTTGAGGATGAGGGTTAGGATTAGGGTAAGGGTAAGGGTTAGGTTGAGGGATAGGGTGAAAGTGAGGGTTAGGGTTAGCATTAGAGTTAGGGTGAGGGTGTGGGTTATGTTGAGGTGTAGTGTGAGGGTTAGGGTGCAGATGAGGGTTAGGGATAGGGTTAGGGTGAGGATGAGGGTGAGTGTTAGGGTTAGGTTTAGGGTAAGTGTGAGTTTGAGAGTTAGGATTAGGAATAGGGTTAGGGTTAGGGTTAGGCTGAGGGTGAGGGTCAGGGTGAGGGTGAAGGTTAGGGTTAGGGTTAGGATGAGGGTAAGTGTTAGGGTGAGGGTTAGGGTTAGAATCAGGGTTAGGGTGAGGGTTAGGATTTGGGTGATGTTTAGGGTGAGGGTGAGGGTTAGGGTGGGGATTTGGGTTTGGATGAGGGTGAGGGTTCGGGTGATGGTTCCGGTTAGGGTGTGGGTGATGATTAGGTTTAGGGTGAGGGTTAGCATTATGTTTAGTGTTAGTTTGACGGTGAGGGTGAGGGGTAGGGTTAAGGTTAGGTTGAGGGATAGGGTTATGGTTAGGTTTAGGGTGATGGTTAGGGAGCGGAGTAATGTTAGGGTTAGGGTGAGGTTTAGGGTGAGTGTGAGGATTAGGGTTAGGTTGAGGGTTAGGTTTAGGGTTAGGGTTTGGTTGAGGATGAGTTATAGGGTGAGGTTTAGGGTTAGGGTGAGGGTTATGGATAGTGTTAGGTTAGGGTTAGGGTGAGTGTTAGGTTTAGGTTTAGGTATAGAGTTAGGGTGAGGGTGACGGTGAGGGTTAGGATTAGGTTTAGGGTTTGGGTTAGTGTGAGGTTAGGTTTAGGTTTAGGGTTAGTGTGAGGGTTAGGGTTTGGTTGATGTTTAGGGTGAGGGTGAGGTTTAGGGTGAGTATGAGAGTTTGGGTGTGGTTGTGGGTTCAGGTGAGTTTTCGGGTTAGGGTGTGGGTTGAGGATTAGGGTTAGGGTGAGGGCTATCATTAGTTTTAGGTCTAGTGTGAGTGTGAGGGTGAGGGGTAGGGTTAGGTTGAGGGTTAGGTTTAGGTTTAGGCTGAGGTGAAGGTCATCGTGAGGGTGAAGGTTAGGGTTAGGTTTGTAGTTAGGGTGAGGTTTAAGGTTAGTGTGAGGGTTATGGTTATGGTTATGGTTAGGGTTATGGTGAGGGTAAGGGTTAAGGTGAGGGGTAGGGTTAGGGTGAGGGGTAGGGTTAGGGTTAGGGTTAGGGTGAGGGTTTGGGTTTGGGTGATGTTTAGGGTGAGGGTGAGGTTTAGGTTGAGGATGAGAGTTTGGGGGTGGGTGTGGGTTCAGGTGATATTTCGGGTTAGGGTGTGGATGAGGATTAGGGTTAGGGTGAGGGTTCTCATTAGGTTTAGGTTTAGTGTGAGGGTGAGGGTGAGGGGTAGGGTTAGCTTGAGGGTTAGGGTTAGGGTGAGGTTTAGAATGATGGCTAGAGTGAGAGTTAGGGTTAGGGTGATGTTTATTATGACTGTGAGTGTTAGGGTGAGGGTGAGTGTTCGGGTGAGGGTTCGGTTTCGGGCGAGGGTCACGATTAGGGTGTGGTTGAGGTTTAGGTTTAGGATGAGAGTCAGGGTGAGGTGAAAAGATAGTGTTAGGGTGAGGGTTAAGGTTAGTGTGAAGGTTAGGGTTAGGGTTAGGGTTAGTGTGAGGTTAAGATTTAGGGTGTGGGTTAGTGTGAGGGTGAGGGTTAGGGTTAGCGTTAGGGGTAGGGTGAGGTTTAGGATGAGGTTTATGGTTAGGGTGAGGGTTAGGATTAGGGTTAGTGTGAGGCTTTGAATTAGCATGATGTTTAGGTTGAGGTTGAGGGTTAGTGTGAGGGTGAGGGTGAGGGTGAGGGTTAGGGTGAGTGTGTGGGTGCGGGTGAGGGTGAGGGTGAGGGTTAGGGTTAGGTTTAGGGTGAGGGTGAGGTTTAGGGTTAGGGTTAGGGTTAGGATTGGGCTGAGGGTGAAGGTGAAAGTGAGGGAGGGGATTAGGGTTAGGGTTAGGGTTATTGTTAGTGTTAGGGTTAGGTGAGGGTGAGGGTGAGGGTTAGCATTAGGGTTAGGAACAGGTTTAGGTTTAGGGTAAGGTTGAGGGGGAAGGGGAGGTTGAGTGTGAGGTTTAGCGTTAGGGTTTGGTTCAGGGTGAGGGTTAGTGTTAGGTTTAGGGTTAGTATAAGGGTTAGGCTGAGGGTAAGGGTTAGGGTTAGTGTGAGGGTTAGGTTTAGGGTTAGGGTTTGGGTTAGGTTGAGGGTAAAGGTTAGGTTGAGGGTTAGGGAGAGGGTGAGGGTTAGGGTTACAGTGAGGGTTCGGGTGAGGTTTAGAGGTAGGGTTATATTTAGGGTTAGCGTGAGGGTTATGGTGAATGTTAGGTTTAGGTTTAGGGTTAGGGTGAGGGTTATGGTGTGGGTAACTGTCAGAGTGAGGTTTACGGTGAGGGTGAGGGTTAGGAGAGGAGGTGGGTTAGTGTTAGAATTAGGGTTAGGGTGAGGTTGAGGGTTAGGGTGAGGGTTAGGGTTAAGTTTAGGGATAGGGTGAGGATTAGTGTTAGGATTAGGCATAGGGTGAGGGTTATGCTGAGTGTTAGGGTTAGATTTAGTGTGAGGGTTAGGTTTAGTGTGAGGATTAGGGTTAGGGTTAGGGTGAGGTTTAGGTTTAGTGTGAGGGTTAGGGTTAGTGTTAGGGTGAGGGTGAGGGTTAGGGTGAGGTTTAGGGTGAGGGTGAGGTTTAGGATTAGCATTAGGTTTAGGTTTAAGGTTAGGATGAGGGTTAGGGTTAGAGTGAGGGTGAGGCTTAGGTTTAGGATGAGGTTTAGGGTTAGGGTGAGGTTCGGGTTAGGTTTAGGGTTAAGGTTAGGGTCAGGGTAAGTGTTAGGGTGAGGGTTAGAGTTATGGTTAGGTTTAGTGTGAGGGTCAGGATGAGGGTTAGGGTTAGGTTGAGGATTAGGGTTAGGGTTAGGTTTAGGTTTAGGGTTAGGGTGAGTGTTAGGGTTAGGGTTAGTGTTAGGGTGAGGGTGAGGGTTATGGTCAGGGTTAGGTGGAGGATTGAATTTAGGGTTAGTGTTAGGTAAGTGTTAGGGTTAGGGTTAGGCTGAGGGTGAAGGTGAAAGTGAGGTTTAGGGTTAGGGTTAGGATTAGGGTGAGGGGTAGAGTGAGGGGTAGGGTTAGGGTTAGGGTGAGGTTTAGGGTTAGTGTGAGGGGTAGGGTTAGGGTTAGTGTGAGGATAAGGGTTAGCTTGAGGGTTAGGTCGAGGGTGTGGTTTAGGGTTATCGTTAGGTTTAGGGTGAGTGTTAGTGTGAGGGTTAGGGTTCAGGTTAGTGTTAGGATTCAGGTTAGGGTGAGGGTTAGGGTTAGGGTGATGTTTAGGGTGAGGGTGAGGGATAGGGTGAGGGTGAGGATTAGGGTTAGTGTTAAGGTTAGGGTGAGGGTTAGGGTGAGGGTTAAGGTTAGGTTTAGGGTTAGGTTGAGGGTGAGGTATAGGTTGAGGGTTAGGCTTAGGGTGAGGGTTAGGGATAATGTTAGGTTAGGGTGAGGGTGAGGGTCAGTGTTAGGTTTAGGTTTACGTTTAGATTTAGGGTGAGGGTGAGGATGAGGGTTAGGATTAGTGTTAGGGTTAGGGTTAGGATGAGGGTTAGGCTGAGGGTTAGGGTTAGGGTTAGTGTGAGGGTTAGGGTTAGGGTTAGGGATAGATTTAGGCTTATCATAAGGTTTAGGCTGAAGGTTAAGTTTAGGGTTAGTTTGAGCGTTAGGTTTAGGCATAGGTTAAGTGTTACGGTGAAGGTAAGGTTACGGTGAGGTTTAGGGTGAGGGTGAGGGTTAGGATTAGGGTGAGCGTTGTGGTGAAGTTTTAGGGTGAAGTTTTGGGTTAGGTTCAGGGTGAGGGTGAGGGTGTGGGTAAGTTTTAGGGTGAGGGTTGTGTTGAGGGTGAGTTTTAGGTTTAGGGTGAGGGTAAGGGTTAGCGTGAGTGTTAGGGTCAGGGTGAGGGTTAGGGTTAGCATTAGGTTTAGGGTGAGGGTTAGGGTGAGTTTTTGCCTTAAGGTTAATGATAGGGTGAGGATTAGGGTTAGGGTTAGGTTTGTGGTGAGCGTTAGGCTGAGGGGAAGGGTTAGGTTTAGGGTAAGTGTTAGGTTTATTGTGAGGGTTAGGATTAGGGTTAGTGTGACGGTAAGGGTTAGGGTGAAGGTTACGGTTACTGTGAAGTTTATGGTTAGCATTAGTTTTAGAGTTAGGGTTAGGATGAATGTTAGCGTTAGGTTTAGAGTTAGGGTTAAGGTGAGGGTGAGGATTCGGGTGAGGGTGATTTTTTCATTCAGGTAAGGGTTAGGGATAGGGTTAGGGTGAGGTTTAGGGTGAGGGTGTGGGTTGTCATTAGGGTTAGGTTTAGGGTGAGGGTGAGGGTGAAGGTTAGTGTTAGGATGAAGGTTAGGGTTAGGCTGAGGGTGAGGGTGAGGGTGAGAGTTAGGGTTAGGGTTATGTTGAGGGTTAGGGTTGGGTGATGTTTAGTGTGAGGGTAAAGGTTAGGGTGAGGGTGAGTGTTCTGTTGAGAATTAGGGTTAGGTTTAGGGTTAGGGATTGCGTTAATATGAGGGTAAGGGTTAGGGTGAGGGTTACAGTGAGGCTGAGGTTTATGGTTAGGTTGAGTGTTAGGTTTAGGGTTAGGGTTATGGTGAGGGTGAGGGTTAGGGTGAGCAGTAAGTTTAGGGTTAAGTTTAGTTTGCAGGTTAGGTTGAGGGTAAGGGTTAGGGTGAGGTTAAGGGTGAGGGTGAGTTTTAGGGTTAGGGTGAGGGTAAGGGTTAGGGTGAGGGTTTGGGTTAGGGTTAGGGTTAAGGTGAGGGATAGGGAGAGGGTGAGGGTTAGGGTTAGTGTTAGGGTGAGTTTTAGGGTTATGGTTAGGGTGAGGGTGAGGGTTAGGATGAGGGTTAGGGTTATGGTGAGGGTTAGGGTTAGGGTTAGGGTGACGGTTAGGGTTAGGATAAGGGTTAGGGTGAGGGTGAGTGTTAGGGTTAGGGTTAGGGTTAGGATTATTGTTAGTGTTATGGTTATGGTTACGTTTGCAGTGAGGGTTAGGGTTAGGGTTAGGGTTTGGGTGAGGTTAAGGTTGAGGGTGAGTTATAGGATTAGGGTGAGGGTAAGGGTTAGGGTGAGGGTTAGGGTTAGGGTTAGGGATAGGGTGAGGATTAGTGTTAGTGTGAAGGATAGGGAGAGGGTTAGGATTAGGTTTAGTGTTAGGATAAGGGTAAGGGTGAGGGTTAGTGTCAGGGTGAGGGTTAGGGTTAGGGTTATGGTCAGGGTGAGGGTTAGGGTGAGCCATAGGTTTAGGGTTAGTGTTAGTTTGCAGCTTAGGGTGAGGGTAAGGATTAGGGTGAGGTTTAGGGTGAGGGTGAGGTTTAGGATTAGGGGGAGGTTAAGGGTTATGGTTAGGGTTAGGGTGAGGGTGATGGAGAGGTTTAGGTTTAGGGTTAGGGTTTTGGTGAGGGTTACGATTAGTGTGAGTGTTAGTGTTATGGTGCGAGTCAGGGAAAAGATGAGGGTTAGAATGAGGGTGAGTGTGAGGGTGAGGTTTAGGGTTAGGATTAGGGTTAGGTTTAATTTTAGGGTTCGGTTTAGTTTTAGGGTTATTGTTAGGGTTAGAGTTTGGGTTAGGGTCAGGGTTAGGGTGAGGTTCAGCATTAGGGTTAGGTTTAGGGTTAGGGTGAGCGTGAGGGTGAGTGTGAGGGTTTGGATGAGGGTGACGGTGTTTCGGTTATGTAAGTGTTAGGGTTAGGGTGAGGATTAGGGTGAGGCTGAGTTTTAAGCTGATGTTAGGTTTAGTGTGATGGTTAGGGTTAGGGTTAGGGTGAAGTTTAGGGTTAGGTTGATTGTTAGGATGAGGGTGAGGGTGAGAGGATTAGGACTAGAGTTATTGTTAGGTTTAGGCTGAGGTGAAGGTCAGGGTGAGGGTGAAGGTTAGGGTTAGCGTTAAAGTTAGGTTCAGGGTTTAGGTTAGTGTGAGGGTGAGGGTGAGGGTGAGGGTGAGGGTTAGGGTGAGGTTGAGAGTTAGTTTTAGGGTGAGGGTTAGGATTAGGATGAGTGTTATGGTTAGGTTGAGTATGAGGGTTAGGGTTAGGTTGAGGATTAGGGTTAGGGTGAGGTTTAGGGTTAGGGTTAAGGTGAGAGTTAGGGTTAGGGTGATGTTTATTGTGAGGGTGAGGGTGAGTGTTCGGTTCAGGATGAGGGTTCTGTTGAGGGTGAGAGTTAGGGTGTGGTTGAGGGTTAGGGTTACGGTGAGAGTTAGGTTGAGGTGTTGGGATAGGGATAGGTTAGGGTTTGTGTGAGGGTAAGGGTTAGGGTGAGAGTGAGGGTGAGGGTGCCAGTGAGGGTGAGGGTGAGAGCGAGGGTTATAGTTAGGGTTATGGTGGGGCTGAGGGTTAGGGTTAGGATGAGGGTTTAGGTTAGTGTGAGGGTTAGTGTGATGTTGAGGTTCAGGGTGAGAGTGAGTGTTAGAATGGGGTTTAGGTGAGGGTTAGGGTTAGGATTAGGATTAGGTTGAGTTTTAGGGTTAGGGTTAGTGTTAGGGTTAGGGTTATTGTTATGGTTAGGGTTAGGGAGAGGTTGAGTGTGATGCTGAGGTTTAGCGTTAGGGTTAGGGTTAGGGTTAGGGTGAGAGTGGGGTTGAGGGTTAGGGTTAGGATTTGGGTTAGGGTTACCGTAAGGCTGAGGGGGAAGGGGAGGTTGAAGGTGAGGGTTAGGTTTAGGGTTAGGTTTAGGGTGAGGGTTAGGGTTAGGTTTAGGTTTAGGTTTAGTATAAAGTTTAGGCTGAGGGTAAGGGTTAGGGTTAGTGTGAGTGTTAGGTTTAGGGTTAGGTTTTGGGTTAGGTTGAGGGTAAAGCTTAGGGTGCGGTTTAGGGAGAGGGTGAGGGTTAGGGTTAGGGTGAGGGTTAGGGTGAGGGTTAGGTTTAGGGTTATGGTTAGTTTTAGGGTGAAGTTTAGGTTTAGTTTTAGGGTTAGCGTGAGGCTTAGTGTGTCGGTAAGTGTTAGGGTGAGTGTTAGAATGAGGATGAGCGTTAGGGTTAGGGTGAGGTTTAGGGTTAGGGTGAGTGTTATGTTGAGGGTAAGGGATAGGGTTAGCATTAGGGTTAGGGTGAGGGTGAGGGTGAGGGTTAGGGTGAGGTTTATGGTTAAGGTTAGGTATAGGGTGAGGATTAGGGTTAGGGTTAGGTTTAGGGGGCGGGTTAGGCTGAGGTTTAGGGTTACGGTTAGGGTGAGGGTTAGGTTTAGTGTGAGGGTTAGGGTTAGCATTAGGTTTAGGGTTAGGTTTAGGATGAGGATTAGGGTTAAGGTTAGGGTGAGGTTGAGGGTGAGGGTTAGGGTTAGGATGAGGGTTAGGGTTAGAGAGAGTGTGAGGGTTAGATTTAGGGTGAGGGTTAGGTATAGGATGAGGATTAGGGTTAGGGTGAGGGTGAGGGTTAAGATTAAGTTGAGAGTTAGGGTTAGGGTGAGGTTTAAGTTTAGTGTTAGTGTGAGAGTTAGGGTTATTTTGAAGTTTATTGTGAGGGTGAGTGTTATGCTGAGGGTGAGTGTTCAAGTGAGGGTGAGGTTTCGTGTGAGGGTTAGGGTGTGTTTGAGGGTTAGGGTTAGGGTGAGAGTTAGGGTGAGGTGTTGGGATAGGGTTAGGGTTAGGGTTAGTGTGAGGATAAGGGTTTGGGTGAGGGTTAGGTTGAGCGTGAGGGTTATGGTTAGCGTTAGGGTTAGGGTGAGGGTTAGGTTTAGGGTGATGTTTAGGGTGAGATTGAGGTTAGTGTGAGGGTAAGGGTGAGGGTGAAGGTTAGGTTGAGGGAGGGGGTGAGTGTGAGGTTGAGGGTGTGGGTGAGGGTTATCTTTAGGGTTATGATGAGGGTGAGGGTTAGGGTTAGGATTAGGTTTTGGGTTATGGTTAGGCTGAGGGTGAGGGTGAAAGTGAGGGTGAGGGTTAGGGTTAGGGTTAGGGTGAGGGTTAGGGTTAGTGTGGGGGTTAGTGTGATGGTGAGGGTCAGGATGAGGGTGAGTGTTAGAATGAAGGTGATGGTGAGGGTGAGGGTTAGGGGTAGGATTAGGGTTAGGGTGAGTTTTAGGGTTAGGTTTAGTGTTAGGGTGAGGGTTATTGTTAGGATTAGGGTTAGGGTGAGGGTGAGGGTTAGCGTTAGGGTTAGGATTAGGTATAGGTTGAGGGTGGGGTTGAGGGATAGGGTTAGGATTAGGGTTAGGGTTAGGGTAAGGCTGAGGGGCAAGGGGAGGTTGAGGGTGAGGTTTAGGTTTAGTGTTAGGGGTAGGTTGAGTGTTAGGATTAGGTTTATGGTTAGTATAAATATTAGGCTGAGGGTAAGGGTTAGGGTTAGTGTGAGTGTTAGGTTTAGGGTTAGGGTTTGGGTTACGTTGAGGGTAAAGTTGAGGGTGAGGGTTAGGGAGAGGTTGAGGGTTAGGGTTATGGTTAGGGTTAGGTTTAGGGTGAAGGTTAGGGTGAAGGTTAGGTTTAGGTTTAGTTTTCGGGTGAGGGTTAGGGTGTGGGTAAGTGTTAGGGTGAGGGTTAGGGTGTGGGTGAGGGTTACAGTTAGGGTGAGGGTAAGGGTTAGTGTTAGCGTTAGGGTGAGGGTGAAGGTTAGTGTTAGCATCACGGTTAGGGTGAGGGTGAGGGTTAGGGTTAAGCTTAGTGATAGGGTGAGGGTTAGGTTTAGGGTTAGGTTTAAGGTGAGGGTTAGGCTGAGGGGTAGGGTTAGGGTTAGGGTGAGGGTTAGGTTTATTGTGAGGATTAAGGTTATGGTTAGGGTTAGGGTAAGTTTTAGATTGAGGGTTAGGGTGAGAGTGCGGTTTAGGGTTAGCATTAGGCTTGGGGTTATGTTTAGGATCAGGGTTATGGTAAGTGTGAGGGTGAGGTGGGGGTTAGGGGTAGGATAACGGTTAGGGTGAGGGTGAGCGTTAGGTTTAGGGTGAGTGTAAGTGTTAGGCTGAGGGTTAGGTGCCGCGGACCGGGTTCTGTCGGGACGACGGAGGATACCTAGGGGAGGAACCTGGAATAGGACGGGGAGATGGTAAACCGACAACTCACACACATTAGGAGTGGATGCTGAGTGCTGAGTGCTGAGTGCGATTTAATGCAGAGGATAACAAACTTTTATAGCAAAAAGTCTCCATAAGAAAGGGCAAAAGGTTACATAATCTTGCTGCAGGGCTTCATTCTTGGGCGGTCACTAGCTGGTCGCCTGAAAGGGCAAAAGGTTACACAACCTTGCTGCAGGGCTTCGTCCTTGGGTGGTCACCAACTGGTCGCCTGATAGGCACTTGTTTCCAGCTTTACCTCTATTTTTAAGAAATACAATGGGTTTCGATGATTGTCACCAATTAACCACTACTTTTTTCGATAGAGGCCTTAACTGTCCCATTAAGATCTTTCCTGTTTCTTCTTTAATAGTAAGCACCAAGGAGACTTAGATTTAGCAAGTCTCTTAGTAAATGAGGAAGTTCTTTCTCCTAAGTAGTTATCTCAGCAATTGCCATACATTCTTTCTATTCTAGCCGCGCCTACAACTTTTTGTAAATTTCTTACAATTCCTTCTGCTGGAGTGACTTTGTGAAACCCCCAATACTTTTATATTTACTTATAACTTGTCTACTAGCCTCCATAAGAGGGGTTTCAGGGTAGCACTTAACTCTGGTGAGTTAGTCATATTTTTAAGACACTCATCAGATATTGGAGTCGTCAACACTCTTAAAGAGCTTTGAATAAGGGAACGTTGACAATGAGTAAGTACAATGAGCAGTAGAAACAGTAAAAGATTAATAGGCACTCTTATGAGGAAAAGATAGGCAGAAACACATCTTTTCCAGGGGTTTTTGCCAGCCTTTTCCCAGGAGTAGGCCTCTTAGAAGCCTTATTCTCCGAGGTAGACTTCGGTGAAGTCCCAAAACTTGGAGATAGGTTTTGTAAAGCCCCATTCTCTGAGGTAGACTTCGGTGAAGTCCCAAAACTCAGAGATAGGTCTCGAGGCCCCTATCATGGTCTGATAGATGGTTTCCCATGCTAAGCAGACTCTACTGGGGTCGGCGTGGCAGTTAGGGTTAGGTTTAGGGTGAGGGTCAGGGTGAGGGTTAGGGTGAGAGGTAGGGTTAGGGTTAGAGTTAGGGTGAGGGTGAGTGTTTTTGTCAAGGTTACGTGGAGGATTAGTGTGAGGGTTAGTGTTAGGGTTAGTCTTAGTTTTAGGGTTAGGCTGTGGGTGAGGGTGAAAGTGAGGGTAAGGGTTAGGTTTAGCTTTAGGGTGAGGGGTAGTGTGATGTGTATGGTTAGGGTTAAGATGAGGTTTAGGGTTAGTGTGAGGGTTAGGGTTACGGTTAGGTTTAGGGTTAGTGTGAGGATAAGGGTTAGGTTGAGGGTGAGATTGAGGGTGAGGATTAGGTTTATCGTTAGGTTTAGGGTGAGGGTTAGTTTGAGGGTTAGGTTTAGGGTTAGGGTGAGGGTTATGGTTAGGGTGATGTTTAGGGTGAGGGTTAGGATGAGGGTGAGTGTGAGGGTTAGGGTGAGGGTGAGTGTGAGGGTTAGGTTTAGGATTAGGGTTAGGTTTAGGTTTAGAGTTAGGGTGAGGCTTAGGTTTAGTGTGAAGTTAGGGTTAGGGTTAGGGTTAGGGTGAGGGTAAGTGTTTGGGTGAGGGTTAGGGTAAGGGTTAGGGTGATTTTTAGGGTTAGGGATTGGGTTAGGGTTAGGGTTAAGGTTATTGTTAGAGTTAGGTCTAGGGTAAGGTTGAAGGTGAGGTTTAGCTTTAGGGATAGGTTTAGGGTTAGGGTGAGCGTGGGATTGAAGGTTAGGGTTAGGATTAGTGTTAGGGTTAGGGTAATGCTGAGGTTGAAGGGGAGGTTGAGGGTGAGGGTTAGGGTTAGGGTTAGGGTTTGGCTGAGGGCTAGGCTGAGGGTGAGGTTGAGGGTGAGGGTTTCGGTTAGGTAAGTGTTAGGGTTAGGGTGAGGATTGGGGTGAGAGTGAGTGTTAAGCTGAGTTTATGTTTAGGTTGAGGATTAGGGTTAGGGTGACGGTTAGCATTAGGTTTATGGTTAGTTTGAGGGTGAGGGTGAGGGGTAGAATTAGGGTTAGGTTAAGGGTTAGGGTTAGGGTTAGCGTTAGGGTTATGGTTAGGGATAGTGGTAATGTTAGTGTTAGGGTCAGGTTTAGGTATGTGTGCCGGTTAGGGTTAGGTTTAGGGTTAGGTGGAGGGTTAATTTTAGGGTTAGGGTTAGGGTGTGGGTTAATGTTAGAGTTGGGGTTAGGGCTAGTTTGAGGGTGAGGGCTAGGTTTAGGAATAGGGTTAAGGTTAGGGTGAGTGTTAGTGTTAGTGTGGGATTAGGGTGATGGTTAGGGAGAGGGGTAATACAAGGTGAGGTTTAGGTGAGTGTGAGGGTTAGGGTTAGTGTTATGGTTAGGGTGATGGTTAGGTAGGGGGTTAATGTTAGGGTTAACCTTAGGTTTAGGTGAGTTTGAGTGTTAGCGTTAGGGTTAGGGTTAGGTTGAGGGTTAGGGTTAGTGTTATGGTTAGGGTGATGGTTATTTAGAGGGGTAATATTAGGGTTAGGGTGAGGTTTAGGTGAGTGTGAGGGTTCGGGTGAGGGTGAGGGTTAGTGTGTGGGTGAGGGTTAGGGTTAGGGTGAGGATTAGGTTTAGGCTTAGGGTTAAGTTTATGGTGAGGGAAAGGGTTAAGGTGAGGTTTAGTGTGAGGATGAGGGTTAGGATTAGTGTTAAGTTTAGGGTGAGGGTTAGAGTCAGGGTTAGGGTTAGGGTTAGGATGAGGGTGACATATAGGGTGAGGGTTAGGGTTAGGATGAGGGTTAGGAATAGTGTTAGGTTAAGCTGAGTGTGAGGGTAAGTGTTTTGGTGAGGGTGAGGGTGTGGGTTAGTGTGTGGGTGAGGGTTAGGGTTATGGTGAGGATTAGGTTTAGACTGAGGGTTAAGGTTATGGTCAGGGTAAGGGTTATGCTTTGGTTTAGTGTGAGGGTGAGGGTTAGGGTTAGCGTTAGGGTTAGGGTGAGTGTTAGGGTTAGGGTTAGGGTGAGGGTGAGATATAGGGTGATGGTTAGCGTTAGGGTGAGGTTTAGGGATAGTTTTAGGTTAAGGTGAGGATGAGGGTGAGTGTTAGGTTTAGGTTTAGGTTTAGAGTTAGGGTGAGGGTTAGGCTGAGGGTTAGGTTTAGGGTTAGGATGAGGGTTAGGCTGAGGGTTAGGTTTAGGTTTAGTGTGAGGGTTAGGGTTAGGGCTAGGTTTAGGGGTATGGTGAAGGTTAGGGTTAGATTTAGGGTTAGCATAAGTTTTAGGCTGAGGGTTAGGCTTAGGTTAGTGTGAGGGTTAGGTGTAGGGTTAGGGTAAGGGTTAGGGTGAGGGTAACGGTTAGGGTGAGGGTTAGGGTGAGAGTGAGGGTTAGGGTAAGGGTGAGCGTTAGGGTGAAGTATAGGTTTAGGGTTAGTGTAAGGGTGAGGGTGAGGGTGTGGGCAAGTGTTAGGGTGAGGGTTAGTGTGAGGGTGAGTTTTAGGTTTAGGGTTAGGTATAGGGTGAGTGTTAGGCTGAGGGGAAGGTTTAGGGTTAGTGTAAGGGTTAGGGTTAGGGTTAGGGTGACTGTAAGGGATAGGGTTCAGGTTAGGGTGAGTGTGAGGTTTAGGGTTACCATTAGGTTTAGAGTTAGGGTTAGGATGTGTGTTAGGGTTAGGTTTAGGGTTAGGGTTAGGGTGTGGGTGAGGCTTAGGTTTAAGGTTAGGGTGAGGGTTCGTTTTAGGGTCAAGGCTAGGGTGAGGGTGAGGATTAGGGTGAGGGTGAGTGTGAGGGTGAGGTTTTCGGGTAGGTAAGGGTTAGGGTTAGGGTTAGGGTGAGGTTTAGGGTGAGGGTGTGAGTTGGGGTTAGGGTAAGGTTTAGGGTCATGGTGAGGGTTAGGGTGAGGTTGAGGGTTAGGGTTAGGGTTTGGGTGAGTGTTAGGGTTAGGGTGATGTTTAGTGTGAGGGCGACGTTTAGCGTGAGGGTGAGTGTACTTTTGAGAATAAGGGTTAGGTTTATGGTGAGGGATAGGGTTATTGTGAGGGTAAGGGTTAGGGTGAGGGTTAGGGTTTTGGTGAGTGTGAGGGTTAGGGTGTGCCGTCAGTTTAGTGTTAGGGTTAGTTTGCGGATTAGGGTGAGGGTAAGGGTTAGGGTGAGATTTAGGGTGAGGGTGATGGTTAGGGTTACGGTGCGGGTAAGGATTATGGTGAGGGTTAGGGTGAGGGTTTGGGTTAGGGTAGGTATAGGGTGAGGATTAAGGTTAGTGTGAGGGTTAGGGTGAGGTTTAGGATTAGGGTAAATGTTAGGATAAGGGTTAGTGTGAGGGTTTGGGTGATGGTGAGGTGTTGGGTTAGTTTTAGGGATAGGGAGGGCATTAGGGTGAGGGTTAAGTTTAGGGTGAGGGTTAGGGTTAGGTTTAGGGTGAGGGTTAGGGTTATGGTGATGTTTTTGGTCAGGGTGAGTGTTAAGGTGAGGGTGAGTGTTAGGTTTAGGGTTAGGGTTAGGGTGACGGTGTAGTTGAGGGTGAGGTTAGGTTTAGGATTAGGGTTAGTGTTAGCGTTAGGGTGAGTGTTAGGGTGAGGATAAGGGTTCCGGTGAAGGTGAGGATTAGGGTGTGTGTGAGGGTTAGAGTTAGGGTGAGGATTAGTGTTAGGGTTAGGGTTAAGGTTATGGTGAGTTTAAGGGTTAGGGTGAGATTTAGGGTGAAGTTAAGGGTTAGGGTTATCATTTAAGTTAGGATGAGGGTTAGGGTTAGGGTTAGGTTTAGGTTGAGGTTGAGGGTGAGAGTGAGGGTTAGGATTTGTGTTAGTGTGAGGGTTAGGGTTAGTGTGAGGGTGAGGGTGAGGGTGAGGTTTAGGGATATGGTAAGTGTTAGGATGAGGTCTAGGGTTAGGTTTAGCATTAGGGTTAGGGTTAGGGTGAGGATAACAGTGAGGGTTAGGGTTAGGTTCAGGGTTATAGTTAGGGTAAGGGCTAGCGTTAGCATGATGTTGATTGTGAGGGTGAGGTTTAGGGTGAGGGTGAGTGTTAGGGTGAGGGTGAGGGTTCGGTTGAAGGGGAGGATTAGGGTGTGGTTGAGGGTTAGGGTTAGAGTGAGGGTTAGGGTGACTGTGATGGTTAGGGTGAGGGTTAGTGTTAGTGTTAGTGTTAGGGTTAGTGTAATAGTGAGGGTGAGGGTAAGGGTGAGGGTTAGGTTGAGGGTGAGTGTGAGGTTTAGGGTAAGGATTAGGGTTAGGGTGAGTTTTAGGGTTAGGGTTAGGTTGAGGGAGAGGGTTAGGGTTAGGGTTAGAGTTATTTTTAGGGTAAGAGTTAAGGTTAGGGTGAGTGTGAGAGTGAGGTTTAACGTTAGGGTTAGTGTTATGGTTCGGGTGAGGTTGGGGATGAGGGTTAGGGTTAGGATTAGTGTTACGTTTAGGGTTCGGTTGAGTGGAGGCAGAAGTTTAGGGTGAGGGTTTGGGATAGTGATAGGGTGAGGGTTAGGCTGAGGGTGAGTGTTAGGGTTATCTTAGTGATAGGGTGAGGGTAAGGGTTAGGGCGAGGTTTAGGGTGAAGGTTAGGGTTAGGGCGAGGTTTAGGGTGAGGTTGAAGGTTAATGTTAGCATTAGGCTTAGGGTGAGCATGAGCTTTCGCGTGAGGGTTAGGGTTTGTGTTAGGGATAGGTGATGATTAGGGTTAGGGTTAAGGTGAGGGTGAGGTTTAGAATGTGGGATAGGGTTAGGGTTAGGGTTAGGGTGAGGGTGAGGGTTAGGCTGAGCGTTAGGGTGAGGGTAAGGGTTTCAGTTAGGAAAGGCTTAGAGTTACAGTTAAGGTGAGGATTAGGTTGAGGGTGAGGTTTAAGGGGAGAATTAGGGTTAGGTTGAGGATTAGTGTTAGGATTAGGGTGAGGGTGAGGATTAAGGTTAGGGTTAGGGTTAGGGTTATGTGAGGGAAAGGGTTAGGGTGAGGTTTAGGATGAGGGTGAGGGTTAGGGTTAGTGTTAGGGTTAGGGTGAGGGTTAGGGGGAGGGTTTGTGTTAGGGGGAGGGTTACGGTTAGGATTAGGCTTGGGGTGAAAGATAGGGTTAGGGTGAGGGTTAGGGTGAGAGTGAGGATTAGGGTTAGTGTTAGGGTGAGGGTGAGGATGAAGGTGAGGGTTTCCATTAGGAAAGCCTTAGGGTTAGGGTTAGTCTGAGGGTGAAGATTAGGGTGAGGGTGAGGTTTAAGGTGAGATTTAGGGTTAGGGTGAGGATTACAGTTAGGTTTAGGGTGAGGGTTAGGATTAGGGTGATGTTTAGCGTGAGGGTGAGGGTTAGGGTGAGGGTTAGGGTGAGGGTGAGGGTGTAGGTGAGTATTAGGGTTAGGGTGAGGGTTAGGGTGACAGTGACATTGAGGGTTAGTGGGAAGGTGAGGGTTACGGATAGGGCTAGGGTGAGGGTTAGGGTTAGGGTTAATGTGAGGGGTAGGGTGAGGGGTAGCATTAGGGTTAGTGTGAGTGTTAGGGTTAATGTGAGGATTAGGGTTAGGGTTAGGGTTAGTGTGAGAATAAGGGTTAGGATGAGGGTTAGGGTGAGAGTGAGAGTTAGGGTTAGCTTTAGGGTTAGCATGAGGGTTAGGGTGAGGTTTAAGGTGAGGGTTTGGGTTAGTATGAGGGTTAGTTTTAGAGTTAGGTTTAGGGTGAGGATTAGGATTCGGGTGAGGTTTAGGGTAGGGTTAGGGTGAGGGTTCGGGTTAGGGAGAGGGTGAGTTTTAGGGTGAGAGTTACGGTTAGGGTTAGGGTGAGGGTTAAGGTGATGGTGAGGGTTAGGGTGAGTTTCAGGGTTAGGGATATGGTGAGGATTAGTGTTAGGGATAGGGTGAGGGTATGTTTTAGGGTGAGGGTTAGCGTGAGGGTTAGGTTTAGATTTAGGAATACGGTGAGGGTTAGGGTGAGGTTTAGTGTTAGTGTTAGGGTTAGGGTGAGGGTGAGGGTTATGGTTTGGGTAAGGGTTAGAGTGAGGTTTAGGGTGACGGTGAGGGTTATGGATAGTATTAGGGTTAAGGTTAGGTTTAGGGTGAGGGTTAGGATTAGGTTTACTGTGACGGTGAGTGTTAGGGTTAGCATTAGGGTTAGGGTTAAGGTGAGGGGAAGGATTAGGGTTAGTGTTAGGGTGAGGGCTAGGGTTAGGGTTAGGGTAATTTTTAGGTTTAGGGTGAGGGTGAGGGTGAGGTTTAGGTGTAGGATTAGGCTTAGGTGTAGTTTTACGCTTAGGGTGAGGGTGAGGGTGAGTGTCAGAGTTAGGTTTAGGGTGAGGGTTAGGGTTATGGTTAGGATTAGGGTGAGGGTGAGTGTTAGGGTGAGGGTGATGGTAAGGGTGAGGGTGAGGCTGAGGTTGAGGGTGAAAGTGAGGTTTTGGGTGAGGGTTAGGGTTAGGGTTAAGGTTAGGGTGAGGGTTAGGGTTAGGGTGAGGATTAGTTTTAGGATTAGGATTAGGGTTAGCATGATGGTTAGGGATAGGGTTAGGTTTAGGGTGAGGGTTTTGGTTAGGTTTAGAGTTAGGGTGAGGGTGAGGGTGAGGGTTACGTTTTGGATTAGGGTTAGGTTTAGGGTTAGACTGAGGGTGAGGTTGAGTGTGAGTGTGAGGGTTAGGGTTAATATGAGGGTTACCTTTATTGTTAGCGTTAAGGTTAGAGTGAGGGGTAGGGTTAGGGCTAGGGTTAGGATGAGGGTTAGGCTGAGAGTTAGTGTTCGTGTGAGGGTAAGGGTTAGGGTGATTGTTAGCGTGAGAGTGAGGTTTAGGGTTAGGCTTAGGGTTAGGGTGAGGGTTAGGGTGAGGGTAAGTGTTAGGTTGAGGTTTAGGGTGAGTGTGAGTGTGAGGGTTAGGGTTAGGGTTAGGCTTAGACTTAGGGTTAGGCTGAGGGTGAGGGTGGGGGTGAGGATTAGGGTTAGGGTGATGATTAGGTTTAGGGTTAGTGTTATTGTTAGGGTAAGGTTAGATTTTCGTTGAGGGTGAGGTTGCGGGTGAGGGTTAGGGTTAGGGTTAGGGTGAGGTTTAGGGTTAGGGTTAGAGTTAGGGTTAGGTTTAGGGTGAGATTTAGGTTTAGGGTTAGGGTTAGTGTTAGGGTTAGATTTAGGGTTAGGCTGAGGTTGAGGGTGGGGTTGAGAATTAGGGTTAGGTTTAGGGTTAGGGTTAAAGTTAGGGTTAGGGTTAGGGTTATTGTTAGTGTTATGGTTAGGGTTTAGTTTCTGATGAGGGTGAGGTTTATGGTTAGGGTTAGGTTTAGGTTTAGGGTTAGGGTTAGTGTTATTGTTAGGGTTAGGGTTAGAGTTAAGTTCAGGGTGAGGGTGAGGGTTAGGTTTAGGGTGAGATTTATGGTGAGGTTTAGGGTTAGGTTGAGGGTGAGGTTTAGTTTTAGAGTTAGGTTTAGGGAGAGGGTTAGGTGAGGGTTAGGTTTAGGTTGAGGTTTAGGGATAGGCTTAGGGTTAGGATTAGGGTTAGGGTAAGCATGAGTGTGAGGTTTAGGTTTAGGGTTAGGCTTAGGCTTAGGGTTAAGCTGAGGGTGAAGGTAGGTGTGAGGGTTAAGGATATGGTTAGGGTGAGGATTAGTGTTAGGGTGAATTTAGAATTTGGATTAGGCTTAAGGTGAAGGTGAGCTTTAGGTTTAGGGTGAGGGTTAGGGTTAGGATTAAGGTTAGGGTGAGTGTGAGGTTTAGGATTAGGTTTTGGGTTAGGGTTATTGTTAGTGTTATGGTTAATGTTACCTTTGCTGTTAGGGTAACGCTGAGGGTGAGGTTTAGGTTTAGGATTAGCGTTAAGGTTAGGGTTAGGTTTAGAGTTAGGATTAGTGTTATTGTTAAGTTTAGGGTTAGAGCTATGGTGAGGGTGAGGGTGAGGGTGAGGGTTAGGTGTAGGGTTAGGGTGAGGGTTTGGATGAGGGTCAGGTTTAGGATTAGGGTTAGGGTGAGGGCTAGGGTGAGGGTTAGGGTTAGGGTTAGGGTTAGGGTTAGGGTTACGGTTAGCTTTAAGGTTAGC
Source organism: Dipodomys merriami (assembly GCF_024711535.1). NCBI lineage: Eukaryota > Metazoa > Chordata > Mammalia > Rodentia > Heteromyidae > Dipodomys > Dipodomys merriami. The sequence continues at coordinate 897,022 of NW_027205592.1, read as the reverse complement.
ATGAGGTTTAGAGATAGGGTGAGGGTTACGGTGAGTGTGATATAAGGGTAAAGTTGAGGGTTAGGCTGAGGGTGAGGGTTAAGATAAGGGTGAGGGTTAGGGTTAGGGTGAAGGTTACGGTAAAGTTGAGGGTTAGGGGTTAAGGTGAGGGTGAGGGTTAGATTGAGGATTAGGGTTATGTTGAGGGATATGGTTAGAGTGAGGGTTAAGTTTAGGGTTAGGGTTATTGTTAGGGTTAATGTTAGGGTTAAGGTTATGGTGAGGGTGAGGGTTAGTGTTAGGGTTAGGGTGAGGTAAAGGTTTAGGGTTAGGTTTAGAGTTAGGCTTAGGTTGAGGGTTAGGTTTAGGGTTAGAGTTAGTGTTAGTTTTAGGGTTAGGGTTTGGGTGAGGGATAGGGTGATGGTTAGAGTTCGGGTTAGGCCTATTCTTAGCCTTAGGCTTAGGCCGAGCTTGAGGGTGAGGGTTAGGGTTAGGGTTAGGGTGAGGTTTAGGGTTAGGTTTAGGGTGAGGGTTAGGATGAGATTTAGTGTTAGGGTTTTGTTTAGGTTTAGGGTTAGGTTTAGGATTAGGGTTAGGGTTAGGGTGAGGGTTAAGGATAGGGTTTGGGTTAGGGTGAGGGTGAGGGTGAGGATTATGGATAGGGATAGTGTTAGGGTTAGGGTTAGTTTTAGTGTTTGGATTAGGGTTTGGGTTAGCGTTACAGTGAGGGTTGGGTTAGGGTTAGGGTTATTGTTAGTGTTATGGTTAGGGTTAAGTTTGCGGTGAGGGTGAGGGTTACGGTTAGTGTTAGGGTTAGGGTTAGGGTAAGGGTTAGCGTTTTTGTTAGGTTTAGGGTTAGAGTTACAGTGACGGTGAGAGTGAGGTTGAGGGTGTGGGTTAAGGTGAGGTTTAGGGTTAGGTTTAGAGTTAGGATTAGGGTGAGGGTGAGATTTAAGTTTACGGTTAGGGTTAGTGTTAGGGTAGGCTTAAGCTTAGGCTGAGGTTGAGGGTGGGGGTATGAATTAGGGCTAGGGTTAGGGTTAAAATTAGGGTTAGGGTTAGGGTTATTGTTAGTGTTATGGTTACGGTTAAGTTTGCGTTGAGGCTGAGGTTTATGGTTAGGGTTAGGTTTAGGGTTAGGGTTAGGGTTAGTGTTATTGTTAGGGTTAGGTTTAGAGTTAAGTTGAGGGTGAGGGTGAGGGTGAGGGTTAGGGTTAGGGTGAGGTTTATGGTGAGGTTTAGGGTTAGGGTTTGTTTGAGTGTGAGTTTTAGGTTTAGAGTTAGGTTTAGGGGGAGGTTTAGGGTGAGAGTTAGGGTTAGGTTGAGGTTTAGGGATAGGCTTAGGTTTTGGATTAGGGTTAGGGTAAGGGTGAGTGTGAGTGTTAGCGTTAGGGTTAGGTTTAGGCTTAGGGTTAGGCTGAGGGTGAAGGTAGGTGTGAGGGTTAGGGTTATGGTGAGGATGAGGATTAGTGTTAGGGTGAGTTTTAGAATTTGGATTAGGCTTAAGGTGAGGGTGAGGGTTAGGGTTAGGGTGAGGGTTAGGGTTAGGATTAGGGTTAGGGTGAGGGTGAGGGTTAGGATTAGGTTTAGGGTTAGGGTTATTGTTAGTGTTATGGTTAAGATTAACTTGGCTGTGAGGGTGAGGCTGAGGGTGAGGGTTAGGTTTACGATTAGCTTTAGGGTTAGGTTTAGAGATAGGATTAGTGTTATTGTTAAGGTTAGGGTTAGAGTTATGGTGAGTGTGAGGGTGAGGGTGAGAGTTAGGGTTAGGGTGAGGGTTTGGATGAGGGTTAGGGTTAGGGTTAGGGTGAGGGCTAGGGTGAGGGTGGGGGTTAGGGTTAGGGTTAGTTTTAGGCTTAGGCTAAAGGTGAGGTTGAGGGTGAGGTTTAGGATTAGGGTGATGGTTAGGGTTAGGGTTAGGTTGAAGGTTAGCATGAGGTTTAGGGATAGGGTGAGGGTTAGGGTGAGTGTGATGGTAAGGGTAAAGTTGAGGGTTAGGCTGAGGGTGAGGGTTAAGATAAGTTTGAGGATTAGGGTTAGGGTGAGGGTTAGGGTAAGTTTGAAGTTTAGGGGTTAAGCAGAGGGTGAGGGTTATATTGAGGATTAGGGTTAGGTTTAATGTGAAGTTTAGTGTGAGGATGAGTGTTAGGCTTAGGGTTAGGGTTAGGGTTAGGGTTTGGTTTAATGTGAGGGTGATGGTCAGGATTAGGGTTAGGGTTAGGGTTAGTGATAGGATTATGTTTAGGGTTATAGTGAGGGTTAGGGTTAGGCTTAGGCTTAGGTGTAGTGTTAGCCTGAAAGTGAGGGTGGTGTGAGGATTAGGTTTAGGGTGATGGTTAGGTTTAGGGTTAGGGTTAGAGTTATGGTGAGGGTGAGGGTGTGGTTGAGGGTTAGGGTTAGGGTTAGGGTGAGGTTTAGGGTTTGGGTTAGTGTTAGAGTTAGGTTTAGGGTGAGGTTGAGTTTTAGGGTTAGATTTATGGTTAGTTTTAGGGTTAGGCTTAGGGTTAGGGTTAGGGTTATTGTTAGTATTATGGTTAGGGTTTAGTTTGCAGTGAGGGTGAGGTTTATGGTTAGGGTTAGATTTAGGGTTAGGGTTAGTGTTAGTGTTATTGTTAGGGTTAGGGTTAGAGTTATTGTGAGGGTGAGGTTGTGGGGGAGGATTAGGGTGAGGGTGAGGTTTAGGGTGAGGTTTAGTGTTAGGGTTAGGTTGAGGGTGAGGTTTAGGGTTAGTGTTAGTCTTAGGGTGAGTGTGAGGTTTTGGTTTCGGTTTAGGGATAGGGTTAGGGTTAGGATTATTTACGGTGAGGGTCAGTGTCAGGGTTAGGGTTAGGGTTATGCTTAGGCTTAGGGTTAGGCTGAGGGTGAGGGTGGGGATGAGGGTTAGTGTTACAGTCAGGGTGAGATTTAGGGTTAAAGTGAGGGTTTGGATGAGATTCAGGGTTAGGGTTAGGGTTTGGTTTAGGGTGAGAATGATTGTGAGGATTAGGGTTAGGGTTAGCATTAGGTTACGGTTAGGTTTATGGTGAGGTTTAGGGGTAGGGTTAGGCTTAGGCTTAGGCTTAGGGTTAGGCTGATGCTGAGAGTTGGGATGAGGCTTAGGTTTAGAGTGTTGGTTAGGGTTATGGTTACGTTGAGGGTTAGGATGAGGGTTATGGTTTGGATTAGGGTTACTGTGAGGGCTAAGGTGAGGGTGAGGGTTAGGGTTTGGCTTAGGATTAAGGTTTGGCTGAGGCTGAGGGTGAGGGTGAGGGTGAGGGTTAGGATGATGGTTAGGGTTACGGTTAGGGTGAGGGTTAGAATGAGGGTTAGGGTTAGGGTGAGGGTTAGGGTGAGTGTGAGGGTTAGTGTGAGCGTGAGGGTTAGGTTGAGGGTGAGGGTGAAGGTTAGGGTTTAGGTGAGGGTCAGGTTTACGTTTAGGGTTAAGGTTAGGGTGAATGTTAGGGTTAGGGTTAGGATGAGGGTTAGACTGACAATTTAGGGTTAGGGTGAGGGAAAGGTTTAGAGTGATGTTAAGGGTTAGGGTGAGGATTAGGTTTTGGATTAGGTTTATGGTTAGGGTGAGGGTTAGGGATAGGTTTACGATTACGGTGAGGTTTTTGGTTAGCATTAGGTTTAGCGTTAGGGTGAGGGGTAGGGTTAGTTTTGGATTAGGGTTAGGGTTAGGTTTATGTTGAGCGTGAGGTTGAACATGACAGATAGGGTTAGGGTTAATGTGAGGGTTAGGGTTAGGGTTAGGGTTAGGATGAGGGTTAGCCTGAGGGTTAGGTTGAGCGTGAGATTTAGGGTTAGGGTTAATGTGAGGTTTAGGGTTAGGATTAGCATTAAGCTTAGAGCGAGGGTTAGGGTTAGGGGTAGGTATAGGATGAGGGTTAGGCTGAGGGTTAGGTTTAGGGTTCGGGTGAGGATAAGGTTTAGGGTGAGGTTTAGGGTGAAGTTGAGGGTTAGGTTTAGGCTTATGTTTACGGTGAGGTTTAGGGTGAGGGTTAGGGTGAGGGTTAGGAACAGGGTTAGGTTTAGGTGAGGGTTAGGGATAGGGTTGTGTTTAGGGTGAAGTTCAGGGTTAGGTTTAGGGTTAGAGTTAGGGTGAGGGTGAGTGTGCGGGTTAGGTTTAGGTTTAGCTTTAGGGTTAGGTTTAGGCTGAGGGTGAGAGTGAGGGTGGGGTTTAGGGTTAGGGTTAGGGTTAGAGTTTAGGTTAGGGTTAGGTTTGGGTTGAGGGTTAGGGTTAGGGTTAGGAAGTGCGTTTGGCAGAGGGTTAAGATTATGGTTAGGGTGAGTTTTAGGTTTAGTGTGATGGTTAGGATGAGGGTTAGGCTGTGTGTTACAGTTAAGGTTAAGGTGAGGGTAAGGGTTAGGGTGAGTGTGAGGGTTATGGTTAGGATAAGTGTTAGGGTTAGGGTGAGTGTGAGGGTTTGGGTTAGGGTTAGGCTTAGGCTTAAGTTTAGGCTGAGGGTGAGGGTGGGGGTGAGGGTTAGTGTTACAGTGAGGGTGATGATTTGGTTTAGAGTGAAGTTAGGATGTGGTTTAGGGTTATAGTGAGGGTGAGGGTTATGGTTAGGGTGAGGGTTAGGGTTAGGATTAGCGTGAGGGTGAGGGTTAGGATCAGGGTTAAGGTGAGGGTTATTGCTAGTGTTATGGTTAAGATTACCTTTGCTGGGAGGGTGAGGCTGATGGTGAGGTTTAGGGTTAGGATTAGGGTGAGGATGAGGGTTAGGGTGAGAGTGATGGTTAGAGTTAGGGTTAGGGTGAGGTTTAGGGTTAGGGTGAGGGTTAGGGTTAGTGTGAGGGTTAGTGTTAGGGTAAGGTTTAGGGTTAAGTTTAGGGGGAGGTTTAGGTTCAGGGTTAGGGTTAGGGTTAGGATTAGGGTTAGGGTTAGGGTGAGGGTTAGGTTGAGGTTTAGGGTTAGGGTTAGGATTAGGTTTAGGGTGAGGGTGAGTGTGAGGGTTAGGGTTAGGGTTAGGGTTAGGCTGAGGGTGAGGGTGGGTGTGAGGATTAGTGTTCGGGTGATGGTTAGGGTTAGGATTAGGTGAGGGTTAGGATGAGGGTTAGGGTTAGGATTAGGGTTTGCGTGAGGGCTAGGGTGAGGGAGAGGGTTAGGGTTAGGCTTAGGCTTAGGCTTAGGTTTAGGCTGAGGGTAAGGTTGAGGGTGAGTGTTAGGGTTAGGGTGATGGTTAGGGTTACAGTTAACTTGAAGGTTAGGATGATGTTTAGGGTTGGGGTGAGGGTTAGGGTGAGGGTGATGATAAGGGTAAATTTGAGGGTTAGGCTGAGGGTGAGGGTTAAGATAAGGGTGAGAGTTAAGGTTACGGTGAGGGTTAGTTTAAGGGTGAGGGTTAGGGGTTAGGGTGAGGGTGAGGGTTAGATTGAGGATTAGGGTTATGCTTAGTGTGAGGTTTAGGGTGAGGACGATGGTTAGGATTAGGTGAGGGTAACGGTAAGAATTAGGGTTAGGGTGAGGGCTAGGTTGAGGGTGAGGTTTAGGATTAGTGTTAGGGTTAGGGTGAGGTTTAGGGTTATGGTGAGGGTTATGGTTATTGTGAGGGTGAGTGTTAGGGTTAGATTTAGTGTTAGGGTGAGGGTAAGTGTTAGGGTGATGGTTAGGGTTAGGGTGAGTGTTATTGTTAGGGTGAGGGTTAGGATGAGGGCTCAGGTTATTATTAGGGTTAGGGTGAGTACTAGGGTGAGGGTGAGGGTTAGGGTTAAGGTTAGGCTTAGACTTATGTTTACGCTGGGGCTGTGGGTGAGGGTGAGGTTTAGGGTTAGGGTTAGTGTAATGGTTGGGGTTACCGTTAGGGTGAGGGTTAGGATGAGGATTAGGGTTTGGGTGAGGGTGACGGTAATCATAAAGGTGAGTTTTCGGCTTAGGGTGAGGGTTATGGTAAGGGTGATGGTTAGGATTAGGGTGAAGGTGAGGGTTAGATTGAGGATTAGTGTTAGGGTTAGTGTGAAATTTATGGTGAGGATGAGGGTTAGGGTTAGGTTGCGGGCTAGGTTGAGGGTGAGGGTTAGGATTATGGTGAGATTTAGGGATAGGGTGATGGTTAGGGTTAGTGTGAGGGTTAGTGTTAGGGATAGGGTTAGTGTTAGTGTGAGGGTAAGTGTTAAGGTGAGGGTTAGGGTTAGGGTGAAGGTTATGGTTAGGATGGTTAGGGTTAGGGTTGGGGTTATTGTTATGGTTAGGGTTAGGGTTACGTTTACGGTGAGGTTGAGGGTGAGGCTGAGGGTTAGGGTTAGGATGAGGTTTAGGTTTAGGGTAAGGGTTAGAGTTAGGGTTAGGGTGAGGGTGAGGTTTAGGATTAGAATTAGGGTTAGATTAGCGTTAGGGTTAGGGTGAGGGTTAGGGTTAGGGTTAGGCTTAGGCTTTGGCTTAGGCCGAGCATGAGTGTGAGGGTTAGGGTTAGGGTTACAGTGGGGTTTAGGTTTAGGCTTAAGGTGAAAGTGAGGGTGAGGATGAGGGTTAGATATAGGGTTAGGGGAAGGTTTAGGTTGAGGGTTAGGGTTAGTGTTATGGTAAGGGTGAAGGTGAGCATTAGGGTGAGGGTTTGGTTTAGGGTGAATGTTATGGTTAGGGTGAGGGTTAGGAGTAGGTTTAGGGTTATTGTTAGGGTTAGGTTTAGGGTTACAGTTACTGTGAGGGTGCGGATGAAATTTAGGTTTAGGTTTAGGGTGAGGTTTAGGGTTTTGGTTAGGGTTCGACTTAGGGTTAGGGTCAGGGTGAGGTTTAGGGTTAGAGTTATTGTTAAGGTGAGGTTTGGTGTGAGGGTTATTGTTAGGGTTAGTGTTTGGGTTAGGGTTAGGTTGAGGGTGAGGGTGAGGGTTAGGGTTAGGGATAGGGTTAGGTTTAGGATTAGGGTTTGGGTGAGGGTGAGTGTGAGGGTTAGGGTTAGGGTTAGGGTTAGGCTTAGAGTTAGGATGAGAGTGAGGGTGAGGGTTAGGGTTAGGGTGAGGGTTAGGGTTAGGGTTATGGTGAGAGTTAGGATGAGGTTTAGGGTTAGGATTAGGGTTAGGGAGAGGGCTAGGGTGAGGGTTAGTGTTAGGGTGATGGTTGGGGTTACCCTTATAGTCAGGGTTAGGATGAGGATTAATGTTAGGGTGAGGGTTAGGGTGAGGGTGACAGTAAGGGTAAAGTTGACGTTTTAGCTGAGTGTGAGGGTTATGGTAAGGGTGAGGGTTAGGGTAAGGTTGAGGGTGCTGGTAAGATTGAGAATTAGTGTTAGGGCGAGTTTGATGTTTAGGGAGAGGATGAGGGTTAGGGTTAGGTTGAGGGCTAGGTTGACGTTGAGGGTTAGTGTTAGGGTGAGGGTTTAGGTTAGGCTTAGGGTTAGGTTTAGGCTAATTGATACTCTGAGGGTGAGGATAAGGGTCAGGTTTAGGGTTAGGGTGAGGGTTAGGGTTAGGGTTAGGATGAGGGATAAGGTTAGGATTAGTGTTAGGGTGAGGTTTAGGGTAAGGGTTAGGGTTAGGGTGAGGGATAGGGTGAGGTTTAGGGTTAGGGTTAGTGTTAGGGTTATTGTTAGGGTCAGCATTAGGGTTAGGATGAGGGTTAAGTTTAGGGTTAGGATTAGGATTAGGGTCAGTGTGAGGGTGAGTGTGAGGGTTAGGGTTAGCGTTTTGCTTAGGGATAGGCTGAGGGTGAGGGTGAGGGTGAGGGTTAGATTTAGGGTGAGAGTGAAGGTTAGGGTTATTATTAGCGTTAGGGTGAGGGTTATTGTGAGGGTTAGTGTTAGGGTTAGTGTTAGGTTTAGGGTTAGTGTGAGGGTTAGGGTTAGGGTTAGGGTTAGGGTTAGGGTTAGGGTGAGGGTTAGGGTTAGGGTTAGGGTGAGGGTTAGGATGAGGGTTAGGTTTAGGTTAGGGTAAGGGTGAGGGCTAGCATGAGGGTGAGTTTTCGGGTTAGGTTTAGGGTGAGGTTTAGGGTTAGGGTTAGGTTTAGGGATAGGGTGATGTTTCGGGTTAGGGTTATGGTGAGGGTGAGGGTTAGGGTTAGGTTGAGAGTTAGGATTAGGGCTAGGTTTAGGGCGAGGTTTAGTGTTAGGGTTAGGGTGAGTGTTTACATGAGAGTTCGGGTTAGGATTAAGTTCAGGATGAGGGATAGGGTGACGATGAGGGTTAGGGTTAGGGTGAGGTTTAAGGTTCGGATTAGGTTTAGGTTAGGGTGCGGGTTATTGTTAGGGTTACGGTGAGGGTCAGGGTTAGGGTTATGTTGAGTGTTAGAATTAGTTGTAGGGTTAGGTTGACGGTTAGGGTTAGGGTTAGGGTGAGTGTTTGGATGAGGGTTAAGGTTGCAATTAATGTTAGGGTGAGGGCAACGGTGAAGGTGAGGCTTAGGGTTAGGGTTAGGGTGAGGTTTAGTTTTAGGGTTAGGGGTAGGGTTAGGGTGAGGGTTAGGGTTCTGGTTATGGTGAGGGTGAGTGTTAGGTTTGGGGTGAGGGTTAGGGTGAGGCCTATTGTGAGGGTGAGGGTTAGGGTAAGGTTTAGGGTGAGGGTTAGGTTGAGGTTTAGGTTTAGGGTTAGTTTTAGGATTAAATTTAGGGTGATGGTGACTGTGAGCGTTAGGGTTAGGGTTAAGCTTAGGCTTTGGGTTAGTCTGAGGGTGAGTATTGGGATGAGGATTAGGTTTAGAATAATGGTTCAGGATATGGTTAGCTTGAGGGTTAGGATGAGGGTTAGGGTTAGGATTAGGTTTAGGGTGAGGGCTAGGGTGAGTGTGAGGTTTAGGGTTAGGTTTAGGCTTAGGCTTAGGGTTAGGCTGAGGCTGAAGGTGAGGGTGAGGTTTAGGGTTAGGGTGATGGTAAGGGTTACAGTTTGGGTGAGGGTTAGGATGAGGGTTAGGTTTAGGGTGAGGGTTAGGATGTGGGTGACAGTAAGAGAAAAGGTGAGGGTTAGGCTGAGGGTTCGGGTTATGGTAAGGGTGAGGGTTCAGGATAGGGTTAGGGTGAGGTTTCGGGTTAGATTGAGGATTAGTGTTAGTGTAACGGTGAGGTTTAGGGTTAGGATGAGGGTTAGATATAGGGTGAGGGCTAGGGTGAAGTTGAGGGTTAGGGTTAGGGTTACAGTGAGGTTTAGGTTTAGGGTGAGGTTTAGGATTAGTTTTAGGGTTACGGATAGTGTGAGGGTAAGGTTTAGGTTTAGAGTTAGGTTAAGGGTGAGGGTTAGGGTTAGAGTTAGTGTTCTTGTGATGTTTAGTTTGGGGGTGAGGGTTGGTGTTAGGGTTAGGATTAGGATTAACGTTAAGGTGAGGGTGAGTGTTTGGGTTAGGGTTAGGATTAGAGTTAGGGTGAGGGTGAGGGTGAGGGTAAAGGTTAGGTTGAGTGTTGGGGTTAGGGTCAGAGTGAGGGTTATGTTTAGGGTTAGGCTTAAGCTTATGGTTTGGGTATGGGCTAGGGTGATGTTGAGGGTTAGGGTTAGGGTTTGAGTGAGCGTTAGGGTGAGGGTTAGGTTTATTGTTAGGGTTAGGGTTTGGGTTATAGTTAGGCTTAATGTTAGGCTGAGGCTGAGGGTGAGGGTGAGGGTTAGGGTTAGGTTGATGGTTGGGATTACGGTTAAGGTGAGTGTTCAGATGAGGATTATGTTTAGGATTAGGGTTAGGGTAGAGTGAGTGTGAAGTTTAGGGTTAGGGTTAGGCTTAGGCTTAGGGTTAGGGCGAGGTTTCGGGTTAGGGTTTGGTTTAGGGTGAGGGTGAAGCTGAGGATTAGGTTAAGCTTTAGGATTAGGGTTAGGTTTAGGTTTAGGGTTAGGTACAGGGTTAGGGTTAGGGTTTCGGTAAGGGTTAGTCTTAGGGTTAGGGTTAGGCTTAGAGTTAGGCTGAGGATGAGGGTGGGGCTGAGGATTAGTGTTAGTGTTAGGGTTAGGGTTATTGTTAGTGTTATGGTTAGGGTTAAGTTTGCAGTGAGGGTGAGGCTGAGGGTGGGGTGAGGAATAGGTTTAGGGTGATGGTTAAGGTTAGGGTTAGTGTTATTGTTAGGGTTAGGGTTAGAGTTACTGTGAGGTTGAGATTGCAGGTGAGTGTTAGGGTTAGAGTTAGGGTGGGGTTTAGGTTAGGTTTAGGGTTAGGGTGAGGGTGAGGTTTACGGTTAGATATAGGGTTAGGGGGAGGCTGAGGGTGAGGTTTAGGGTGAGGGTTAGGATGAGGTTTAGGGTTAGGATTAGGGTTAGGGTGAGGGCTAGCGTAAGGGTGAGTTTTAGGGTTAGGGTTAGGATGAGGTTTCTGTTTAGAGTGAGGATTAGGATGAGTGTGAGGTTTAAGGTTAGAGTTAGGGTTAGGATGAGACTGAGGGTGAGGTTTTGGGTTAGGGTTCGTGTTACAGTTAGGGTTAAGGTGAGGGTTAGGGTGAGTGTGAGGGTTAGGTTTAGGGTTAGAATTAGGGTTAGGGTTAGGGTTTGGGTTAAGTTTAGGTTTAGGGTGAGGGTTAGGCTAAGAATTATGGTGATGGTGACGGTTAGGTTTAGGTTGAGGGTTAGGGTTATGTTTAGTGTTAGGGTTAGGCTGAAGGTGAGGGTTAGGGTTAGTGTTAGAATGAGGGTTAGGATGAGGGTTAGGTTTGGATTCGGATTAGGGTGAGGGCTAGGGTGAGGGTGAGGTTCAGGTTTAGGGTTAGGCTGAGGTTTAGAGTTAGGGTTAGGGTTAGGGTTAGAGGGAGGGGAAGGTTTAGGATTAGAGTTAGGGTTAGGGGGTAGCTGAGGGTGAGGGTTAGGGTTAGGGTTAGTGTTAGCATTAGGGTTAGGGTGAGGGTAAGTGTTACGGTGAGGGTTAGGGTTAGGGTGAAGGATATGTTTAAGATGAGGGATAGCGTTAGGATTAGTGTTATTGTAAGGGTTAGGTTAGGGTTATGGTTACAGTGAGGTTGAGGGTGAGAGTTAGGATTAGGGTTAGAGTCAATTTTAGTTTTAGGTTTAGGGTTTAAGTTAGGGTTAGGTTTAGGTTTAGGATTAGGGAGAGGGTTAGGGTTATTGTTAGTGTTATGGTTTGGGTTAAGTTTGCGGTGAGGGTGAGGCTGACGGTGAGGGTTATGATTATGGTTAGGGTTAGATTTAGTGTTAGGGTTAGGGTTAGGGTGAGGTTGAGGTTTAGGTTTAGGGTTAGGGTTAGGGTTAGGGTTAGGATTAGTGTTAGGGTTAGGGTTAGTGTTAGGGTGAGGGATAGGGTGAGTGTGAGGTTTAGGTTTAGGGTTAGGCTTAGGATTGGGGTTAGGCCGAGGCTAAAGCTGAGGATGAGGGTTAGGGTTGGGGTGATGTTTAGGGTTACGGTTAGGGTGAGGGTTAAGATGAGTGTTAGGTTTAGGGTGAGAGTTTGAATGAGGGTGAAACTAAGAGTAAAAGTGAGGTTTATCTTGAGGATGAGGGTTATGGTAAGGGTGAGGATTCACATTAGTGTTAGGGTGAGGGTGAGGGTTAGATTAAGGTTTAGTGTTAGGATTAATGTGAGGTTTTGGGTGAGGATGATTAGGGTTAGTGTGAGGGTTAGGGTGAAGTTGATGGTTAGGATTAGGCTTATGGTGAGGTTTAGGGTTAGGGTTAGGTTTAGGATTAGGGTGAGGGTTAGGGTTAGGGTTAGGGTGAGTGTGAGGGTTAGATTAGAGTTAGGGTTAGGGTTATTGTTAGGGTTATGGTTAGGGTTAAGTTTACAGTGAGGGTGGGGCTGAGGGTGAGAGTTAGGGTTAGGGTTAGGGTGAGTTTTAGGGTTAGGGTTAGTGTTAGGGTTAGGGTGATGGTTTGGGTTAAGGTTAGGGTTACGAGGAGGGTGAGGGTTAGGGTTAGGGTTAGGATTAGTGTTATTGTTTGGGTTAGGATTAGAGTTATGTTGAGGGTGAGGGTGAGGTTGTGCATTAGGGTTAGGGTGAGATTTAGGGTTAGGGTTAGGGTTAGGGTTACGGTGAGTTTGAGGGTGAAGTTTAGGGTTAGAGTTAGGTTTAGGGTGAGGTTTAGGGTGAGGGTTAGGGTGAGGGTTATGGTTAGTGTTAGGGTTAGGGTGAGGTTTGGGATGAGGGTGAGGGTTAGGGTTAGGTTTAGGGTTAGCATTAGGGTTAGTGTTAGGGTTAGTGGTTTAGGCTTAGGGTTAGGTTTAGGCTAAGGGTTAATCTGAGGGTGAGTGTAAGGGTAAGGGTTAGGTTTAGTTTTCGGGTTATGGGTAGTGTTAAGGTGAGAGTTAGGGTTCAGGTTAAGTTTAGCGTTTGGGTGAGGTTTACGGTTCAGATTACAGTGAGGGTGCAGGTTAGGGTTACTTTGAGGGTTAGGGCTAGGTTGAGGGTTAGGGTTTGTGTTAGGCTGAGTGTTAGGATGAGGATTAGGGTTAGGATTAGCATTAGGGTGTGGGCTATGATGAGGGTGAGCATTAGGTTTAGTGTTAGGGTGAGGTTTATGTTTAGGGCTAGGGTTAGGGTGATGGTTAGGATGAGGTTTAGGGTTATTGTTAGTGTTATGGTTATGGTTATGTTTGTAGTGAGGGTGAGGCTGAGGGTGAGGGTTGGATATAGGATTAGGGTTAGGGTTAGGTTTAGGGTTAGGATTTGTGTTATTATTAGGGTTAGGGTTAGAGTTACCTTGAGGGTGAGGGTGAGGTTAAGGGTGAGGGTTAGGGTTAGGGTGAGGTTAAGGGTTAGGTTTAGGATTAGGGTTAGGTTGAGTGTGAGGCTTAGGGTTAGAGTTAGGCTTAGGGGCAGGGTTAGGGTTAGTGTTAGGTTTAGGGTTAGGGGGAGGTTTAGGTTGAGGTTTAGGGTTAGGGTTAGGGTTAGGAATAGGGTTAGTGTTATTGTTAGGGTTATGGTTAGAGTTAAATTGAGGTGGAGGGTGAGGCTGAGGGTGAGTTTGGGTGTGAGGATTAGGTTTCGGGAGATGGTTAGGGTTAGGGTTAGGTTGAGGGTTAGGATGAGGGTTTGAATAAGGATAAGGGTTAGGGTGAGGGCTAGGGTGAGGTTTAGGGTTAGAGTTAGATTTATGCTTAGGCTTAGAGTTAGTCTGATTTTCAGTTTGTGGGTGAGTGTTAGGGTTAGGGTGATGGTTAGGGTTACGGTTAGGGTGAGGGTTAGGATGAGGGTTAGGGTTAGGGTGAGGGTTAGGGTGAGGGTGATGGTACCGTAAAGGTGAGGGTTAGTCTGAGCGTGAGAACTATGATAAGGGTAAGGGTTGGGGTTAAGGCGAGGGTTAGGGTAAGGGTTACAGTTAGGGTTAGGGTGAGGGTAAGGGTTAAATTGAGAATTAGGGTTAGGGTTTGTTTGAGGTTTAGGGTGAGGGCTACTCTGAGGTTGTGGGTTAAGGTTAGGTTTAGGGTGAAGTTTAGGGTTAGGTTAAGGGTTAAGATTAGTGTGAGGGTTAGTGTTACAGTTAGGGTTAGTGTAAGGGTGAGGGTAAGTGTTATGGTGAGGGTTAGAGTTAGGGTTAGGGTTATTGTTAGGGTTAGGGTTACCCTTACAGTGAGGGTGAGGGTTAGGATTAGGTTTAAGGTGAGGTTTAGGGTTAGGGTTATGGTGAGAGTTTGGGTTAGGGTTAGGATTAGGGTTAGGGTGAAGGCTAGGGTGAGGGTTAGGGTTGGGGTTAGGGTTAGGATTAGAGTTAGGGTGAGAGTGAGTGTGTGGGTTAGGGTTAGATTTAGGGTTAGCCTTAGGGTTAGTCTAAGTATGAGGTTGAGTGTGAGGGTTAGGGTTAGGGTGAGGGTTATGGTTAGGGGATAGCGTGAGGTTGAGTGTGTTGGTTAGTGTTAGGTTTAGGATTAGGCTTAGGCTTCGGCTAAGGATGAGGTTAAGGGTGAGGGTTAGGGTTAGGGTGAGGGTTAGGTTTAGGGTTAGGGTGAGGTTTAGGATTAGTGTTAAGGTTAGGATTAGGGTTAGGGTGAGGGCTAGGGTGAGGGTGAGGTTTAGGGTTAGGTTCAGGGTTAGGGTGGGGGTGAGGTTCAGGGTTAGTTAGGGTTAGGTTGAGGGATAAGGTGAGGTTTAGGGTTAGGGATAGTGTTAGTGTTAGGGTTAGGGTGAGGGTTAGAGTTAGGATGATGGTTAGGTTTAGGTTTAGGTTTAGGATTAGGGTTAGGGTGAGGGTGAGTCTGAGGGTTAGGGTTAGGGCTAGGCTTAGGGAAAGGCTGAGGGTGAGGGTGAGTGTGAGGTTTGGGGTTAGGGTGAGGGTGAGTTTTAGGGTTAGAGTTAGTGTTAGGGTGACGGTTAGTGTGACGGTTAGATTTAGGGTTAGTTTTAGGTTTAGGGTTAGGGTGAGGTTTAGGGTGAAGGTTAGGGTTAGTGATATGGTTAGGTTTAGGATTAGCATTTGGGTGAGGGTGCGTGTGAGGGTTAGGGTTAGGGTTAGGGTGAGGTTTAGTGTTAGGGTTAGGGTTAGGGATAGGGTGAGGTTTCACTTTAGGTTTATGGTGAGTGTGAGGGTTAGGTTTAGGTTGAGGTTTAGGGTTAGGTTGAGGGTAAGGGTTAGAATGACGATTAATGTTAGGGTTAGTGTGAGGTTTAGGGTGAGGATGATGGTTAGGGTTAGGTTGCGGTCTAGTTTGAGGGTCAGGGTTAGGGTTAGGGTGAGGTTTAGGGTTAGGTTCGAGTAAGGTTTAGTATTAGGGTGAGGGTTAGGGTTAGGGTTATGGTAAGGTTCAGGATTACAGTTAGGTTGAGGGTTAGAATTAGGTTTAGTGTTAGGTTAAGGGTTAGCATTAGCGTTAGGGTGAGTGTTTGGATGAGTTTTAGGGTTGCAATTAGGGTTAGGGTGAGGGCAAGGGTGAGGGTGAGGGTTAGTGTTAGGCCTAGGGTTAGGTTTAGGTTTAGGGTTAGGGGTAGAGTTAGGGTGAGTGTTAGGGTTCGGGTTCCGGTGAGGGTTCAGGTTAAGTTTGGGGTGGGGTTAGGGTGAGGCCTAAGGTGAAGGTGAGGGTTAGGGTTAGGGTTAGGGTGAGCATTAGGTTGAGGTTTAGTTTTAGGGTTAGGGCTAGGATTAAGGTTAGGGTGAGTGTGAGTGTGAGGGTTAGGGTTAGGGTTAGGCTTCGGCTTTGGGTTAGGCTGAGGGTGAGTGTGGGGATGAGGATTAGGTTTAGAGTGATGGTTCATGTTATGGTTAGCTTGAGAGTTAGGATGTTGGTTAGGGTTAGGATTAGGGTTAGTGTGAGGGCTAGGGTCAGTGTGAGGTTTAGGGTTAGGTTTAGGCTTAGGCTTAGGGTTAGGCTGAGGCTGAAGGTGAGGGTAAGGTTAGGGTTAAGTTGATTGTTAGGGTTAAGGTTAGAGTGATTGTTAGGATGAGGGTTACGTTTAGGGTTACGTTGAGGGTTAGGATTATGGTTATGGATAGGGTTACAGTTAGGATGAGGGTTTGGCTGAGGATTAGGTTTAGGGTGAGGGTTAGGATGAGGGCGACAGTAAGAGAAATCTGAGGGTTATGCTGAGGGTGAGGGTTATGGTAAGGGTGAGTGTTCGGGTTAGGGTTAGGGTGAGGTTGAGGGTTAGAATGAGGATTAATGTTAGCGTTAGTGAGAGGTTAAGGGTTAGGATGAGGGTTAGAGTTAGGGTGAGGCTTAGGGTGACATTGAGTGTTAGGGTTAGGGATAGGATGAAGTTTTGGTTTACGGTGATGGTTAGCGTTAGTGTGAAGGTTACTGTTAGGGTTAGTGTTAGTATTAAGGTGAGGGTAAGTGTTAGGGTAAGGTTTAGGTTTAGGCTGAGGTTTAGGATTAGGGTTAGGGTAACGGTTAGGGTGAGGGTGAGGTTTAGGGTTAGAGTTAGGTTTAGGGTGAGGGTTAGGGTTAGGGTTATGTTTAGTGTTAGGGTTAGGGTTAGGGTGAGGTTTAGTGTGGGGGTGAGAGTTTGTCTTAGCGTTAGGATTAGGATTAGGCTTAAGGTGAGGGTGAGTGTTAGGGTTAGGGTTAGGATTAGACTTAAGATGAGGGTGAGGTTGAGGGTTACCCTTAGGGTGAGTGTTGGGGTTAGGTTTAGAGTGAGGGTTAGGGTGAGGGTTAGGGTTTGGGTATGGGCTAGGGTGAGGGTGAGAGTTAGGGTCAGAGTTAGGGTGAGTGTTAGGGTGATGGTTAGGGTTATTGTGAGGGTTAGTGTTAAGGTTAGGTTTAGTGATATGGTGAGGGTAAGTGTTAGGGCGAGGGTTAGGGTTAAGGTGAAGGTTATCTTTAGGATGAGGGTTAGGGTTAGGTTTAGGGTTATTGTTAGGGTTATGGTTACGGTGAGCGTGAGGTTGAGGGTGAGGGTTAGGGCTAGGATGAGGTTTAGGTTTCTGGTTAGGATTAGAGTTAGGTTTAGGGTGGGTGTGAGGTTTAGGGTTGGAGTTAGGGTTAGTGTTAGTGTTGGGGTTAAGGTGAGGGTTAGAGTTAGTGTTAGGCTTAGGCTTAGGCTTAGGCTTAGGACAAGCATGAGAGTGATGGTTAGGGTTATGGTTAGGGTGGGGTTTAGGGTTAGGGTTAGGTTGAGGGTGAGGGTGAAGTTGAGGGTTAGGTATAGAGTTAGGGGGAGGGTTAGGGGGAGGGTTACGATTAGGGTTAGAATTAGGGTTATGGTGAGTTTGAGGGTTAGGTTGAGGTTTAGGGTTAGGGTTAGTGTTAGCGTTAGTGTGAGGGTTAGGCTTAGGGTTAGGTTTAGTGTTAGGGTGAGGGTAAGTGGTAGTGTGATGGTTTGGGTTAGAGTGAGGGTTATGGTTAAGGTGAGGGTTGGGAATAGGGTTAGGGTTATTGTTAGCGTTAGGTTTAGTGTTACCGTTACTGTGAGGGTGAACATGAGGGTTAGGGTTAGTGTTAGGGTGAGGTTTAGGGTTTGGCTTAGGGTTAGAGTTAGGGTTAGGGTGAGGGTTAGGTTGAGGGTTAGGGTTGGTGTTCGTGTTTAGTTTAGGGTTAGGGGGAGAGTTAGGGGGAGGGTTAGGTTTAGGGTTAGGATTAGTGTTAGGGTGAGGCTGAGTGTGTGTGTGTTAGGGATAGGTTCAGGGTTAGGCTTAGGGTTAGGCTAAATGTGAGGGTGAGGGTGAGGGTTAGGGATAGGATGAGGGTTAGAGTTAGAGTAAGGGTGCGTTTTAGTGTTAGGGTTAGTGTTAGAGTTATGGTTAGGCTGAGGGTGAGGTTTAGGTTTAGAGTTAAGGTTAGGGTCCAGGTTAGGGATAGGATTAGGGTTAGGGTGAGGATGAGGGTGGGGGTGAGGATTAGGATTAGGGTTTGGGTTAGGGTTATTGTTAGTGGTATGGTTAGGGTTAAGTTTGAGGTGAGGGTGAGGCTCAGGGTGGGGTGAGGATTAGGGTTATGGTGATTGTTAGGGTTAGGGTTAGTGTTATTGTTAGGGTTAGGGTTAGAGTTACGGTGAGGTTGAGGGTGCGGGTGAGGGTTAGGGTTAGGATTAGGGTGAGGTTTATGGTTAGATATAGGGTTGGGGGAGGGGGAGGGGGAGGTTTAGGGTTAGGGTTAGTGTTAATGTTAAGGTGAGGGTGAGGTTTAGGTTGAGGTTTAGGGTTAGGGTTCGGTTTAATGTGAGGGTTAATTTTAGGGTTAGAGTTAGTGTTAGTGTGAGGGTAAGTGTTAGGGTGAGGGTTAAGGTGAAGGATATGGTATGGATGAGGCATAGGGTTAGGGTTAGGGTTATTGTAAGGGTTAAGGTTAGTGTTATGGTTACTGTGAGGGTTAGTATTAGGGTTATGGTTAGGTTTAGATTTAGGGTTAGGGTTAGGGTTAGCTTTAGGGTTAGGGTTAGGGTGAGGGTGAGGGTTTGAGTTATTGTTAGTGTTATGGTTTGGGTTAAGTTTGCGGTGAGGGTGAGGCTGAGAGTGAGGTTTATGGTTAGGTTTATGGTTAGGGTTAGGTTTATGGTGAGGTTTAGGGTGAGGGTGAGTGTGAGGGTTAAGGCTAGGATTAGTTCTAGGGTTAAGGTGAGGGTGAGTGTGAGGGTTAGGTTTAGGGTTACGATTAGAGTTAGAATGAGGGTGATGGAGAGGGTTAGGGTTAGGGTGAGGGTTGGGGTTAGGGTTATAGTGAGAGTTAGGGTGAGGGTTATGCTTAGGCTTAGGTTTAGGGTGTGGGCTAGGGTGAGGTTGAGGGTTAGGGTGAGGGTTGGGGTGAGGTTTAGCGTTAGGGTTAGTGTTATGGTTAGGGTTGGTGTTAGAGTTAGGCTTAGTGTTAAGCGGAGGGTGAGGGTGAGGTTGAGGGTTAGGGTTAGGTGCGGGTGAGGTTTAGGGTTAAATTTAGCATTAGGTAGAGGGCTAGTGTAATGGTTAGCCTTTTAGGTTTGGGGTGAGGGTTAGGATGAGGTTTAGGGTTATAATTAGGGTTAGGGTGAAGGCTAGAGTGAGGGTGAGGCTTATTGTTAGCGTTAGGGTGAGGTTTAGGGTTAAGGTTAGTGTTAGAATTATGGTGAGTGCAAGGGTTAGGGTTAGGTTTAGGGTTAGTGTTATTGTTAGGGTTAGGGTTAGAGTTAAGTTGAGGGTAAGGGTGCGGGTGAGATTAGGTTTCGGGTTAGGGTGAAATTTAGGTTTAGGGTTAGGGTTAGTGTGAAGGTTAAGGTTAGGGTCAGGGTGAGGTTTAGGATGAGGTTTAGGGTTAGGATTTTGGTTAGGTTGAGGGCTAGAGTGAGGGTTTGGGTTGGGGATAGGGTTATGTTTAGGATTAGGGTTAGGGTGAGGGTGAGTGTGAGGGTTAGGGTTAGGCTTAGGCTTGGGTTACGGTGAGGGTTAGGGTTATTGTTTGGGATAAGGTGATGGTGAGGTTGAGGTTTAGGGTTAGGGTTAGTGTTAGGTTTGGGGTTAGGGTTAGGGTTTCGGTTAGGGTTAGGGTTACGGTTAGGGTTTGGGATACGGTGAGGGTTAGGGTTAGGGTTATTCTTAGGGTTAGGCTGAGGGTGAGGTTGGGAGTGAGGATAAAGCAAGGTTTAGGGTTCGAGTTAGGTTTAGAGTTATGGTTAGGGTTATTGTTAGTGTTATGGTTAGGGTTAATTTTGCGGTGAGGGTGAGGCTGAGGGTGAGGTTTATGGTTAGGGTTAAGGTTAGGGTTAGGTTTAGGATTAGGGTTAATCCTTTTGTTAGGTTTTGGGTTAGAGTTACAGTGAGGTTGAGGGTGATGTTGAGGGTGAGGGTTAGGGTGAAGTTTATGGTGAGGGTTAGGGTTAGGGTGAGGGTAAGTTTTAGGGTTAGAGTTAGGGTTAGGTGGAGGTTTAGGGTGAGGGTTAGGGTTAGGTTTATTGTTAGGGTTAGGGTGAGGCTGAGGTTTATGTTGATGTTTAGGGATATGGTTAGAGTAGAATTAGGGTTAGCGTAAGGGTGAGTTTGAGGGTTAGGTTTAGGGTAAGGCTTAGGCTAAGGGTAACGCTGAGGGTGAGTTTGGGGGTTAGGATTAGGGTTATGGTGATGGTTAGGGTTAGGGTTAGTGTTATTCTTAGGGTTAGGGTTAGAGTTACGGTGAGGTTGAGGGTGCGGGTGAGGGTTAGGGTAAGGTTGAGGTTTAGGGTTCGGATTAGGGTTGGGGTTAGGGTGAGGGTGAGGGTGAGGTTTAGGGTTAGTGTTAGGGCTAGGGTTATGTTGAAGTTTAGGGTTAGGTTTAGGGTTATTGTTAGGGTAAGTTTTATGTTTACGGTTACATTGAGGGTGTGGGTTAGGGTTAGGGTTAAGGTGAGGTTTAGGGTTTGGGTTAGGGTTAGAGTTAGGGTTAGGGCGAGGGTGAGGTTTAGGGTTAGAGTCAGGGTTAGGATGAGGGTTAGGATGAGGTTTAGGGTTAGTGTTAGTGTTAGGGTTAGGGTTAGGGTGAGAGTTAGGGGTAGGGATAGTGTTAGGGATAGGGTTAGGATTAGGGTTAGGGTGAGGGTGACTGTGTGGGTTAGGGTTAGGTTTAGGGTTAAAAATTAAGGTTAAGGTTAGGGTGAGTGTGAGTGTTAGGTTTAGGGTTAGGCTTAGGCTTAAGATTAGGCTGAGGGTGAGGGTGAGGTTGAGGGTTAGGTTTAGGGTGAGGTTTAGGGTGAGGTTTAGGGTGAGAGTTAGGTTTCGGGTTAAGTTTAGTTTTAGGGTGAGGGTTAGGGTAAGGGTTACTCTGAGGATGAGGGTTAGTGTCAGGGTTAGGCTTAGGCCTAGGTTCGGGATGAGTATTAGGTTTAGAGTGATGGTCCTGGTTATGTTTAGGTTGAGGGTTAGGATGAGGGTTAGGGTTAGGATTAGGGTTCGGGTGAGGTCTAGGGTGAGTGTGAGGTTTAGGGTGAGTTTAGGCTTAGGTTTAGGATTAGCCTGAGGCTGAAGGTGAGGGTGAGGGTTAGGGTTAGGGTGATGTTAAGGGTTACGGTTAGGGTGAGGGTTAGGATGAGGGTTAGGTTTAGGGTGATGGTTAGGATAATGGGTGATAGTAAGAGTAAAGGTAAGCGTTAGAGAGAGTGTGAGGGTTAGGGTTAGGATTAGGGTTAGGGTTAAGGTTAGGGTGAGTGTGAGGGTTAGGGTTAGGCTTAGGCTTAGGTTTAGGCTGAGGGTGACGGTGAGGGTGTGGGTTAGGTTTAGGCAGAGGGTTAGGGTTAGGTTTAGGGTGAGAGTTAGGTTTCGGGTTAAGTTTAGGGTTAGGGTTAGGGTTAGGGTGAGGGTTAGGTTGAGGTTTAGGTTTAGGGTTAAGGTTAGGATTAGAATTAGGGTTCTGGTGAGGGTGAGTGTGAGGGTTAGGGTTAGGGTTCGGCTTAGGTTTAGGATTAGGCTGAGGGTGAGTGTGGGGATGAGGATTAGGTTTAGTGTTATGGTTCATATTATGGTTAGGTTGAGGTTTAGGATGAGGGTTAGGGTTAGGATTAGGGTTAGGGTGAGGGCTAGGGTGAGTGTTAGGTTTAGGGTTAGGGTTAGGCTTAGGCTTAGGGCTAGGCTGAGGCTGAAGGTGAGGGTGAGGGTTAGGGTTAGGGTGATGTTTAGGGTTACGGTTAGGGTGAGTGTTAGGATGAGGGTGAGTGTTAGGATGAGGGTGACAGTAAGAGTAAAGGTGAGAGTTGTGCTGAGGGTGAGGGTTATGGTAAGGGTGAGGGTTCGGGTTCGGGTTAGAGTGAGGGTTAGGGTTAGATTGACGATTAGTGTTAGGGTTAGTGTGAGGTTTAGGGTGAGAATGATTAGGGTTAGGGTGAGAGCTAGGGTGAGGGTTAGGGTTTGGGTTAGGGTGAGATTTAGGGTTAGGGTTAGGTTTAGGGTTAGGGTGAGGTTTAGTGTTAGGGTGACAATGAGGGTGATTTAAGTTGACGGTGAAGGTGAGGCTGAGGGTGACGTTTAGGGTTAGGTTTAGGGTGAGGATTAGGGTGAACGTTAGATTTAGGGTTATGGTTTGGATTAGTATTATTGTTAGGGTTAGGATTAGAGTTATGCTGAGGGTGAGGGTGAGGGTGAGGTTTAGGGTTAGGTTGAGATTTAGGGTTAGGGTTAAGTTTAGGGTGAGGGTGAGGGTGAGGTTTAGGGTTAGAGTTAGGGTTAGGGTTAGGGTTAGGGTGAGGGTTAGGGTTAGGATTAGTGTTAGTGTTAGGGTGAGGGTTAGGATGAGGGTGAGGGTTAGGGTTAGGGTTAGGATTAGTATTAGGTTTAGTTTTAAGGTGAGTGTTTGTGTTAGGCTTAGGTTTAGGGTTAGGCTAAGGGTTAAGCTGAGGGTGAGAGTAAGTTGAGGGTTAGGGATAGGGTTCGGGTTAGGGTTAGCATTAGGGTGAGAATAAGCGTTCGGTTAATTTTAGTTTTTGGGTGAGGTTTACCGTTCAGGTTACAGTGAGGGTGGGGGTTAGGGTTAGTTTGACGGTTAGGGTGAGGATTAGGGTTAGGGTGAGGGTTAGGGTTAGGGTTAGGGTGAGTGTTAGGATGAGGATTAGGGTTAGTATTAGGGTTAGGGTGAGGGGTAGGGTGAGGGTGAGGGTTAGGGTTAGTTTTAGGGTGAGTTTAGGGTTAGGGTTAGGGTTAAGGTGAGGGTTAGGGTTAGGATGAGGGTTAGGGTTAGGATAAATGTTAGGGTGAGGGTGAGTGTTAGGGTTAGGTTTAGGGTTACGATTATTTTTAGTGTTATGGTTATGGTTACGTTTGCAGTGAGGGTGAGGCTGAGGGTGAGGGTTAGATATATGATTAGGTTTATTGTTAGGTTTAGGGTTAGGATTAGTGTTATTGTTAGGGTTAGTGTTAGATTTAAGGTGAGGGTGAGGGTTAGGGTTAGGGTGAGGTTGGGTGTGAAGATTTCGGTTGGAGTGATGGTTAGTGTTAGGGTTAGGGTGAGGGTTAGGAAGAGGGTTAGGTTTAGGATTAGGGTTAGGGTGAGGTCTAGGGTGTGGTTGAGGGTTAGGGTTAGGTTTAGGCTTAGGGTTAGTCCGAGGGTGAGGTTGAGGGTAAGGGTTCGGTTTATGATGATGGTTAGGGTTACGGTTAGGGTGAGGGTTAGGATGAGGGTTAGTGTTAGGGTGAGGGTTAGGGTGAGGGTGATGGTACCATAAAGGTGAGGGTTAGGCTGAGGGTGAGGGTTAAGATAAGGATAAGGCTTAGGGTTAGGGTGAGGGTTAGGTTTAGGGTTACACTTAGGGTTAGGGTGAGGGTGAGGGTTAGATTAAGAATTAGGGTTAGGGTTAGTTTGAGGTTTATGGTGAGGGTTAGGATTAGGGTGAGGGTTAGGGTGACAATTAGGGTTATGGTGAGGGTGTGGGTTAGGTTTAGGGTTAGGGTGAATTTTAGGGTTAGGTTAAGTTTAAAGATTAGTGTGAGGGTTAGTGTTAGGGTTAGGCTTAGTGTAAGGGTGAGGGTAAGTATTAGGGTGAGGGTTAGGGTTAGGGTGAGTGTTATGGTTAGGGTGAGGGTTAGAGTTAGGATTAGGGTTATTGTTAGGGTTAGGGTTAGGGTTACCCTTACAGTGAGGGTGAGGGTTAGGGTTAGGTTTAGGGTGAGATTTAGGGTTAGGCTTATGGTTAGTGTTTGGTTTAGGGTTAGGATTAGGGTTAGGGTGAAGGCTAGGTTGAGGGTGAGGGTTAGGGATGGGGTTAGTGTTGGGAATAGTGTTAGGTTGAGGGTGAGTGTGTGGTTTATGTTAGGGTTGGAGTTAGCGTTAGGCTTAGTGTTCGGCGGAGGGTGAGGGTGAGGGTGAGGGTTAGTGTTAAGTGAGGGTGAGGTTTAGGGTTATATTTAGCTAGTGTGATGGTTAGGCTTTTAGGGTTAGAGTGAGGGTTAGGATGAGGTTTAGGGTTAGGATTAGTGTTAGGGTGAGGGCTAGAGTGAAGGTGAAGTTTATGGTTAGCATTAGGATGAGGTTTAGTGTTAAGGTTAGGGTTAGAGTAGTGTGAGTGTGAGGATTAGGGTTAGGTTTAGGGTTAGGGTTATTGTTAGGCTTAGGGTTAGAGTTAAGTTGGGGGTAAGGGTGAGGGTGAGGATTAGGTTTAGGGTTAGGGTGAGGTTTAGGATGAGGTTTAGGGTTAGGATTAGGGTTTGTTTGAGGGCTAGGGTGAGGATTAGGGTGAGGGTTAGGGACAGTGTTAGGTTTAGGATTAGGGTTAGGGTGAGGTTCAGGGTTTGGGTTAGGGTTAGAGTTAGGGTTAGGGTGAGGGTGAGGTTTAGGGTTAGAGTCAGGGTTAAGGTGAGGGTTAGTTTGAGATTTAGGGTTAGGGATAGTGTTAGTGTTAGGGTAAGGGTGAGAGTTAGGGGGAGAGATAGTGTAAGGGTTAGGGTTAAGATTAGGGTTAGGGTGAGGGTAAGTGTGTGGGTTAACGTTAGTTTTAGGTTCAGGCTTAAGGTTAGGCTGAGGGTGAGTGTTTGTGTTAGCGTCAGGTTTAGCGTTAGGCTTAGGGTTAGGCTGAAGGTGAGGTTGAGGGTGAGAAAGTTAGCCTTAGGGTGAGGGTTAGTCATAGGGTTAGGAGGAGGGTTAGGTTGAGGTTTAGGGTTAGGATTAGGGTTTGGGTGAGCGCTAGGGTGAGGGTGAGGGTTAGGGTTAGGGTGAGCGTGAGGTTTAGTGTTAGGGTTAGGGTGAGGCTGAGGGTGTGTGTTAGGGCTAGGGTTAATGTTAGCGTTAGGGTTAAGGTGAGGGTTAGGGTGAGCATGAGGGTTGGGTTAGGTTTAGGGTTAGGATTAGGGCAAACGTGAGGGTGAGTATGTGTGTTAGGGTTAGGTTTAGGGTTAGGCTTAGGGTTAGGCTGAGGGTGAGGTTGAGGGTGAGGGTTAGCATTAGGGTGAGGGTTAGGTTTAGGGTTTGGGGAAGGGTTAGGATGAGGTTTAGGGTTAGGATTAGGGTTAGGGTGAGGGCTAGGGTGAGAGTGAGCATTAGGGCTAGGGTTAGGATGAGGTTTAGGTTTAGGGTGAGGGTTAGGATGAGGGTGAGGTTTAGGGTTACTGTTATGGTTAGAATGAGATTGAGGTGAGGAATAGCGTTATGGTTAGTGTTAGGGTTAGGGTTAAGGTGAGGGTTAGGGTGAGGGTCAGGGTTAGGGTTAGGGTTAGGATTAGGATTAAGTTTAGGGTTAGGGTGAGGTTTAGTGTTATGATTAGGGTTATGGTTTTGGTGATGGTTAGGGTGATGGTAATGTTAGGGTTAGGCTTAGGCTTAGTGTTAGGCTGAGGGTGAGGGTGAGGGTTCAGGTTAGGGTGAAGGTTAGGGTTAGGGTTAAGGTGAGAGTTAGGGTTTCGGTTAAGTTTAGGGTTAGAGTGATTTTTAGGGTAAGGGTTTTGGTGACATTGACGGTTAGGGTTAGGTTGAGGTTTAGGGTGAGGGTTAGGATAAGGATTAGGGTTAGGGTGAGGGCTAGGGTGAGGGTGAGGTGTAGGGGTAGGGTTAGGGTGAGGTTTAGGGTTAGGGTTAGGGTTAGGGTTAGGGGGAGTGGGAGGTTTAGGGTCAGAGTTCGGGTTAGGGGGTGGCTGAATGTGAGGGTTAGGGGTAAGGTTAGTGTTAGGGTTAGGGTGAGGGTTAGGGTGAGGGTGAGTGTTAGGCTTAGGGTTAGAATTAGGATTAGGGTAAGGATTAAGGTGAGTGTAAGGGTTAGGGTTAGGGTTAGGATGAGGGTATGTGTTAGGGTTAAGGTTAGGGTTAGGGTGAAGGATTTGGTTAGGATGAGGGATAGGTTTAGGGTTAGGGTTTTTGTAAGGGTTAGGGTTAGGGTTATGGTTACTTTGAGGGTGTGGCTGAGGGTTAAGATTAGGGTTAGGTTTAGGTTTAGGTTTAGGTTTAGGATTAGGGTTAAGGTTAGGGTTAGGTTTAGGGTTAGGGTTAGAGTTACGGTGAGGGTTAGCGTTATTGTTAGTGTTATGGTTTGGGTTAATTTTGCGGTGAGGTTTAGGCTGAGGGTGAGGTTTATGCTTAGGGTTAGGGTTAGGGTTATGGTTACTTTGAGGGTGTGGCTGAGGGTTAAGATTAGGGTTAGGTTTAGGTTTAGGTTTAGGTTTAGGATTAGGGTTAAGGTTAGGTTTAGGTTTAGGGTTAGGGTTAGGGTTACGGTGAGGGTTAGCGTTATTGTTAGTGTTATGGTTTTGGTTAATTTTGCGGTGAGGTTTAGGCTGAGGGTGAGGTTTATGCTTAGGGTTAGGGTTAGGGTTTCTGTTAGTGTTAGGGTTAGGATGAGGTTTAGGGTGAGGGAGAGGGTTAGGGATAAGTTTAGGATTAGGTCTAGGGTTAAGGTGAGGGTGAGTGTGAGGGTTAGCGTTAGAGTTAGGGTTAGGATTAGAGTTAGGGTCAGGGTGAGGGTTAGGATTAGGGTGAGGGTTGGGGTTAGGGTTAGAGTGAGAGTTAGGGTGAGGGTTAGGCTTAGGCTGAGGTTTAGGGTGTGGGCTAGGGTGAGGTTGAGGGTTAGGATGAGGGTTAGGGTTAGGGTTAGTGTTAGGGTTAGGGTTGGAGTTAGGGTTAGGCTTAGTGTTAGGCAGAGGATGAGGGTGAGGGTGAGGGTTAGGGTTAGGTGAGGGGGAGGTTTAGAGTTAGATTTAGTGTTAGATGGAGGGCTAGTGTGAGGGTTAGGGTTTTAGGGTTAGGGTGAGGTTTAGGATGAAGTTTAGGGTTATGATAAGGGTTAGTATTAGGGTTAGGGTAAGGGCCAGAGTGAGGGTGAGTCTTATGGTTAGCGTTAGGGTCTGCTTTAGTGTTAGGGTTAGGGTTAGAGTTACTGTGAGTGTGAGGGTTAGGGTTAGGATTAGGTTTAGGGCTATTGTTAGGGTTAGGTTTAGAGTTTAGTTGAGGGTAAGGGTTAGGGTTAGGTTTAGGGTTTGGGTTTCTTGTTAGGGTTAGGGTTAGAGTTAAGTTGAGGGTAAGGTTGAGAGTGAGGTTTAGGTTTAGGTTTAGGGTGAGGGTTAGGGTTATTGTTACTGTTATGGTGTGGGTTAAGTTTGCGCTGATGGTGAGGCTGAAGGTGAGGGTTATGGTTTTGGTTAGGGTTAGGGTTAGTGTTAGGGTTAGGGTTAGGGTGAGGTTTAGGGTTTGGGTTAGGGTTAGCCTTAGAGCTAGGCTGAGGGTGAGGTTGAGGGTTAGAAAGTTAGGGTTAGAGTGAGGGTTAGTCATAAGTTTAGGTGGAGGTTTAGAATGAGGTTTAGGGTTAGGATTAGGGTTTGGGTGAGGGTGAGTGTTATGGTTCAGGTGAGGGTGAGGTTTAGGGTTAGGGTTAGAGTGAGGGTTAGGGTTAGCGTTAGGGTGAGGGTGAAGTTTAGGGTTAGAGTTAGGGTTAGGGTGAGGCTGATTGTGATTGTTAGGGTTAGGGTTAGTGTTAGAGGTAGGGATAGGTTGAGGGTAAGGCTTAGGCTTAGGCTTAGGCTTAGGCTGAGTTTGAGGTTGAGGTTGAGGGTTAGGGTTAGGGTGATGGTTAGGTTTACGATTAGGGTGTTGGTTAGGATGAAGTTTCGGTTTAGGGTGACGGTTAGGGTGAGGAGGATGGTAAGGGTAAACGTGAGGGTTAGGGTTAAGATAAAGGTGATGGTTAGGTTTAGGTTTAGGGTTAGGGAAAGGGTGAGGTTTAGGGTTAGGGTGAGGTTTAGATTGAGCATTAGGGTTAGGGTTAGTGTAAGGTTTAGGGTGAGAATGAGGGTTAGGGTTAGGGTGAGGGTGTGGGTTAGAACTAGGGTTTAGGTGAGGGCTAGGGTGAGGGTGAGGGTTAGTGTTATGCTTAGTGTTAGTGTTAGGTTGAGTATATGTGTTAGAGTGAGGGTTAGGGTTACGGTGAGGGTTATGGTTAGGGTTAGGGTTAGGGTTTGGGTTAGGGTTTTTGTTAGAGTTAGGGTTACGGTTATGGTTACGGTGAAAGTGAGGATGAGGTTTAGGGTTAGTTATAGTGGTAGGGTTATGGTGAGGGTTACGTTGAGGGTTGGTTTTAGGTTTAGTGTTAGTTTTAGATTTAGGGTGAGAGTTAGGGGGAGGCTGAGGGTTAGGGTTAGTGTTAGGGTTAGGTTTAGTGTTAGGGTGAGGGTGAGTGTATGTGTTAGGGTTAGATTTAGGGTTAGGCTTAGGGTTAGCCTGAGTGTGCGGTTCAGGGTGAGGCTAAGGGTTAATGTGAGGGTTAGGTTTAGGGTTAGGTTGAGGGTTTGGATGAGGGTTAGGTTTACAATGAGGGTGAGGTTTAGGGTTAGTGTGAGGGTTAGGGTTAGGATTAGGGTTAGGTTGAGGGTAGGTTTTAGGATTAGGGTTAGGTTTAGGGTTAGGTTTAGGGTTAGGGTTTGGTTTAGGGTTAGGATTAGTGTTATTGTTAGGGTTAGGATTAGAGTTACTGTGAGGGTGAGGGTGAGGGTGAGCGTTAGGGTAATATTTAGGGTGAAGTTTTGGGTTAGGGTTAGGATTAGGGCTAGGGTAAGGTTAGGTTTATGGTTAGACTTAGGGTTAGGGGAAGGGTTAGGATGAGTGTTAGGGTTAGAGTTAATGTTAGGGTTAAGGTTAAGGTGAGGGTTAGGTTGAGGTTGAGGGGTAGGGTTAGGGTGAGGATTAGGGTCAGGGTTAGGGTTAGGGTGAGGGTTGGGTTTAGGGTTAGAGTTAGGGTTAGGGTGAGGCTGAGCGTGAGGTTTAGGGTTAGGGTTAGTGTTAGAGTTAGGGATAGGGTGAAGATTAGGGTGAGGGTAAGGGATAGGCTTAGGGTTAGGATTTGGTTTAGGATAAAGATTAGGGTGAGGGTTAGGGTGAGGGTTAGGGTTACCGTGAGGGACAGGTTTAGGGTTAGAGTTAGGGTTAGGGTGAGGGATAGGGTGGGTTTAGGGTTAGGATTAGTGTTATGGTTAGGGTGAGGGTGAGGGCTAGTTTTAGGATGAGGGTTAGGTTTAGGGTGATGGTTAGGGTTAGGGTTACAGTGGGGTCAGGGTTAGGGTTAGGTTGAGGGTTAGAATTATGTTTAGGTTTAAGTTGAGTGTTAGGGTTAGGATTAGGGTGAGGGTTTGGATGAGGGTTAAGGTTACAATTAGTTTTAAGGAGAGTCCTAGGGTGAGGGTGAGGGTTATTGTTAGGGTTAGGGTGAGGTTTAGGGTTTGGATTATGGTTAGGGTGAGGGTGAGGTTTAGGGTTAGAGTTAGGGTTAGGGGGAGGGTTAGGGGGAGCATTTGAGTTAGGGTTAGTATTAGGGTTAGGGTTAGGGTGAGTGTTAGATTGAGGTTTAATGCTAGTGTTTGGGTTATGTTTAGGATTAGGTTGACTGTGAGGGTGAGTGTGAGGGTTAGGGTGAGGTTGAGGTTTATGGTTAGGGTTACAGTGAGGGTGAAGGTTAGGTTAAGGGTGAGAGTTAGGGTTAGGGTCAGGGTGAAGTTGAGGGTTAGGATTAGGGTTAGGTTTAGAGTTACAGTGAGGGTGAGGGTGAGGGTGAGGGTAAGGAACAGGGTTAGGGTGAGGTTTAGGGTTAGGTTTATGGTTAGGATCAGGGTGAGGTTCAGGGTTAGAGTTAGAGTTAGGGGGAGGGTTAGAGTTAGTGTTAGGCTGAGTGTTAGATTGAGGTTTAATATTAGGGTTAGGGTTACGTTTAGGATTAGGTTTACGGTGAGGGTGAGTGTGAGGGTTAGGGTTAGGGTTCGGCTTAGGCTTAGGGTTAGGCTGAGGATATGGTTGGGGATGAGGATTAGGTTTAGAAAGATGGTTAGTTTTATGGTTAGGTTAAAGGATAGGATGAGGGTTAGGGTGAGGGTTTGGGTGAGGGTGAGGGTTAGGTTTAGGTTTAGGCTTAGGCTTAGGTTTAGGCTGAGGCTGAGGGTGAGGGTGAGGGTAGGGTTAGGGTGATGGTTGGGATTCCCGTTAGGGTGAGGGTTAGGATGAGGATTAGGGTTAGGGTGAGGGTTAGTGTGAGGGTGACGGTAAGGTTAAAAGTTATCGTTAGGCTGAGGGTGAGGGTTATGGTAAGTGTGTGGGTGAGGGTTAGGGAGAGTTTGAGGGTTAGGGTTAGCACGATGGTTAGGGTTAGTGTGAGGGTTAGTGTTAAGGTGAGTGTTAGTGTTAGGTTGAGGGTAAGTGTTAGGGTGAGGGTTAGTGTAAGGGTGAAAGTTATCCTTAAGATGAGGATTAGGGTTAGGGTTAGGGTTATTGTTAGGTTAGGGTTAGGGTTACGGTTAAGTTGAGGGTGAGGGTGAGTTTGAGGTTTAGGGTTAGGATGAGGTTCAGGTTTAGGGTTAGGGTTAGAGTTAGGGTTAGGGTGATGGTTAGGGTTTGAGTTAGGTTTAGGGTTATTGTTGGGGTTAGGGTGATGTTTAGGGTTAGTGTTAGGATTAGGCAGGCTTAGGCTTAGGCTGAGCATGAGGGTGAGGGTTAGGGTTAGGGTTAGGGTGGGGTTTAGGGTTAGCGTTAGGGTATGGGTGAGGTTGAGTGTTAGATATAGGGTTAGGGGGAGGGTTAGGGTTAGTGTTAGAGTGAGGGTGAGTGTTAGGGTGAGGGTTAGCTATATGGTTAAGGTTATTTTTAGGGTTAGGTTTAGGGTTACGGTTACCTTGAGTGTGAGGATGAGGGTTAGGGTTAGGGTTAGGGTAAGGTTTAGGGTTTGGGTTAGTGTTAGAGTTAGGTTTACGGTGAGGGTGTGGTTTAGGTTAGAGTTAGGGTTAGGGTAAGGGTTATTGTGAGGGTTAGGGTTAGTGTTCCTTTTTAGGTTAGGGTAAGTGTGAGTGTTAAGGGGAGGGTTAGAGTTAGGGTTAGGATTAGGAATAGAGTTAGGGTGAGGGTGAGGGTTATGTTTAAGGTGAGTATTGGGGTTAGGGTTAGAGTGAGGGTTAGTTTGAGGGTTAGGCTTAGGCTTAGGGTTTGGTTATGGGCTATGGTGAGGGTGAGGGTTAGGGTTAGGGTTAGGGTGAGGGTTAGGTTGAGGGTTTGTCTTAGTGTTAGGGTGGGGATTGGGGTTAGGTTTAAGTTTAATATTAGGTAGAGGGTGAAGCGACTGTGAGGTTAGGGTTAGGGTGAGGGTGTGGTTTAGGGTTAGAGTTAGCATTAGGGTGAGGGTTAGTGTGAGGGTTAGGGTTAGGGTAAGTGTTACAGTTAGGGTTAGTGTGAGGGTGAATGTGAGGGTCAGTGTTAGTCTTAGGCTTAGGCTTAGGCTTAGGGCGAGCATGAGGTTGAGGGTTAGGTTTAGGGTTAGCATTCGGGTTAGGGTGAGGGTTAGAGTGAATGTGACGGTTAAGTTAGCATTAGGGTGAGGTTTAGGGTTAGGGTTAGTGTTATGGTGAGGGTGAGAGTTAGGGTTAGGGTTAGGGTTAGGGTGAGGGTGAGGGTTAGGATTAGGGAAAGGGTTAGAGTTACAGTGAGGGTGAAGATGAGGCTGAAGGTTAGGATCAGGGTTAGGGTGAGGTTAAGGGTTAGGGTTATGGTTAGGGTGAGGGTGTTGTTTAGGGTTAGATTTATGGTTAGGGGGTGGGTTAGGGTGAGGGTTAGGTTTAGGGTTAGTGTTAGGGTTAGGGTTAGGGTGAGGGTCAGGTTGAGTTATAATGCTAGGATTAGTGTTAGGTTTAGGATTAGGTTTACGGTGAGGTGAGTGTGAGGGTTAGGGTTAGGGTTCGGCTTAGGCTTAGGGTTAGGCTGAGGGTATGGGTGGGGATGAGGATTAGGTTTAGAAAGATGGTTATGGTTATGGTTATATTAAGGGTTCGGATGAGGGTTAGGGTTAGGATTAGGGTTAGGGTGAGTGTGAGTGTTTGTGTTAGGGTTAGGCTTAGGCTTAGGGTTAGGTTGAGGCTGAGGTTGAGGGTGAGGGTTAGGATTAGGTTGATGGTTGGGGTTACCGTTAGGGTGAGGGTTAGGATGAGGATTAGGGTTAGGCTGAGGGTTAGGTTGAGACTGAAGGTAAGGATAAAGGATGAGGGTTAGGCTGAGGGCGAGGGTTAGGGTAAGGGTGAGGGTTAGGGTTAGGATGAGGGTGAGGGTTAGATTGAGGGTTAGGAGGTTTAGGGTGAGGATAAGGGTTAGCGTTAGGTTGAGGGCTAGTTTGAGCGTGAGGGTTAGGATTAGGGTGAGGTTAAGGTTTAGGGTGAGGGGTAGGGTTAGTGTGATAGTTAGAGTTAGGGTCAGGGTTTGTGTTAAGATGAGGGTAAGTGTTAGGGTGACGGTTAGGTTTAGGGTGAAATTTCTGGTTAGGATGAGGGTTAGGGTTAGGGTTAGGGTTATTGTTAGGTTTAGGGTGACGGTTACGGTTATGGTGAGGGTGTGGTTGAGGGTGAGGGTTAGGGTTAGATAGAGGCTTAGGTTTAGGGTTAGGGTTATAGTTAGGTTTAGGGTGAGGGTGAGGTTTAGAGATAGGGTTTGTGTTAGGGTTGGGGTTATGGTGAGGGTTAGGGTTAGTGTTAAGATTAGGCTTAGGCTTAGGCTGAGCATGAGGGTGAGGGTTAGGGTGAGGGTTAGGGTGGGGTTTAGGGTTAGGGTTAGGGTGAGGGTGAGGTTGAGTTTGAGGGTTAGGTATAGGTTGAGGGGGAGGGTTAGGGTGAGGGTTATGTTTAGGGTTATTGTTAGGGTTAGGGTTAGGGTTAGGGTTAGGTCTTCGATTAGTGTGAGGGTTAGTGTTAGGTTTAGGGTTAGTGTTAGGGTGAGGGTAAGTGATAGGGTGATGGTTTGGGTTAGGGTGAGGGTTATGTTTAGGGTGAGGGTTTGGAATAGGGTTAGGGTTACTGTTAGGGTTAGGTTTAGGGTTAGGGTTAAGGTTAGGGTAAGGGTGAGGTTTAGGGTTTGGCTTAGGGTTAGAGTAAGGGTTAGGGTTATGGTTAGGTTGAGGGTTAGGGTTAGGATGAGAGTTAGGGGGAGGGTTAGGGTTAGGGTGAGGGTTAGGGTTAGTGTAAGTGTGAGGGTTAGGATGAGGGTTAGGGTTAGGATTAGGGTTAGGGTGAGGGCTAGGGTGAGGGTGAGGTTTAGGTTTAGGGTTAGTGTGAGGTTTAGGTTTAGGGTGAGGGTAAGTGTGTGTTAGGGATAGGTTTAGGGTTAGGCTTAGGGTTAGGCTTAGGGTGGGGGTGAGGTTGAGGGTTAGGATTAGGGTGATGGTTAGGGTTATCTTAGGGTGAGGTTTAGTGTTAGTGTTAGGGTTAGAGTTAGGGTTAGGGTGAGGTTGAGGTTTAGGAGTAGGTTTAGGGTTAGGGTGAGGTTTAGGGTTAAGATTAGGGTTAGGGTGAGGGCTAGGGTGAGGGTTACGGTGAGGGTTAGGTTTAGAGGTACTGTTAAGTTTAAGGGTAGGGTTAGGGTTAGGGTGAGGGTTAGGGTGAGGTTTCGGGTGAGTCTGATGGTAAGCCTAAAGGTGAGGATTAGGCTGAGGCTGAGGGTTAAGATAAGGGTGAGTGTAAGTGTTAGGGTGAGGGTTAGGGTTAGGTTGAGTGTTATGGTTAGGGTAAGGGTTAGATTTAGGGTTATGGTTATTGTTAGGGTTAGGGTTAGGATTACCCTTACAATGAGGGTGAGGGATAGGGTTAGGTTTAGGGTGAGGTTTAGGGTTAGGGTTATGGTTAGAGTTTGGGTTAGGTTTAGGATTAGGGTTAGGGTGAAGGCTAGGGTGAGGGTGAGGTTTAGGGTTAGGGTTAGGGTTTGGGTTAGGATTAGAGTTAGGGTGAGGGTGAGTGTGTGGGTTCGGGTTAGGTTTAGGGTTAGGCTTAGGGTTAGGCTAAGGGTGAGGTTGATGGTGAAGTTTAGGGTTATGGTGAGGGTTAGGTTTAGGGTTAGATTGAGGGTGAGTGTCTTGGTTAGGGTTAGGTTTAGGATTAGGCTTAGGGTTAGACTAAGTGTGAGGTTAAGGGTGAGGGTTAGGGTTAGGGTGAGGGTTAGTTTTAGGTTTAGGGTGAGGGTTAGGATGAGGGTTAAGGTTAGGATTAGGGTTAGGTTGAAGGCTAGGGTGACGGTGATGTTTAGGGTTAGGGTTACGGTTAAGGTGAGGGTCAGGATTAGGGTTAGAGTTATGGTTAGGTTGAGGGATAGCGTGAGGTTTAGGGTTAGGATTAATGTTAGGGTTATGGTGAGGTGAGGGTTAGGGTTAGGATGTGTGTTAGGTTTAGGGTGAGTGTTAGGGTTAGGGTTACGTTGGTGTCTGGGTTAGTGTTAGGTTGAGGGTTAGAATTAGGTTTAGGTTTAGATTGAGGGTTAGGTTTAGGGTTAGGGTGAGGTTTAGGGTTAGATATAGGGTTAGGGGAGGGTTAGGGTAAGCGTTAGGAATAGGGTTAGTGTTAGGGATTGGGTGAGGGTGAGGGTTAGGTTGAGGTTTATGGTTAGGGTTAGTTTGAGGGTTAGTGTTAGGGTGAGGGTAAGTGTTAGGGTGAGGGTTTGGGTTAGGGTGAGGGTTATGGTTAGGGTGAGGGTTAGCATTAGCTTTAGGGTTATTGTTAGGGTTAGGTTTAGGGTTATGGTTATTGTGAGGGTGAGGGTGAGGGTTAGGGCTAAGGTTAGGGTGAGATTTAGTGTTTGGATTAGGGTTAGAGTTGGGGTTAGTTTGAGTCTGAGAGCTAGCGTTAGGGTGAGGGTTAGTGTAAGAGTTATGGTTAGGGTGAGGGTTAGGTTGAGGGTGAGGGTTAGGCTTAGGGTTAGGATTAGGATTAGGGTAACGTTTAGGGTGAGTGTGAGGTTTAGGGTTCGGGATAGGGTGAGGGTAAGTGTTAGGGTGAGGGTTAGGTTTAGGGTGAAGGATATGGTTAGGATGAGGATTAGGATTAGGGTTATTGTTATTGTAAGGTTTAGGGCTAGGTTTATGGTTACGGTGAGGGTGAGGGTTAGGATTAGGGTTAAGGTGAGGTTGAGGTTTAGGTTTAGGGTTAGATTTAGGGTTAGGGTGAGGGTTAGGATGAGTGTTAGTGTTAGGGTTAGGGTGAGAGTTAGGTGGAGGTTAAGGATTAGGGATAGGGTTAAGATTAGTGTTAGGGTGAGGGTGAGTGTGTATGTTAGGGTTAATTTTAGGGTTAAGTGTAGGGTTAGGCTGAGGGTGAGTTTGAGGGTGAGGGTTAGGGTTAAGATGGTTAGGTTTAGGGTTAGGGGGAGGGTAAGGATGAGGGTTAGGATTAGGATTAGGGTTAGGTTGAGGGCTATGGTGAGGGTCAGGGTGAGGTTTAGGGTTAGGGTTAGGATGAGGTTTAGGGTTAGGGTTAGGGTGAGGGTGAGATTTAGGTTTAGATTTTGTTTTAGGTTGAGACTGAGGGTGAGTGTTATGGTTAGGGTTTGTGTTAGGGTTAGGGTTAAGGTGAGGGTTAGCGTGAGGGTGAGGGTTAGGGTTAGGGTTAGGATTAGGATTAGCGTAATAGGGTGAGTGTGAAGGTTTTGGTTAGGGTTAGTTTTAGGCTTAGGTTTAGGCTGAGTGTGAGGGTGAGGATGAGGGTTAGGGTAAGTGTGAGGGTTAGGGTTAGGGTTAGGGTTAGGGTGAGAGTTTGGGTTCAGGGTCAGATTAGGGTTAGGATGAGAGTTAGGGTTACAGTTACGGTCAGCGTGAGGGTTAGGGTTACGTTGAGGGTTAGGGTTAGGGTGAGGGTTAGGGTGAGTTTAGGATGAGGATTAGGTTTAGGATTAGGTTTAGGGTGAGGGCTAGGGTGAGGATGA
This sequence comes from Dipodomys merriami, assembly GCF_024711535.1. Lineage (NCBI taxonomy): Eukaryota > Metazoa > Chordata > Mammalia > Rodentia > Heteromyidae > Dipodomys > Dipodomys merriami. Next base: position 862,236 of record NW_027205592.1, on the reverse strand, counting down.
GGTTTAGTGTTAGTGTTAGTGTGAGGTTTAGGTTTAGAGTTAGGGTTAGGGTGAGGTTTTGGATGAGGGTTAGGTTAACGATGAGGGTCAGGTTTAGGGTGAGGTTGAAGGTTAGGGCTAGGATTAGGGTTAGGTTGAGGGTGAGTGTTAGGATTAGGGTTAGGGTTAGGTTTAGGTTTAGGTTTAGGCTTACCATTAGTGTTATTGTTAAGGTTATGGTTAGAGTTACGGTGAGGGTGAGGGTCAGCGTCAGGGTGAGGTTTAGAGTTAGGGTGAGGTTTAGGGTTAGGGTTAGGGTGAGGGTGAGGTTTAGGGTTAGATTTAGTGTTAGGGGGAGGGTTAGTTCGTGGGTTAGTGTTAGTGTTAGTGTTAAGGTAAAGGTTAGGTTGAGGTAAAGGTTTAGGGTTAGGATTGGTTAGGGTGAGGGTGAGTGTGAGGTTTAGTGTTAGGGTTAGGCTTAGGCTTAGGGTGAGGCTGAGGGTGAGGGTGGGGCTGAGGATTAGGGTTAAGTTGATGGTTAGGGTTTGGGTTAGGGTGAGGGTTAGGGTTTGGGTTAGTGTTAGAGTTAGGTTTAGGGTGAGGTTGAGGTTTATGGTTAGAGTTACGTTTAGGGTGAGTGTTAGGTTGAGGGTTTGGGTTAGGGTTATTTTTAGGGTTATGTTTAGGGTGAGATTTAGGGGGAGGGTTAGGGTTAGGGATAGGTTTAGGATTAGGGTTACAGTGAGGGTGAGTGTGTATGTTTGCTTTAGGTTTAGATTTAGGCTTAAGTTTAGGCTGAGGTTGAGGTTGAGGGTGAGGGTTAGGGTTAGTTGAGGGTTAAGGGGAGGGGGAGGTTTAGGGTTAGAGTTGGGGTTAGGGTGAGGGTGAGCATGAGGTTTAGGGTTAGTGTTAGAATTAGGGTTAAGTTGAGGGTTAGGGTGAGTGTCCAATTTCGGGTTAGGGTTAGGATTAGGATTAGGATTTGGCTTAGGGTTAGTGTGAGGATTAGGTTTAGGGTTAGGCTTAGGCTTAAGCTTAGGCTGAGGGTGAGCGTGAGGGTTAGGGTTAGGGTGAGGGTTAGGGTTATGGTTAGGGTGTGAGTTAGGGTTCAGGTTAAGTTTAGGGTTAGTGTGAGGGTTAGGGTAAGTGTTATTGTGAGGTTTAGGGTTAGGGTTCGGTTGAACGTTAGGGTTAGTGTTAGGGTTAGGGTGATGATGAGGGTTAGGTATAGGATTAGGTTAGGGTGAGGGTGTGTGCTAAGATCAGGATTAGGGCTGTGGTTAGGGTTAGGTTTATGGTTAGGATTAATGTTATTGTTAGGATTAGAATTAGAGTTAAGGTGAGGGTGATGGTCAGGGTTAGGTTTAGGTTGAGGTTGAGGTTTAGGTTTAGGGGTAGGATTAGGGTTAGGGTGAGGGTGAGGTTTATGGTTAGATTTAGGGTTAGGGGGAGGGTTAGTTCTTAGATTAAGGTTAGGGTTAGTGTTAGGGTTAAGGTTAGGGTGAGGATTAGGTTGAGGTTAAGGGATAGGGGTAGGGGTAAGTTTAGTATTAGGGTTAGGGTGGGGGTGAGTGTGAGGGTTAGGGTTAGGGTTAGGATTATGCTTAGGGTTAGGCTGAGGGTGAGTGTGAGCGTGAGGGTTAGGTTTAGGGTGAGGGTTAGGGTTAGGTTTAGGGTGAGGTTTAGTGTTAGGTTTAGGATTAGGTTCAGGGTGAGGTTTAGGGTTAGAGTTAGGTTTAGGGTGAGGGTGAGTGTGAGGGTTAGGGTTAGGGTTAATATTCGGCTTAAGTTTAGGCTGAGGGTGAGGGTGAGTGTTAGGGTTAGGGTTAGGATGAGTTTTAGGGTTAGGGTTAGGGTTAGAATTAGTGTTAGGGTGAGAGTGAGGTTTAAGGATAGAGTTAGGGTTAGTGTTAGGGTTAGGGCTAGGGTGAGGGTTAGGGTTAGGCTTAGGCTTAGTCCGAGCATGAGGGTGAGGGTTAGGGTTAGGGTTATGGTGCTGGTTTGTGTTAGGGTTAGTGTTATTGATAGGTTTAGGGTTAGAGTTACCGTGAGGGTGTGGGTGCGGGTCACAGTTAGGGTTAGGGTTAGGGTGGGGTTTACGGGAAGGGTTAGAGTGAGGGTTAGGGTGAGGGTTCGGGTGAGTGTGATGGTAAGCCTAAAGGTGAGGTTTAGGCTGAGGCTGAGGGTTAAGATAAGGGTGAGTGTGTTAGGTTGAGGGTTATGGTTAGGGTGAGTGTTATGGTTAGGGTAAGGGTTAGAGTTAGGGTTACGGTTATTGTTAGGGTTAGGGTGAGGTTTAGGGTTAGAGTTAGGGTTAGGGGGAGGGTTAGGGTGAGCGTTAGAGTTAGGGTTAGTATTAGGGTTAGGGTTAGGGTGAGTGTTAGATTGAGGTTTAATGTTAGGTTTTGGTTTATGTTTAGGATTAGGTTTACGGTGAGGGTGAGTGTGAAGGTTAGGGTGAGGGTGAGGGTTAGATTGAGGATTAGTGTTAGGGTTAGTGTGAGCTTTAGGGTGAGGATGAGGGTTAGGGTTAGGTTGTGGGCTATGTTGAGGGTGAGGGTTAGGATTAGGGTGAGGTTTAGTGTTAGGGTTATGCTTAGGGTTAGTGTGAGTGTTAGTGCTAGGGGGAGGGTTAGTGTTAGGATGAGGTTAAGTGTTAGGGTGAGGGTTAGGTTTAGGGTGAAGGTTATGGTTAGGATGAGGGTTAGGGTTCGGGTTCGCGTTATTTTTAGGGTTAGGGTTAGGGTTACGGTTACGGTGAGGGTGAGAGTGAGGGTTAGTTTTAGGATGAGTTTTAGGTTTAGGGTTAGGGTTAGTGTAAGGGTTAGGGTGAGGGTGAGGTTTAGGGTTGGAGTTAGGTTTAGTGTTATTGTTGGGGTTAGGGTGAGTTTTAGGGTTAGTGTTAGACTTAGGCTTTGGCTTAGGCTTAGGCTGAGCATGAGAGTGAGGGTTAAGGTCAGGGTTAGTGTGCGGTTTAGGGTTAGAGTTAGGGTGAGTGTGAGGTTGAGGGTTAGATATAGGGTTAAGGGGAGGGTTATTGTGTTGGTTAGGGTTAGTGTTAGGGTGAGGGTAAGTGTTAGGGAGAGGGTTAGGAATAGGGTTAAGGTTATTCTTAGGGTTAGGTTTAGGGTTACGGTTACGTTGAGGGTGAGGATGAGGGTTAGGGTTAGGGTTGTGGTGAGGTTTAGGGTTTGGGTTAGTGTTAGAGTTAAGTTTAGGGTGAGGGTGAGGTTTAGGTTAGAGTTAGGGTTAGGGTGAGGGTTAGGTTGAGGGTTAGGGTTAGTGTTCGTGTTAAGGTTAGGGTTAGGGTGAGTGTGAAGGTTAGGATTAGGTTTAGGGTAAGGGTTAGTTTGAGGGTGAGGTTGAGGTTGAGGGTTAGGGTTAGGGTGAGGTATAGGGTTAGGGTTAGGGTGAGAGTTAGGGTTCTGGTTAAGTTTAAGATTAGGGTGAGGGTTAGGGTTAGGGTTAGGGGGAGCATGAGGATTAGGGTTAGGTTGAGGGTGAGGGTTAGTGTTAGGGTTAGGGGGTGGGTTAGTGTTAGGTTTAGAGTGAGGGTTAAGAGGAGTATTAGGGTTACCATTATGGTTAGGGTGAGGGCTACGGTGGGGTTGAGGGTTAGGGTTTGTGTTAGGGTGAGCTTTACGCTTAGGGTTAGGTTTAGTGTGAGGGTTTGGTTGAGGATTAAGGTTAAGTTGAGGGTAGGTTTCGGGTTAGGGTTAGTGTTAGGGTTAGGGTTATTGTTAGGGTTAGGGTTCAGGTTATGATTATGGTTAAGGTGCCCGTGAAAGGTAGGATTAGGGTAAGGATTAGGATGAGGTTTAGGTTTAGAGTTAGGGTTAGGGTGAGAATAAGGTTTAGGGTTAGATTTTGGGTTAGTGTTAGGGTTAGCGTTAGGGTGATGGTTAGGGTTAGGGTTCGGCTTAGGCTTAGGCCGAGCATGAGGGTGAGGGTTAGGGTTAGGGTGAGGGTTACAATGATGTTTAGGGTTAGGATTAGGGTTAGGGTGAGGGCTAGGTTGAGTGTTAGGGTGGGCGTTAGGGTTAGGGATAAGGTTAGGTTTAGGATTAGGGTTAGGGTGAGGGTTAGGTTTAGGGTTTTGATTAGGGTGAGGGTGAGGCTGAGGATTATGGTTAGGTTTAGGGTTAGGGTTAGGTTTAGGGTTAAGTTTAGGGTTATGGTTAGGGTTAAGGTGAGGTTTAGGGTTAGGGTTAGGGTTAGGATTAGGCTTAAGGTTAGGCTGAGGTTGACAGTGGGGGTGAGGATTCGGGTTAGGTTTAGGGTTAGGGTTATTGTTAGTGTTATGGTTAGGGTTAAGTTTGCTGTGAGGATGTGGCTGATGGTGAGGTTTATGGTTAGGTTTAAGGTTAAGGTTAGGGTTAGGGTGAGGCTTAGGGTTAGGCTCAGGGTGATGGTGGGGGTAAGGATTAGAGTTAGGGTTAGTGTTAGGGTTATTGTTAGTGTTATGGTTAGGGTTAAGTTTGCGGTGAGGTTGAGGCTGAGGTTGACGATTATGGTTAGGGTTAGGGTTTGGGTTAGAGTTAGGGTTATTGTTAGGTATAGAGTTAGATTTACAGTGAGGTTGAGGGTGAGTGTGAAGGATAGGGTTACAGTGAGTTTTAGGGTGAGTTTTAGGGTTAGGGTTAGGGTTAGGGTGAGGGTGAGGTTAAGGGTTAGACTTTGGGTTAGGGGGAGGGTTAAGGTGAGGTTTAGGGCTAGGGTTAGTGTTCGGGTTAGGGTGAGGTTTAGGGTTAGGGTTAGGGTTAGGATGAGGGTGAAATTTTTAGTGTTAGGCTTAGGGTTAGAGATAGGGTTAAGGTGAGGTTGAGATTTAGGGGTAGAGTTAGGATTTGGGTGAGGGTTAGGTTGAGGGTTAGGGTTAGGGTGAGGGTTAAGCTGGGGGTGACGGTAAGGGTATAGTTGAGGGTTAGGCCTAGGGTGAGGGTTACAGTAGGGTGAGGGTTAGGTTATGGGTGGGAGTTAGGGTTAGGGTCAGGGTAAGAGTGAGGGTTAGATTGAGGATTAGTGTTAGTGTTAATGTGAGGTTTAGGGTGAGGATGACCGTTAGGGTTAGGGTGAGGGCTAGGGTGAGGGTGAGGATTAGGTTTAGTGTTAGGGTGAGGTTAGGGTTAGTTTGAGGGTTATGGTTAGGGTCAGGGTTAGGGTTAGTTTTAGTGTTAGTGTTAGGGTTAGGTTAAGGTTAGGGTTACGGTTATTGTTAGGCTCAAGGTTAGGATGAGGTTTAGGTTTAGGTTTAGTTTTAGAGTTAGGGTTAGTGTGAGGGTGAGGTTTAGGGTTAGAGTTAGAGTTAGGGTTAGTCTTAGGGTTAGGGTTAGGGTGAGAGTTAGGTTTAGGGTTAGGCTTAGGCTTTGGCTTTGGTTTAGTTAGGCCCAGCATGTGGATGAGGGATAGGGTTAGGGTTAGGGTGAGGGTTAAGGTTAGGGTTAGAGTGAGGATTAGGATGAGGTTTAGGGTTAGGATCAGGGTTAGGCTGAGGGTTAGGGTGAGGGTTAGGATTAGGGATAGTGTTAGGTTTAGGATTAGGTTTAGGGTGAGAGTGAATATGAGGGTTATAATTAGGGTTAGGGTTAGGCTTAGGGTTAGGGTGAAGGTTAGGGTTAGGGTTTGGTTAGGGTGAGGGTGGGCTGAGGATTAGGGTTAGGTTTAGGTTTAGGGTTAGTGTTAATTTTAGTGTTAGGCTTAGGGTTAAGGTTATTGTTAGAGTTAGGGTTAGGGTTACAGTTACAGTGAGGGAGCGGGTGAGGTTTAGCGTTAGGATTATGGTGAGATTTAGTGTTAGGGTTAGGGTTAGAGTTAGGATTAAGGTGAGGGTGAAGTTTAGGGGTAGAGTCATGGTTAGGGTGAGGGTTAGGGTGAGGGTTAGTGTTAGGGTGAGGGTTAGCGTGGGGGTGACGGTAGGGGTAAACGTGAGGGTTAGGCTGAGGGTGGGGGTTATCATAAGGGTGAGGGTTAGGGTTAGGGTGAGAGTTAGGGTTAGAGGTAGGGTGAGGATGAGGGTTAGATTGAGGATTAGTGTTAATGTTAGTGTGAGGTTTAGGGTGAGGATGATTGTTAGGGTTAGGGTGAGGGCTAGGGTGAGGGTGAGGTTTAGGTTTAGGTTTAGGGTAAGGTTTAGGGTTTGGGTGATGGTTAGGGTTAGTGTCAGTGTTAATCTTAGGGTTAGGGCGAGGGTTAGGATGAGGTTTATGGTTAGGATTAGGGTTAGAGTGAGGGCTAGGATGAGGCTTAGGGTGAGGGTTAGGGTAAGGTATAGGGTTATGTTTAGGAATAGGGTTAGGGTGAAGGTGAGTTTGAGGGTTAGGGTTAGGGTGAGGGTGAGCGTTAGGGTTAGGGTTGCAGTGAGGGTTCGTCTTAGGGGTAGGGTTAAGCTTAGGGTTAGGCTGAGGGTGAGGGTGGGGGTGAGGATTAGGTTTCGGTTAGGGTTAGGTTTAGGGTTATTGTTAGTGTTATGGTTAGGGTTAATTTGCCGTGAGGGTGAGGCTGAGGGTGAGGGTTATGGTTGGGTTAGGTTTAGTGTTAGGTTTAGTGGTAATGTTAGGTTTAGGGTTAGAGTTATGGTGAGGTTGAGGTGAGGGTGAGTGTTAGGGTAAGGGTGAGGTTTAGGGTGAGGTTTAGGGTGAGTGTTAGGGTTAGGGTTAGGGTGACTGTAAGGGTTAGGTTGAAGGTTAGGCTTAGGTTTAGGGTTAGGATGAGGGTGAGAGTGGGGGTGAGGATTAGGGTAAGTGTGATGGTTCGGGTTAGTGTTAGTGTTATTGTTAGGGTTAGGGTTAGAGTTCCTGTGAGGGTGAGGGTGCGGGTGAGGGTTAGGTTTAGGGTTTGGGTGAGGTTTAGGGTTAGGGTTAGGGTTAGTGTTAGTTTGAGGGTGAGGTTTAGGTTTAGATATATGGTTCAGGAGAGGGTTAGGTATAGGGTTAGTGTTAGCGTTAGTGTTGGGGTTAGGTTGAGGGTGAGGGTTAGATTGAGGTTTAGAGTTAGATTTAGGGTTAGTGTGATGGTTAGTGTTAGGGTTAGGATTAGTATTAGGGTCAGGGTAAGTGTTAGGGTGAGGGTTTGGGTTAGTGTGAAGGTTATGTTTAGGGTTAGGGTGAGGTTTAGGTTTTGGGTTAGAGTTAGGTTTCGGATGAGTGGTAGGTTGAGGGTTAGGGTTAGGGTTAATGTTAGGGTTAGGGTTATGGTGAGAGTCAGGGGGAGGTTTAGGGTTAGGTTTAGGGTTCGATTAGGTTTAGGGTGAGGGTGAGTGTGTGTGTTAGGGTTAGGTTTAGGGTTAGGCTTAGTTTTAGGCTCAGGTTGAGGTTGAGGATGAGGGTTAGGGTTAGGGTGAGGGTTAGGCTTCGTTTAAGTTTAGGGTTAGGGTAAAGGTTATGGTGAGGGTGAGGGTTAGGGTTAGGTTGAAGGTTATGGTTAGCGTGAGGGTGAGGGTGAGGGTTAGCGTTAGGGTTAACGTGAGAGTTAGGATGAGGGTTAGTTTTAGGATTAGGGTTAGAGTGAGGGCTATTGTGTGTGTGAGGTTTAGGGTAAGGGTTAGGGTGAGGTTTAGGGTTACGGTAAGGGTTAGGGTTAGGGTGAGGGTGAGGTTTAGGGTTAGAGTTAGTGTTAGGGTGAGGCTGAGGGTAAGGATTAGGGTTAGGGTTAGTTTTAGATTTAGGGTTAGGATGAGGGTTAGCGTTCGGCTTAGGGTAAGGCTTAGGGTTAGGATTAGGATTAGGGTAAGGTTTCAGGTAAGTCTGAGGGTTTGGCTTAGGTTTAGGGTTAGGCTTTGGGTTAGGCTAAGGGTGAGGGTGAGGGTGAGAGTTAGGGTTAGGGTGAGGTTTAGGGTTAGGGTTAGAGTGAGTGTTAGGGTTAGGTTGAGGGTTAGGCATAGGGTTATGGTGAGGGTTAGGGTTAGGGTTAGGGTGATGGTTAAGATGAGGATTAGCGTTAGGATTAGTGTTAAGGTGAGGGCTAGGGTGAGGGTGAGGGTTAGGGTTAGGGTTAGGGTGAGGTTTAGAGTTATGGTTAGGGATAGCGTGAGGGTTAGGATGAGGGTTAGGTTTACGGTGACATGAGGGTTAGGGTTAGGGTGGGGCTTAGGCTTAGGGTTAGGCTGAGGGTGAGGGTGGGGTGAGGATTAGGGTTAGTGTGTTGGTTAGGATTAGGGTTAGGATGAGGGCTAGTGTGATGGTGAGGTTTAGGGTAAGGCTTAGGATTAGGCTTAGGTTTAGGCTGAGTGTGCGATTGAGGGTGAGGCTTAGGGTTAGGGTGATGTTTAGGTTTAAGTTTAGGGTGAGGGTTAGGATGAGTTTTAGTGTTAGGGTGAGCGTAAGGTTGAGGATGATTGTAAGGGTAAAAGTGAAGTTTAAGCTGAGGGTTAGGGTTAAGATAAGGCTGAGGGTTAGGGTTAGATTTAGGGTTAGGGTAAGGGTTAGGGTTAGGGTTAGGGTGAAGGTTAGATTGAGTATTAGGGTTAGGGTTAGTGTGAGGTTTAGGGTGAGCATGAGGGTCTGGTTTAGGTTGAGGGTGAGGGTTAGAATTAGGTTTATGGTGAGGGCTAGGGTGAGGGTGAGGGTTAGGGTTAGGGTGAGGTTTAGGAGTAGGGTGAATGTTAGAGTTAGTTTGAGGCTTAGTGTTAGAGTTAGGGTTAGTGTTAGGGTGAGTGTAAGTTCTAGGGTGAGGATTACCGTTAGGGTGAGGGTTATGGTTAGGGTGAGGGTTAGGGTTAGGGCTAATGTAATTGTTAGAGTTAGGGTTAGGTTTAAAGTTACGGTGAGAGTGAGGGTGATGGTTAGGTTTAGGGTTAGGGTGAGGTTTAGTGTTAGGTTTAGGGTTAGAGTTAGGGTTAGGTGAGGGTGAGGTTTAGGGGTAGATTTAGGGTTAGGGTGAGGGATAAGGTGAGGGTGAAGTTTATGGTTAGTGTATGGTTAGGGTTGGTGTTAGGGTGAAGGTAAGAGTTAGGGTAAGGGTTAGGGTGAGTTTAGGGTGAGGGTTAGGCTTATGGATAGTGTTAGGTTTAGGATTAGTGTTAGGGTGAGGGTGAGTGTGAGGTTTAGTGTTAGGGTTAAGCTTAGGGATAGGGATAGGGTTTCATTGAGGGTGAGGGTGAGGCTAAGGATCAGGGTTAGGTTGAGGGTTAGGGTTAGGATTATGGTGATGGTTAGGGTTAGGGTTAGGCTTAGGCTGAGGGTGAGGGTGATGGTGGGGGTGCAGAATAGGGTTAGGGTTAGGGTTATGTTTATTGTTAGTGTTATGGTTAGGGTTAAGTTTGCTGTGAAGTTGAAGCTGAGGGTGAGGTTTATGTTTAGGGTTAGGGTTAGGGTTAGTGATATTGTTAGGGTTAGGGTTAGCGTTCCGATGAGGTTGAGGGGGAGGGGAGGTTTAGGGTTAGGGGGAGGGTTAGGGTGAGATTTAGGGTTAGAGTTAGTGTTAGGGTTAGGGTGAGGGTGAGGGTTAGGTTGAGGTTTAGGGATAGGGTTAGGTTTAGGATTAAGGTTAGGGTGAGGATGAGTATGTGGGTTAGGTTGAGGGATAGGCTTAGGCTTAGGGTAAGGATGAGGTTGAGTGTGGGGGTGAAGATTAGGGTTAGGTTGATGGTTTGGGGTAGGCTTAGTGGTATTGTTAGGGTTAGGATTAGAGTTCCCGTGATGGGGAGGGTGCGGGTGAGGGTTAGGGTTAGGGTTAGTGTGGGGTTTACGGTAAGGGTTAGGGTGAGGGTGAGATTTAGGGTGAGATATTGGTTTAGGGGGGGTTAGTGTTAGGGTTAGTGTTAGGGTTAGGGTGAGGGTCAGGATTAGGTTGAGGTTTTGGGTTAGGGTTAGGTTAGTTGGAGGGTTAGTGTTAGGGTTATGGTTAGTGTTAGGGTGAGGGTAAGTGTTAGAGTGAGGGTATGGGTTAGGGTGAGGGTTATGGTTTGTGTGCGGGTTAGGATTAGGGTTATGGTTTTTGTTAGGTTTAGGTTTAGGGTTAGGCTTAGGGTTAGGCTGAGGGTGATGTTGAGGGTGAGGGTTACTGTTAGGATGAGGGTTAGAGTTAGGGTTAGGTTGATGGTTAGGGTTAGTGTTAGGGTTAGGGTGAGTGTTAGGTTGAGGGTAAATGTTAGGTTGAGGCTTATGGTAAGGGTGAGGGTTAGGGTAAGGGTTAGAGATACTGTTAGATTTAGGTTTAGTGTCAGAGTTAGGGTTAGGGTGAGAGTGAGGTTTAGGGTTAGAGTTAGGCTTAGTGTTAGGGTTAGGGTTAGGGTGAAGGTTAGGGTTAGGAATAGGCTTAGGTTTAGGCTTAGGCTTAGGCCGAGCTTGAGGGTGAGGGTTAGGGTCAAGGTGAGGGATAGGGTTAGGGTTAGGGTTAGGGTGAGGTTAAGGATGATGTTTAGGGTTAGGATTAGGGTTAGGATGAGGTCTAGGGTGAGACTTAGGGTGAGGGTTAGGGTTAGGTTTAGGGTGAGGTTAGGTTTAGGGTTAGGGTTATGGTTACAGTGAGGGTTAAGGTTAGGGTTAGGGTTAGGCTTAGGGTTAAGCTGAGGTTGAGGGTGGCGGTGAGGATTAGGGTTAGGGTTAGGGTTAGGGTTATTGTTAGTGTTATGGTTAGGGTTAAGTTTGCGGTGATGGTGAGGCTGAGGGTGAGGGTTATGATTAGGGTTAGGGTTAAGGTTAGGCTTAGGGTTAGGCTGAGGGTGTGGTTGAAGGTGAGGGTTAGGGTTAGGGTTAGTGTTAGAGTTAGGTTTAGGTTTAAGGTGAGGGTTAGGGTGAGGGTTAGGTTTAGGGTTAGGGTAAGGTTTAGGGTTCGGGTTAGGGTTAGGTTTAGCGTTAGGGTTAGGGTGAGGTTGAGGTTTTGGGTTAGAATTAGGGTTAGGTTGAGGCTGAGGGTGAGGGTCAGGTTTACATTTAGGCTTAGGATTAGGCTTAGGCTTAGGCCGAGCATGAGGGTGAGGTTTAGGGTTAGGGTTAGTGTTAGGGTTAGGGTTAGATGAGTGTTACGGTGAGTGTAAAGGGTTAGTGTTAAGGTTAGGTTTAGCCTTAGGTTTAGGCTGAGGCTGAGGCTGAGGGTGAGGTTGAGTTTTAGAGTTAGTGTTAGGGTTAGGGTTAGGGTTAGGGTGAGGGTCAGGTTTACGGTTAGGCTTAGGATTAGGCTGAGGCTTAGGCCAAGCATGAGCGTGAGGTTTAGGGTTAGGATGAGGGTTAGGGTGGGGTTGTCGGTAAGGGTAAACGTGAGGGTTAGGCTGACGGTGAGGGTTACTGTAAGGGTGAGGGTTAGCATTAGGGTGAGGGGTAGAGTGAGGGTGAGGTTTACATTGAAGATTAGTATTAGGGTTAGGGTTTGGTTTAGGGGGAGGATGAGGGTTAGGGTTATGGTGAGGGCTAGGGTGAGGGCTAGGTTTAAGGCTAGGGTTAGCTTTAGGGATAGGGTGATGGTTAGGGTTCGTGTGAGGGTCAGTGTTAGTGTTAGGGTTTGTGTGAGGGTGAGGGTAAGTGTTAGGGTGACGGTGAGGGTTAGGGTGAGGATTACGGTGAGGGTGAGGGTGAAGGTTCGGATTAGGATTAGGATGAGGTTTAGGTTTAGGTTTAAGGTTAGAGTTAGGGTTAGGGTGAGAGTGAGGTTTATGTTTAGAGTTAGGGTTAGTGTTAGGGTTAGGGTTAGAGTTAGGATTAGTGTTAGGGTTAGGGTTAGGTTTAGGGTTAGGTTTAGGGTTAAGATGAGGGTTTGATTTAGGATTAGGGTTATGTTGAGGGCTAGGGTGAGGTTGAGGTTTAGTGTTAGGTTTAGGGTGAGGTTTAAGTTTAGGTTTAAGGTTAAGGTCGGTGTGAGTTTGAGGTTTAGGGTTAGAGATAGGGGAAGGGTAAGGGTTAGGGTTAGGGTTAGGGTTAGGGTTAGTGTTAGGGTTAGGGTTAGGGTGAGGGTGAGGGTGAGTGTGTGTGTTAGAGTTAGGGTTAGGATTAGGATTAGGGTTAGTTAGAGCATGAGTGTGAGGGTGAGTGTTAGGGTTAAGGTGAGGCTTAGGTTTATCGTTAGGGTGAGAGTTAGGGTTAGGGTTTAGGGTTAGGGTGAGGGTTATTTTTAGTGTTATGATTACGGTTAAGTTTGTGGTGAAGGTGAGGCTGAGGGTTAGGTTTATTGTTAAAGTTAGGTTTAGGGTTAGGATTAGTGTTATTGTTAAAGTTAGGGTTAGAATTAGGGTGAGGGTGGGGGTGAGGGTTAGGGTTAGGGTTAGGGTGAGTTTTAGGGTTAGGGTTAGGGTTAGTGTGAGGGTTAGTGTTTGGGTTAGGGTTAGTGTTAGGTTAAGGTAAGTGTTAGGGTGAGGGTCAGGGTTAGGGTGAGGGCTATGGTGAGTGTGAGGGTGAAGGTTAGGGTTAGGCTTAGGCTTAGGGTTAGACTGAGGCTGAGGTTGAGGTTGAGGGTTAGGGTTAGTGTGATGGTTAGGGTTACGGTTAGGGTGAGGGTTAGAATGTGGGTTAGGGTTAGGGTGAGGTTTAGGGTGAGGGTGACAGTAAGGGTAAAGGTGAGGGTTAGGGTTAGGGTGAGGATTAGGTTTATTGTTAGGGTGAGGGTTAGGATGAGGTTTAGTGTTAGGATTAGTGTTAGGATGAGGGCAAGGGCGAGGGTGAGGTTTAGGGTTAGCATTATGTAGAGGTTTAGGATTAGGATTAGGTTTAGGGTTAGGGTGAGGTTTAGGGTTAGGGTTACGGCGAGGGTGAGGGTGAGGGTTAGGGTTAGGGTTAGGGTGAGGGTGAGGGTTAGATTTATTGTTAGGGTTAGGATTTTTGTTAGTGTTATCGTTAAGGTTAATTTTACAGTGAGGTTGAGGCTGAGGGTGAGGGTTAGGGTTAGGGTTAGTTTGAGGTTTAGGGTTAGGGTTAGGGTAGTGTTAAGGTGAGGGGTTGGGTTAGGGTGAGGGTTATTGTGAGGGTGAGGTTTAGGGTTAGGTTTAGGGTTTGTGTTATTGTTAGGGTTAGGGTTAGAGTTACTGTGAGGATGAGGGTGAAGGTGAGTGTGAAGTTTAGGGTTAGGGTTAGCCGTAGTCTTACGCTTAGGCCGAGCATGAGGATGAGGGTAAGGGTTAGGGTTAGGGTGATTGTTAGGGTTTTAGGGTTAGGGTGAGGTTTAGGTTTAGGATTAGGGCTACGGTGAGGGCTAGGGTAAGGGTGAGGGTTAGGGTTAGCCTTAGGTTGAGGTTTAGGGTTAGGGTTAGTTTTAGGGTTAGGGTGAGTGTTAGGGTGAGAGTTACGGTGAGGTTGAGGGTTAGGGTTAGGTTGAAGGTTAGGGTTAGGGTTAGGGTGAGGGTTAGGGTTAGGTTTAGTGTTAGGGTTAGAGTTAGGGTTAGGTTAGGATTAGGGTTAGGGTTATTGTTAGGGTTAAGGTTAGGATGAGGTTTAGGTTTAGGTTTAGTGTTAGAGTTAGAGTTAGTGTGAGGGTGAGGTTTAGGGTTAGAGTTAGTGTTATGAGGAGGGTTATGGGGAGGGATAGGGTTAGGGTTAGTGTTAGGGTTAATGTTAGGGTGAGGGTTAGGTTGAGGTTTAGTGTTAGTGTTAGGGTTGGGTTTAGGATTAAGGTTATGGTGAGGATGAGTGTGTGAGTTAGGGTTAAGATTAGGCTTAGGCTTAGGGTTAGGCTGAGGGTGAGGGTGGGGTTGAGGATTAGGTTAAGGGTGATGGTTAGGGTTAGGGTTAGGGTTAGGATTAGGGTTAGGGTGATGTCTAGGTTGAGGGTGAGGGTTAGGGTTAGGGTTAGGCTTAGGGTTACAGTCAGGGTGAGGGTTAGGATGAGGGTTAGGCTTAGGGTGAGGGTTAGGGTGAGGGCGACATTAATGGTGAAAGTGAGAGTTAGGCTGAGAGTGAGGATTAAGGTAAGGGTGAGCGTTAGAGTTAGGGTGAGGGTTAGGGTTAGGGTTAAGGTGAGGGTGAGTTTTATATTGAGGATTAGTTTTAGGGTTAGTGTGAGGTTTAGGGTGAGGATGAGGGTTAGGGTTAGGGTGAGGGCTAGGGTGAAGTTGTGAGTTAGGGTTAGTGTGAGTGCTAGTGTTAGGGTTAGGTTTAGTGTTATGGTGAGTTTAAATGTTAGTAGGAGGGTTAGGGTTAGGTTGAGTGTTATGGTTAGAATGATTGTTAGGGTTAGGGTTATTGTTAGGATTAAGATTAGGGTTACGGTTACGGTGAGGGTGAGGGTTAAGGTTAGGGTGAGGGTTAGGTTTATGTTTAGCGTTAGAGTTAGAGTTACGGTTAGGGTGAGGGTGAGGTTTAGGGTTAGTGTTTGCTTTTGTGTTAAGGTTAGGGTTAGGGTGAGCGTTAGTGTGAGGGTTAGAGTTAGGCTTAAGCTTAGGCTTAGGGTTAGACTTAGGCCGAGCATGAGGGTGAGGGTTAGGGTTAGGGTTAGGGTGAGGGTTAGGGTTAGGGTGAGCGCTAGGATGAGGTTTAGGGTTAGGATTAGGGTTAGGGTGAGCGCTAGGGTGAGGGTTACTGTGAGGGTTATTGTTAGGTTTAGGATTAGGTGTAGGTTGAGGGTTATTGTGAGGGTTAGGGTTAGGGTTAGGGTTAGGCTTAGGGTTAGAGTGAGGGTTAGGATTAGGGTTTGGTTTAGGGTGGGGGGAGGGTTAGGATTAGGGTTACGGTATGTGCTAGGTTGAGTGTTAGGGTTAGAGCCAGGGTGAAGTTGAGGGTTAGGGTTAGGGTTAGCATGCGGTTTAGGTTTAGGGTGATGGTTAGCGTTAGTGTGAGGGTTAGTGTTAGTGTTAGTGTTAGGGTGAGGGTAAGTGTTAGGGTAAGTTTTAGGTTTAGGGTAAGGTTTAGCATTAGGCTTAGGGTTAGGGTTAGGGTGTGGGTGAGGTTTAGGGTTAGAGTTAGGGTTAGGGTGAATGTTAGGGTTACGGTTAGGGTTAGGGTTAGGGTGAGGTTTAGGGTTTGGTTTAGGTTTAGAGTTAGTGTTAGGGTGAGGGTGAGATTTAGGGTTAGAGTTAGGGTTAGGGTGAGGGTTAGTTTGAGGGTTAGGGTTAGGCTTAGAGTTAGGGTTAGGGTGAGGATGAGAGTTAGGGGGAGGGTTAGGGTTAGGGTTAGTGTTAGGGTTAGGATTAGGGTTAGGGTAAGGTTGAGTGTGCGTGTTAGGGTTAGGTTTAGGGTTAGGCTTAGGGTTAGGCTGAGGGTGACGTTGAAGGTGAGGGTTAGGGTTAGGGTTAGTGTTAGGGTTAAGTTTAGGGTGAGAGTTAGGGTGAGGGTGAGGGATAGGGTTAGGGTTATGATTAAAATTAGGGTTAGGGTTAGGGTTAGTGTGAGGGTTAGTGTTAGGGTTAGTGTTAGGCTTAAGGTTAGGCTGATCATGAGGGTGAGGGTGAGGGTTAGGGTTAGGGTGAGGGTTAGGGTTAGGGTGAGGTTTAGTGTTAGGGTTAGGGTTAGAGTTAGGGTTAGTGTTATTGTTAGGTTTAAGGTGAGAGTTAGGGGGAGGGTTAGGGTTAGGCTTAGGTTTAGGGCTCGGGTTAGGGTCAGCTTTAGCGTTAGCATTAGGGTGACGTTGAGGTTTTGGGTTACAATTAGGGTTAGGGTGAGGCTGAGCGTGAGGATTAGGGTTAGGGTTAGTGTTAGGGTTAGGGTTAGGGTGAGTGTTAGGGTGAGTGTGAGGGTTAGTGTTAAGGTAAGGTTTAGCCTTAGGTTTAGGCTGAGGGTGAGGTTGAGGTTTAGAGTTAGTGTTAGTGTTAGGGTTAGGGTTAGCGTGAGGGTCAGGTTTAAGGTTAGGCTTAGGATTGGGCTTAGGCTTAGGCCGAGCATGAGGGTGAGGTTTAGGTTTAGGGTGAGGGTTAGGGTGTGGGTGACGATAAGGGTAAAAGTGAGGATTAGGCTGATGGTGAGGGTTACTGTAAGGGTGAGGGTTAGCATTAGGGTGAGGTTTAGGGTTAGGGGTAGAGTGAGGGTGAAGGTTACATTGAAGATTAGTGTTAGGGTTAGGGTGAGGTTTAGGGGGAGGATGAGGGTTAGGGTTAGGTTGAGGGCTAGGGTGAGGGCTAGGTTTAAGTTTAGGGTTAGCTTTAGGGTTAGGGTGATGGTTAGGGTTAGTGTGAGGTCAGTGTTAGTGTTAGGGTTTGTGTTAGGTGAGGGTTAGGGTTAGGGTGAGGTTACGGTGAGGGTGAGGGTGAAGGTTAGGATTAGGATTAGGATGAGGTTTAGGTTTAGGTTTAAGTTTAGAGTTAGGGTTATGGTGAGTGTGAGGTTTATGTTTAGAGTTAGGGTTAGTGTTAGGGTTAGGGTTAGAGTTAGGATTAAGGTTAGGGTGAGGGTGAGTGTGAGGGTTAGTGTTTGGGTTAGGCTTATGCTGAGGGTGAGGATGGGGGTGAGGATTAGGGTTAGAGTGATGGTTAGGGTTAGGGTTAGGTTGAGGGTTAGGATGAGCGTTAGATTTAGGGTGAGGGTTAGGGTGAGGGTGAAAGTAAGTGTAAAGGTGAGGGTTAGGGTAAGGGTGAGGGTTAAGATAAGTGTGAGGCTTAGGGTTAGGGTTAGCCTTAGTGTAAGGGTTCAGGTTAAGGTTAGGGTTCGGGTTAGATTGAGGATTAGGTTTAGGGTTAGTGTGAGGTTTAGCGTGAGGATGAGGATTAGGGTTAGGGTGAGGGTGTGGGTTAGAATTAGGGTTAGGGTGAGGGCTAGAGTGAGGGTAAGGTTTAGGGTTAGGTTTAGGGTTAGGATGAGGTTTAGGATTAGGATGAGAGTTAGGGTTAGTGTGAGGGTTAGTTTTAGGGTTAGGGTTAGTGTTAGGGTGAGGTTAAGTGTTCGGTTGAGGGTTAGGTTTAGGGTGAGTGTTATGGATAGTGTTAAGGTTAGGGTTATGGTTACATTGAGTTTGAGGGTGAGGGTTAGGGTTAGGGTGAGTTTTAGTGTTCGTGTTAGTGTTAGGGTTAGTGTTAGGGTGAGGTTTAGGGTTACGATGATGGTTAGGGTTAGTGTGAGGGTTAGTGTTAGTGTTAGGGTTAGTGTTAGGGTGAGGGTTAGTGTTAGGGTGAGGGTTATGATTAGGGTGAGGTTCAGGGTTAGGGTTAAGTTTCTTGTTAGGGTTAGGGTTAGGGTTAGGGTTAGGGTTACGGTGAGGGTAAGGCTGAGGGTTAGGTTTGGGTTAGAATGAGGTTTAGGTTTAGGGTTAGGCTTAGAGTTAGTGTTAGGGTGAGGGTGAGGTTTAGGGTTGGAGTTAGGGCTAGTGATAGGGTGAGGGTTAGGGTTAGGGTTACGGTGAGGGTAAGGCTGAGGGTTAGGTTTGGGTTAGAATGAGGTTTAGGTTTAGGGTTAGGCTTAGAGTTAGGGTTAGGGTGAGGGTGAGGTTTAGGGTTGGAGTTAGGGTTAGTGTTAGGGTGAGGGTGAGGGTGAGGGTTAGGGTTAGGGTGAGGGTTAGGATGAGGCTTAGCGTTAGGATTAGGTTTAGGGTTAGGGCGAGGGTGAGTGTGAGTGTTAGATTTAGGCTTAGGTTTAGGCTTAGGGTTACGCTTAGGTTGAGGGTGAAGTTGAGGGCTTGTGTTAGGGTGATGGATAGGGTTAGGGTTCGAATGAGTGTTAGGATGAGTGTTAGGGTTAGGGTGAGGTTTAGGATGAGTGTGACGGTAAGAATAAAGGTGAGGGTTAGGCTGAGGGTGCGTGTTCCCTTAAGGGTGAGAGTTAGGATTAGGGTGAGGGTTAGGGTAAGGGTTAGGGTGAGGTTTAGGGGGAGGGTGAGGGTTAGATTGAGGATCAGTGTTGGGGTTTGTGTGAGGTTTAGGGTTAGGATGAGGGTTAGGTTTAGGTTGAGGGTTAGGGTTAGAATTAGGGTTAGGGTGAGGGCTAGGGTGAGGGTGAGGGTTAGGGTTAGTGTTAAGGTGAGGTTTAGGGTTAGGGTGAGAGTTAGGGTTACTGTGAGGGTTAGTGTTAGAGTTAGAGTTAATGTTAGGGTGAGGGTAAGTGTTAGGGTGAGGCTTTGGGTTAGGGTGAGGGTTATGTTAGGGTGAGGGTTAAGGTTGGGTTTAGGGTGATTGTTAAGTTTAGAGTTAGGGTTACGGTGAGGGTGAGGATGAGGGTTAGGGTCAGAATGAGGTTTAGGGTTATGGTTAGGGTTAGAGTTAGGGTGAGGATGAGGGTGAGGTTTAGGGTTAGAGTTAGGGTGCAAGTGAGGGTTAGGATGAGGGTGCGGGTGAGGTTTATTGTTAGGTTTAGGGTTAGGGTGAGGCTTTGGGTTAGGGTGAGAGTTAGGGTTAGTGTGAGGGTTAATGTTAGGGTTAGGGTTTGTGTTAGGGTGAGGTTAAGTGTTAGGTTGAGGGTTAGGTTTTGGGTGAGTGTTATGGATAGTGTTAAGGTTAGGGCTACGGTTACGTTGAGTGTGATTGTGAGGGTTAGGGTTAGGGTGAGGTTTATGTTTCGGGTTAGGGTCAGGTTTAGCATTAGGTTTAGTGTGAGGTTGAGGTTTTGGGTTAGAATTAGGGTTAGGGTGAGGCTGAGGGTGTGGATTGGGTTAGGGTTAGTGTTAGAATTAGGGTTAGGATGAGTGTTAGGGTGAGTGTGAGGGTTAGTGTTAAGGTTAGGTTGAGCCTTAGGTTTAGGCTGAGGGTGAGGGTGAGGGTGAGGTTGAGGTTTAGAGTTAGTGTTAGTGTTACGGTAAGGGTTAGGGCGAGGGTCAGGTTTACAGTTAGGCTTAGGATTAGGCTTAGGCTTAGGCCGAGCATGAGGATGAGGTTTATGGTTAGGGTGAAGGTTAGGGTGGGGGTGACGGTAAGGGTAAACGTGAGGGTTAGGCTGAGCGTGAGGGTGACTGTAAGGGTGAGGGTTAGCATTAGGGTGAGCTTAAGGGTATTGGTAGAGTGAGGGTGAGGGTTAGATTGAGGATTAGTGTTAGTGTTAGGGTGAGGGTTAGGGTGGGGGTGACGGTAAGGGTACATGTTAGGCTTAGGCTGAGCGTGAGGGTTACTGTAAGGGTGAGGGTTAGCGTTAGGGTGAGGTTTATGGTTAGGTGTAGAGTGAGGGTACGGGTTAGATTGAGGATTAGTGTTAGGGTTAGGGTGAGTTTTAGGGGGAAGATGATGGTTAGGGTTAGGGTGAGGGCTAGGGTGAGGGGTAGGGTTAAGGTTAGGTTTAGCTTTAGGGTTAGGGTGATGGTTAAGGTTAGTGTGAGCGTCAGTGCTAGTGTTAGGGTTTGGGTTAAGGTGAGGGTAAGTGTTAGGGTGAGGGTTAGGGTTAGTGTGAGGGTTACGTTGAGGGTGAAGTTAAAGGTTAGGATTAGGATTAGGATGAGGTTTAAGTTTAGGTTTAGGGTTAGAGTTAGGATTAGGGTGAGAGTGAGGTTTATGTTTAGAGTTAGGGTTAGTGTTAGGGTTCGGGTTAGGGTGAGGGTCAGGTGTACGGTTAGGCTTAGGCTTAGGCTTAGGCTTAGGCCGAGCATAAGGGTGAGGTTAGGATTAGGGTTTGGGTGAGAGTTAGGATGAGGTTTAGGGATAGGATTAGGGTTAGGGTGAGGGTTAGGTTTAGGATTAGGGTTAGGATGAGGGCTAGGGTGAGGATGAGGGTTAGGGTTAGTGTGATGGTTAGGTTTACGGTTAGGGTGAGGGTTAGAATGTGGGTTAAGGTTAGGGTGAGGGTTAGGGTGAGGGTGACATTATGGGTAAAGGTGAGGGTTAGGCTTAGGTTGAGGGTTAGGATGAGGATTAGGGTTAGGGTTAGGCTGTGGGTGAGGGTTAGATTGAGTATTAGTGTTAGGGTTAGTGTGAGGTTTAGGGTGAGGATGAGGGTTAGGGTTAGTGTGAGGGCTAGGGTGAGGTTGAGGTTTAGGTATAGGGTTAGGTTGAGGTTTAGGGTTAAGGTGATGGTTAGGGTTAGTGTGAAGGTTCGTGTTAGTATTAGGGTGAGTTTTAGGGTGAGGTTTAGCATTAGGGTGAGGGTTATATTTAGGGTTACTCTTAGGGTTAGGGTTAGGGTTATTGTTAGGGTTAGGGTTACTGTTACGGTGAGGGTGACAGTTAGGGTTAGGGTTAGGGTGAGGTTTAGGTTTACGGTCAGGTTTAGAGTTAGGGTTAGGGAGAGGGTGAGGTTTAGGTTTAGGGTTAGGGTTACTGGGAGGGTTAGGGTGAGGGTTAGGGTGAGTGTTAGTGTTAGGATTAGGGTTAAGGTGAGGGTGATTGTGAGGGTTAGGGTAGGCTTAGGATTAATGTTAGGCTGAGAGTGAGGGTGAGGGTGAGGGTTAGGGTTAGCTTGAGGGTTAGGGTTAGGGTTAGGTTGAGGGTTAGGGTTATTGTTAGGGTGAGGGTTAGGATGAGGTTTAGGGTTTGGATTAGGGTTAGGATGAGGACAAGGGTGAGGGTGAGGTTTAGGGTTAGCATTATGGTGAGGTTTTGGATTAGGGTTGGGTTTAGGGTTTGGGTGAGGGTTAGGGTTAGTGTTACGGTGTGGGTGAGGGTTAGGGTTAGGTTGAGGGTTAGGGTTAGGTTTAGGGTGAGGGTTAGTGTTAGTGTTAATGTTAGAGTTAGTGTTATTATTAGGGTTAGGGTTAGAGTTACGGTGAGGTGGTGGGTAAGGGTGAGGGTTAGGGTTAGGGTGAGGTTTAGGGTGAGGTTTAAGGTTAGGGTCAGGGTTAGGGTGAGGGTGAGGTTTAGGGTTAGAATTAGGGTTAGGGGGAGGGTTAGGGTGAGGTTTAGGGTTAGAGTTAGTGTTAGGGTTAGGGTGATGGTGAGGGTTAGTTTGAGGTTTAGAGATAAGTTTAGGGTTAGGATTAGGGTTAGGTTGAGGGTGACTGTGAGGGTTAGGGTGAGGTTTAGGCTTAGGCTTAGGGTTAGGCTGATGGTGAGGGTAGAGGTGAGGATTAGGTTTAGGGTGATGGTTAGATTTAGGGTCTGTGTTATTGTTAGGGTTAGGGTTACAATTATGTTGAAGTTGATGGTGCGGGTGAGGATTAGTTTTAGGGTTAGGGTGGTGTTTAGGGTTAAGGTTAGGGTTAGGGTGAGGGTGAGGTTTATGGTTAGATATTGGGTTAGGGGGAGAGGGAGAGGGAGGTTTAGTGCTAGGGTTAGTGTTAGTGTTAGGGTGAGGGTCAGGGTTAGTTTGAGTTTTACGGTTAGGGTTAGGGTTAGGGTTAATGTGAGGGTTAGCTTTAGGGTTACGGTTAGTGTTAGGGTGATTGTAAGTGTTAGGTTGAGGGTTTGGGTTAGGGTGAGTGTTATGGTTAGGGTGAGGGTTAGTATTAGGGTTAGGGTTATTGTTAGGGTTAGGTTTAGGGTTACAGTTACGCTGAGGGTGAGGGTGAGGGTTAGGTTTAGGGTTAGGGTGAGGTTTAGGCTTTGGGTTAGGTTTAGAGTTAGGTTTAGGGTGAGGGTGAGTTTTAGGGGTAGAGTTAGGTTTAGAGTTAGGGTTAGGTTGAGGGTTAGGGTTAGGGTTACGTTGAGGGTGAGTGTGAGGTTTAGGGTTAGTCTTAGGGTGAGGGTTAGTGAGAGGGTTAGGGTTAGGCTTAGGGTTATTTTTAGGGTTAGGGTTAGGGTGAGGGTGAGGTTTAGGTTTATAGCTAGGGTTAGGGTGAGGGTGAGGGTGAGGGTTAGGGTTAGGGTTAGTGTTGGAATTAGGGTTTGGGTGAGTGTTAGGATGAGGGTGAGGGTTAGGCTTAGGGTTAGGAGGAGGGTAAGTGTTAGTGTGAGGTTTAGGGTCAGTGTGATGGATATGGTTAGGATGAGCGTTAGCGTTAGGGTTAGGGTTATTGTTAGGGTTAGGGTTAGTGTTATTGTTAGGGTAAGGTTTATATTTATGGTTAAGGTGAGGTTGAGGGTTTGGTTTATGGTTAAGGTGAGGTTTAGGGTTTGGGTTAGGGTTAGAGTTATGATTAGGGTTAGGGTGAGGTTTAGGGTTAGAGTCAAATTAGGTTGAGGGTTAGGTTGAGGGTTAGGGTTAGGGTTAGTGTTAGGGTTAGGGTTAGGGTGAGATTTAGGGGGAGGGATAGGGTTAGGATTAGGCTTAGGCTTAGGGTTAGGTTGAGGGTGAGTGTGTGTGTTAGGGTTAGATTTAGGTTTAGGTTTAGGGTTAGGCTGAGGGTGAGGTTGAGGGTGAGAAGGCTAGGGTTAAAGTGAGGGTTATGCTTAGGTTTAGAGGGAGGGTTAGGATGAGGTTTATGGTTAGGATTAGGGTTAAGGTGAGGGCTAGGGTGATGTTGAGGTTTAGGTTTAGGGTTAGGGTGAGGTTTAGGGTTAGGTTTAAGGTTAGGGTCAGGGTGACCTTTAGGTTTAGAGTTAGGGTTAGTGTGAGGCTGAGGGTGTGGGTTAGGTTTAGGTTTAATGTTAGGGTTAGTGTTAAGGTGAGGGTTAGGGTGAGGGTGAGGGTTAGGGTTAGGTTCAGCATTAGGATTAGGGTTAGGGTTAGGGTGAGTGTGAGGGGTAGGGTTAGGGTTAGGCTTAGGCTTAGGCTGAGGGTGAGGGTGAGTGTGAAGTTTAGGGTTAGGGTGAGGGTGAGGGTAAGGGTTAGGTGAGGGTTAAGTTTCGGATTAGAGGGAGGGTTAGGATGAGGGTTAGGGTTAGGATTAGTGTTAGGGGGAGGGCTAGGGTGAGGGTGAGGTTTATGGTGATGATTAGGGTGAGTTTTAGGGTTAGGGTTAGAGTGAGGGTGAGATTTAGGGTTACAGTTAGGGTTAGGGTGTGGCTGAGGGTGAGGGTTAGGTTTAGGGTTAGTGTTAGGGTTAGGGTTAAGATGAGTGATAGGGTGAGAGTGAGGTTTAGGCTTAGGGTTAGTATTAGGATTAGGGTTAGGCTTAGGGTGAGTGTTAGGGATAGGGTTAGGGTGAGAGTTAGGGTTAGTGTTAAGTTTAGGGTTAGGGTGAGGGGTACGGTAAGGGTTTTGTGAGGGTGATGGTTAGGGTTAGGGTTAGTGTTAGGGTGAGGATTAGGGTTATTATTAGCGTTAGGGTGAGGGCTAGGGTGAGGATGAGGTTTAGGGTTAGGGTTATGGTGAGGTTTATGGTTAGGGTTAGGTTTAGGGTGAGATTGAGGTTTAGGGTTAGAGTTAGGTTTAGGGTGAGGCTGATTGTGAGGTTTTGGGTTAGGGTTATTTTTAGATTTAAGGTTTGGGTGAGGTTTAGGGTAAGGGTGAGTGTTAGGCTTAGAGTTATGATTAGGATTAATGTTAGTGTTAAACTGAGGGTGAGGGTGACGGTGAGGTTAGGGTTAGGATGTGGTGTAGGGTTAGGATTAGGGTTAGGGTGAGCACTAGGGTGAGGGTTACTGTGACGGTTAGGTTTAGGTTTAGGATTAGGTTTAGGTTGAGGGTGAGTGAGAGGATTAGGGTTAGGGTTAGGGTTAGGCTTAGGGTTAGGGTGAGAGTTAAGGTTAGGGTTTGGTTTAGGGTAAGGGGGATGGTTAGACATAGGGTGAGGGTGAGGGTGAGGGTGAGGTTTAGGGTTAGGGTTAGTGTGAGTGTTAGGGTTATGGTGAGGGTTATGGTTAGGTTGAGGGTTAGGGTTAGGGTTAGGGTTAGGTTGAGGGTTAGTGTGAGGGTGAGGTTTAGTGTTAGGGTGAGGGTGAGGTTTAGGGTGAGGGTGAGGTTTAGGGTTAGGGTTCGGGTGAATTTTAGGGTTACGGTTAGTGTTAGGGTTAGGGCAAGTGTGAAGTTTATGGTTAGAGTTAGGGTTAGTGTGAGGGTTAGGTTGAGGTTTAGTGCTAGTGTGAGGGGGTAGGGTTAGGTTAAAAGTTAGCATTTGAGTGAGGGTTAGGGTTAGGGTTAGGTTTAGAGTGAGGGTTAGGGTGAGCGTTAGGGTTAGGATTAGGATTAGGGTATGTGCTAGGGTGAGTGTTAGCGTTAGGGTTAGTGTTATGTTGAGGGTTAGGATTAGGGTTAGTGTTAGGTTTAGGCTTGGGGTTAGGGTTAGGATTAGGGTTAAGGTGAAGGTGAGTGTGAGGGTAAGGGTTAGTGTTAGCCTTAGGGTTAGGCTGAGGCTGAGGGTGAGGGTGAGGGTTAGATTAAGGGTGAGGGTTAGGTTTAGGGTTAGAGTGAGGGTTAGTGTGAGTGTTAGGGTTAGGATTTGGGTTAGTGTATGTGCTAGGGTGAGGGTTTGGGTTAGGGTTAGGCTGAGCGTGAGGGTGGCGATAAGGATTAGGTTTAGAGTGATGGTTCAGGTTATCGTTAGTTTGAGGGTTAGGATGAGGGTTAGGGTTAGGATTAGGGTTAGGGTGAGGGCTAGGCTGAGTGTGAGGTTAAGGGATAGGTTTAGGACTAGGCTTAGGTTAGGCTGAGGCTGAAGGTGAGGGTGAGGTTTAGGGTTATTGTGATGGATAGGGTTATGGTTAGGGTCACGTTTAGGATGAGGGTTTGGATTAAGGTGAGGGTTAGGATGAGGGTGACAGTAAGAGTAAAGGTGAGGGTTAGGCTGAGGGTGAGGGTGCGGGTTAGATTGAGGATTAGTTTTAGGGGTAGTGTGAGGTTTAGTGTGAGAGTGAGGGTTAGGGTCAGTGTGAGGGCCAGAGTGAAGTTGAGGGTTAGGGTTAGTCTTAGGGTGAGGTTTAGGTTTAAGGTGATGGTTAGCGTTAGTGTGAGAGTTAGTGTTAGTGTTAGTGTTAGGGTGAGGGTAAGTTTCAGGGTAAGGTTTAGGTTTAGGGTGACGTTTAGCATTAGGCTTAGTGTTAGGGTTAGGGTGAGGGTGAGGTTTAGGGTTAGAGTTAGGGTTAGGATGAATGTTAGCGTTAAGGTTAGTGTTAAGGTTAGGGTGAGGTTTAGGGTTTGGTTTAGGGTTAGAGTTAGGGTTAGGGTGAGGGTGAGATTTAGGGTTAGAATTAGGGTTAGGGTTAGGGTTAGGTTGAGGGTTAGGGTTAAGCTTAGTCTTAGGGTTAGGGTGAGGGTGAGAGTTGGGGGAGGGTTAGGGTTACGGTTAGGGTTAGGTTTAGGATTAGGGTTAGGGTGAGGGTGACTGTGAGGGATAGGGTTAGGGTTAGTCTTTGGCTTAGGGTTAGGCTGAGGGTGAGGGTGGGGATAAGGATGAGGTTTAGAGTGATGCTTCAGGTTATCGTTAGGTTGAGGGTTAGGATGAAGGTTACGGTTAGGATTAGGGTTAGGGTGAGGGCTAGTGTGCGTGTGAGGTTTAGGGATAGTGAGGGTGAGGGTTAAGGTTAGTGTGATGGTTAGGGTTATGGTTAGGTTGAGGTTTAGGATGAGGGTTTGGTTTAAGGTGAGGGTTAGGATGAGAGTGACAGTAAGAGAAAAGGTGAGGGTTAGGCCGAGTGTGAGGGTTATGGTAAGGATGAGGGTTCGGTTTAGTTTTAGGGTGAGGGTGAGGGTTAGATTGAGGATTAGTGTTAGGGTTAGTGTGAGGTTTAGTGTGAGGGTGAGGGTTAGGGTTAGGGTGAGGGCCAGGGTGAAGTTGAGGGTTAGGGTTAGGGTTAGGGTGAGGTTTAGGTTTTGCGGTATGGTTAGCGTTAGTGTGAGGGTTAGTGTTAATGTTAGTGTTAGTGTTAGGGTGAGGGTAAGTGTTAGGGTAATGTTTAGGTTTAGGGTGATGTTTAGCATTGGGTTAGGATTAGGGATAGGGTGAGGGTGAGGTTAAGGTTATAGTTAGGGTTAGGGTGAATGTTAGGGTTAGGGTTAGGGTTAGGGTTAGG
This sequence comes from Dipodomys merriami, assembly GCF_024711535.1. Classification (NCBI taxonomy): domain Eukaryota; kingdom Metazoa; phylum Chordata; class Mammalia; order Rodentia; family Heteromyidae; genus Dipodomys; species Dipodomys merriami. The sequence goes on along the minus strand of NW_027205592.1, from coordinate 836,729 downwards.
GTGAGGTTTAGGGTTTGGTTTAGGGTTAGAGTTAGGGTTAGGGTGATGGTGAGATTTAGGGTTAGAGTTAGGGTTAGGGTGAGGGTTAGGTTGAGGGTTAGGGTTAGGCTTCGTCTTAGGGTTAGGGTGAGGATGAGAGTTAGGGGGAGGGTTAGGGTTAGGGTTAGGGTTAGGATTAGGATTAGGTTTAGGGTGAGGGTGAGTGTGAGGGTTAGGTTTAGGGTTAGTCATTGGCTTAGGGTTAGGCTGAGGGTGATTTTGGGGATAAGGGTTAGAGTTAGGGTTAGGGTGAATGTTAGGGTTACGGTTAGGGTTAGGGTTAGGGTGAGGTTTAGGGTTTGGTTTAGGGTTAGAGTTAGGGTTAGGGTGAGGGTGAGATTTAGGGTTAGAGTTAGGGTTAGAGTGAGGGTTAGGTTTAGGGTTAGGGTAAGGTTTAGTCTTAGGCTTAGGGTGAGGGTGAGAATTAGGGGGATGCTTAGTGATAGGATTAGGATTAGGGTTAGGGTAAGGGTGAGTGTGTGTGTTAGGGTTAGGTTTAGGGTTAGGCTTAGGGTTAGGCTGAGGGTGAGGTTGAAGGTGAGGGTTAGGGTTAGGGTTAATATTAGTGTTAGGGTTACGGTGAGGGTTAGGGTGAGGGTGAGGGATAGGGTTAGGGTTAGGATTAGGTTTAGGTTTAGGGTTAGGGTTAGTGTGAGGGTTAGGGTTAGGTTTAGGGTTAGGCTTAGGGTTAGGCTGAGGGTGAGGGTGAGGGTGAGGGTTAGGGTTAGGGTGAGTGTTAGGGTTAGGGTTAGGGTGAGGTTTAGTTTTAGGGTTAGGGTTAGAGTTAGGGTTAGTGTTAATGGTAGGGTTAGGGTGAGAGTTAGGGGGAGCGTTAGTGTTTGGGTTAGGTTTAGGGTTAGGTTTAGCATTAGGGTTAGGTTGAGGGTGAGGTTTAGGGTTAGAATCAGGGTTAGTGTGAGACTGAGGGTGAGGGTTAGTTTTAGGGTTAGTTTTAGGTTTAGGGTTAGGGTGAGGTTTAGGGTGAGGGTGAGGGTTAGGGTTAGGGTTAGGATTAGGATTAGGGTTAGGGTTATGGTGAGTGTGAGGGTTAGTTTTAGGGTTAGGGTTAGCCTTAGGTTTATGGTGAGGGTGAGAGTTAGTGTGCGGTTTAGGTTTGAATTAGGGTTAGTGTTAGGGTAAGGGTAATGTTTAGCTTAGTGTGAGGGTCAGTGTTAGTTTTAGGTTTTGGGTTAGGGTGAGGGAAAGTGTTAGGTTGAGGGTTAGGTTTAGGATGAGGGTTACGGTGAGGGTGAGGGTGAATGTTACGGTTAGGGTAGGATGAGGTTTAGGTTTACGTTTAGGGTTAGAGTCAGGCTTAGGGTGAGAGTGAGATTTAGGTTTAGAGTTCGGGTTAGTGTTAGGCTTAGGGTTAGGGTGAGGGTCAGATGTACGGTTAGGCTTAGGCTTGGGCTTAGGCTTAGGCCGAGCATGAGGGTGAGGGTTAGGTTTAGGGTTATTGTGAGTGTTAGGATGAGGTTTAGGGTAAGGATTAGGGTTAGGGTGAGGGCTATGGTGAGGGTTACGGTTAGGGTGATGTTTAGAGGTATGGTTAGGTTTAGGATTAGGGTTAGGATAGAGTCAGTGTGAAGGTTAGGGTTAGGCTTAGGCTTAGGCTTAGGGTTAGGGTGAGGGTTCGGGTTAGGGTTTGGATTAGGGTGAGGGTAAAGCTTAGGATTAGTGTTAAATTTAGGTTTAGGTTTAGGTTTAGGTATAGGGTTAAGGATAGGGTTAGGCTTACTGTCAGGGTTAGGGTTAGGGTTATAGTTAGGCTTAGGGTTAGGCTGAGGATGAGGGTGGGGGTGACGATGAGGGTTAGGCTTAGGGTTATGGTTATTGTTAGTGTTATGGTTAGGGTTAAGATGGCGGTGATGGTGAGGCTGAGGGTGAGGGTTATGGTTAGGGTTAGGGTTAGTGTAAGGGTTATGGTTAGTGTTATTATTAGGGTTATGGTTAGAGTTACTTTGAGGTGGTGGGTAAGGGTGATGGTTAGGATTAGGGTGAGGTTTAAAGTTAGGGTTAGTGTTAGGGTGAGGGTTAGATTTAGGGTTAGAGTTAGGGTTAGGGGGATGTTAGGGTGAGGTTTAGCGTTAGGGTTAGTGTTAGGGTTAGGGTGAGGGTTAGGGTTAGGGTGAGGTTGAGGTTTAGTGTTAGAGTTAGGGTTAGGGGGAGGGTTAGGTTGAGATTTAGGGTTAGGGTTAGGGTTAGGTTTAGGGTGAGGGTTAGGTTGAGCTTTAGGGATATGGTTAAGGTTAGTTTTAGGTTTAGGGTGAGGTTGAGTGTGATGGTTAGGGTTAGGGTTAGGCTTAGGCTTAGGGTTAGGCTGAGGGTGAGGGTGGAGGTGAGGATTATGTTTAAGGTGATTGTTAGGGTTAGGGTTAGGGTTACTGTTAGGGTTAGGGTTATAGATATTGTGAAGTTGAGAGTACTGGTGAGGATTAGGGTTAGGGTTAGGGTGGTGTTTAGAGTTAAGGTTAGGGTTAGGGTAAGGGTGAGGTTTCCGGTTAGATATAGGGTTATGGGTAGAGTGAGGGTGAGGTTTAGGCTTAGGGTTAGTGTTAGGCTTAGGGTGAGGGTGAGATCTAGGTTGAGGTTTAGGTTTAGCGTTAGGGTTAGGGTTAGTGTGAGGGTTAGCTTTAGGGTTAGGGTTTGTTTTTGGGTGAGGGTAAGTGTTAGGGTGAGGGTTTGGGTTAGGGTGAGGGTTATGGTTAGGGTGAGGGTTAGGATTAGGGTTAGGGTTATTGTTAGGTTTAGGTTTAGGGTTACAGTTACTGTGAGGTTGAGGGTGAGGATTAGGGTTAACGTTAGGGTGAGGTTTAGGGTTTGGGTTATAGGTAGCGTTAGGTTTAGGGTGAAGGTGAGGTTTAGGGTTAGAGTTAGGGTTAGGGTGAGAGTTAGGTTGAGGGTTAGTGTTAGGGTTAGTGTTAGGGTTAGGTTGAGGGTGTGGTGAGGGTTAGGTTTAGGGTGAGTGTTAGGGTTAGGGTTAGGTTGAGAGTTAGGATTCAGGTTTAGTTTAGAATTAGGTTGAGGGTTAGGGTAAGGGTTATGTTGAGGGTGAAGTTTAGGGTTAGGTTGAGGGTTATGGTTAGGGTTAGGGTTAGGGTGAGGGTGAGTGTGAGTGTTAGGCTTAGGGTTATCATTAGGATTAGGGTAAAGTTTAGGGTGAGTGTGAGGGTTAGGGTTAGGGTTAGGTTGAGAGTAAGTGTTAGGGTGAGGGTGAGGGTTACGGTGAAGGATATTGTTAGGATGAGGGTTAGAGTTAGGGTTATTGTTTGGGTTAGGGTTAGGTTTATTGTTAGGGTAAGGTTTATATTTACAGTTACGGTGAGGGTGAGGGTTAGGTTAGGGTTAGGGTTTGTTTCAGGGTTTGGGTTAGGGTTTGAGTTAGGGTTAGGGTGAATGTGAGGTTTAGGGTTAGACTCAGGGTTAGGGTGAGGGTTAGGTTGAGGGTTAGGTTTAGGGTTAGTGTTAGGTTTAGTGTTAGGGTGAGAGTTAGGGGGAAGGTTAGGGTTAGGGTTAGGGTTAGGATTAGGTTTAGGGTGAGGGTGAGTGTGTGGGTTAGGGTTATATTTAGGGTTAGGCTTAGATTTAGGCTGAGGGTGAGTGTGTGAGTTAGGGGTAGGTTTAGGGTTAGGCTTAGGGTTAGGCTGAGGGTGAGGTTGAGGGTGAGAACGTTAGGGTTAAGGTGAGCGTTATGCTTAGGTATAGGGGGAGGGTTAGGATGAGTTTTACGGTTAGGATTACGGCTAGGGTGAGGGCTAGATTGAGGGTGATGGTTAGGTTTAGGGTTAGGGTTGGGTTTAGGGTTAGGTTAGGGTTAGGGTCAGGGTGACGTTAATGGCTAGAGTTAGGGTTAGCGTGAGGCTGTGGGTGTGGGTTAGGGTTAGGGTTAATGTTAGGTTAGGGTTAAGGAGAGGGTTTGAGTGAGGGTGAGGGTTAGGCTTAGTGTCAGCTTTAGGATTAGTGTTAGGGTTAGGGTGAGTGTGATGGTTAGGGTTAGGCTTAGGCTTAGGCTTAGGCTGAGGGTGAGGCTGAGGGTGAGAGTTAGGGTTAGGGAGAGGGTTAAGGCTAGGGTTAGGGGGAGGATTAGGATGAGGGTTAAGGTTAGGGGGAGAGCTAGGTTGAGGGTGAGGTTTATGGTTATGGTTAGGGTGAGGTTTAGCGTTAGGGTTAAGGTGAGGGTAAGATTTAGGGTTAGAGTTAGGGCTAGGGTGAGGCTCAGGGTGAGGGTTAGGTTTCGGGTTAGTGTTAGGGTTAAGGTTAAGGTGAGGGATAAGGTGAGGGTGAGGGTTAGGGTTAGGATTAGGATTAGGGTTAGGGTTAGGGAGAGTGTAATGGTTAGTGTTAGGGTTAGGCTTAGGCTTAGGCTTAGGCTGAGGCTGAGGCTGAGTGTGAGGGTTACGCTTAGGGTGAGGTTTAGTGTTAGGATTAGGGTGAGAGTTAGGGTTTGGGTTAAATTTAGGGTTAGGGTGAGGATTAGGTTAAGGGTTTTGGTGACGGTGAGGTTTAGGGTTAGTGTGAGGGTTAGGATGAGGGTTAGGGTTAGGATTAGGGTGAGGGTGAGGGCTAGGGTGAGGATGAGGATTAGGGTTAGGGTTAGGGTTAGGGTGAGGTTAAGGGTTAGGGTTAGGGTTAGGGTTAGGGTGAGAGTCATTTTTAGGGTTAGAGTTAGGGTTAGGGTGAGGCTGATTTTGAGGGTTTGGGTTATGGTTATTGTTAGATTTAGGGTTAGGGTGAGGGTTAGGGTGCTGATGAGGGTTAGGCTTAGGGTTAGGATTTGGTATTAGGGTAAGGGTTAGCGTGACTGTGAGGGTTAGGATTAGGGTTAGGTTTAGGATGAGAGTTATGGTTAGGCTTTCGGTTTGTGTTAATGTTATGGTGATTGTGAGGGTTAGGTTGAGGTTTTGGGGTAGGTTTAGGTTTAGATTTAGGGTTAGGGTAAGGGTGAGTGTGTGTGTTAGGGTTAGGTTTAGGGTTAGGCTTAGGGTTAGGCTGAGGGTGAAGTTAAGGGTGGGGGTTAGGGTTAGGGTGAGGGTTAGGGTTTTGGTTAAGTTTAAGGTTAGGGTGATGGTTAGAATTAGGGTTATGGTGAGAGTGAAGGTTAGGATTAGGTTGAGGGTTAGGGATAGGTTTAAGGTGAGGATTAGGGTTAGGGTTAGGGTGAGGTTTATGATGAGGATTAATGTTAGGATTAGGGTGAGGGCTGGTGTGAGGGAAGATGAGGTTTAGAGTTAGGATTAGGGTTAGGGTGAGGTTTAGTGTTAGAGTTAGGGTTAGTGTTCAGATTAAGGTTAGGTGAGGGTTACGGTTAGGCTTAGGCTTAGGCTTAGGCCTAGCATGAGGGTGAGTCTTAGAATTCAGTTTAGGGTGAGCGTTAGGTTAGGTAGAGGTTTAGGGTTAGGATAAGGTTTAGGGTGAGCACTAAGTTGAGGGTTACTGTGAGGGCTAGGGTTAGGGATAGGGTTAGTTTTAGGATTAGGTTTAGGTTGAGGGTGAGTGTGAGGGTTAGGGTTTGTGTCACGCTTAGGGTTAGGGTTTGATTTAGGGTGAGGGTGAGGGTTAGGGTGAGGGTGTGGGTGAAGGTGAGGGTTAGGGTTAGGGTTAGGGTTAGTGTGAGTGTTAGGGTTAGGGTGAGGGTTATGGTTAGGATGAGGGTTAGTGTTAGGTTTAGGCTTAGTCTTAGGGTAAGGCTGAGTGTTAGGGTTAGGGTGAATGTGATTGTTAGGGTTTGGGTTAGGTTTAAGCTTAGGGATAGGCTGAGGGAGAGGGTGAGGGTGAGGGTTAGGGTTAGGGTGAGGGTGAGGTTTAGAGTTAGAGTTTGTGTTAAGGTGAGGGTTAGTGTGAGGGTTAGTGTTAGGCTTAATATTAGGTTTAGGGATAGGGTGAGTTTTAGGGTGAGGTTTAGGGTTAGGGATAGGGTTAGTTTTAGGATTAGGGTTTGGGTGAGGGTGAGTATGAGGGTTAGGGTTCGGATTAGTGTTAGGGTTAGGCTTAGGGTTAGGCTGAGTGTGAGGTTGAGGGTTAGGATGAGGGTTAGGTTTAGGATTAGGTTTAGTGTGTGGGCTATCGTGAGGGTGAGTTTTAGGGTTAGGGTTAGGGTGAGGTTTAGGGCTCGGGTTAGGTTTAGGGTTAGGTTGAGAATTAGTGTTAGGGTTATGGTGAGGGTCAGGGTTAGGTTTAGTTTGAGGGTTAAAATTAGGTTTAGGGTGAGGATGAGGGTTAGGGTGAGGGTTAGGATGAGGTTTAGAGTTACCATTAGAGTTAGGTTGAGGGCTAGGGTGATTGTGAGTTTTAGTGTCAGGGTTAGGGTGAGGTTTAGGGTTAACTTTAGGCGTAGGTTTAGGGTGAGGGTTAAGGTTCGGGTTTGGGTGAGGGTGAAGGTTAGGTTTGGTGTGAGGGTTAGGGTGAGGACTAAGGTGAGGGTGAGGGTTAGGGTTAGTGTTAGGTTTAGGGTGAGGGTTAGGTTGAGGTTTAGGTTTAGGTTTAGGGTTAGTGTTAGGATTAGGGTTTGGGTGAGGGTGAGTTTGAGCCTTAGGGTTAGGGTTAGGCTTAGGCTTAGGGTTAGGCTGAGGGTGAGTGTGGGGATGAGGATTAGGTTTAGAGTGCTGGTTTAGTTTATGGTTAGGTTTAGGGTTAGGATGAGGGTTAGGGTTAGGATTAATGTTAGTGTGAGGGCTATGGTGAGTGTCAGGTTTAGTGATTGGTTTAGGCTTAGGCTTAGGGTTAGGCTGAAGCTGAAGGTGAGGGTGAGGGCTAAGTTTAGGGTGATGGTTAGGGTTACTGTTAGGCTGAGGGTTAGGGTTAGGGTTAGGTTTAGGGTAAGGGTGACAGTAAGGGTAAAGGTGAGGGCTAGAGTTAAGTTGTGGGTTAGGGTGAGGATTAGTGTTAGGGTTAGGGTGAGGGTGAGGGTTAGATTGAGTATCAGTGTTAGGGTTAGTGTGAGGTTTAGGGTGAGGATTAGGGGTAGGGTTAGGGTGAGGGCTAGGGTGAGGGTGAGGGTTAGGGATAGGGTTAGGTTGAGGTTTAGGGTAAAGGTGATGGTTAGGGTTAGGGTGAGGGTTGGTGTTCGGATTAGGGTTAGTTTTAGGGTGAGGGTAAATGTTAAGGTGAGGGTTAGGGTTAGGGTGAGAGTTAGGGTTAGGGTTAGGATTAGTATTAGGGTTAGGGTTATTTTAGGGTTAGGGATAGGTTTATGGTTACGGTGAGTGGGAGGGGGAGGGTTAGGGTTAGGGTTAGGGTGAGGTTTAGGTTTTGGGTTATGATTAGAGTTAGGGTTAGGTTGAGGGTGAGGTTTAGGTTTAGAGTTAGGATTAGGGGGAGGGTTAGGGTGAGGGTTAGGGTTAGGCTGAGTGTTAGGATTAGGGTGAGGGTGAGTGTGAGTGTTAGGGTTAGGGTTAGGCTTAGGCATACGGTTACGCTGAGGGTAAGGTTGAAGTTGAGAGTTATGGTTAGGTTGAGGATAGGATTAGGGTTAGAGTGAGGATTAGGATGAGGTTTAGAGTTAGGTTTAGGGTTAGGATGAGGGCAAAGGTGAGGGTGAGGTTTAGAGTTAGCATTATGGCGAGGTTTAAGATTAGGGTTAGGTTTAGGGTTAGGGTGAGTGTTAGGGTTAGGGTTACTGTGATGGTGAGGCTTAGGGTTAGGGTGAGAGTTAGGGTTAGTTTGAGGGTGAGGGTTAGGATTAGGGTTAGGGTTATTGTTAGTGTTATGGTTAAGGTTAAGTTCACAGTGAGGGTGAGGCTGAGGTTGAGGTTTAGGGTTAGGGTTAGGGTGAGGTTTAAGGTTAGGGTTAGGGTTAAGGTTAGTGTTATTGTTAGAGTTATGGTTAGAGTTATGGCGAGGGTGAGGGTGAGGGTCAGGTTTAGGGTTAGGGTTAGGTTTAGGGTGAGGGTGAGATTTAGGCTTACAGTAAGGTTTAGGGTAAGTGTTATGGTTAGGGTTAGGGTGAGAGTTAGGTTGAGGTTTAGGGTTAGGTTTAAGGTTAGGTTGAGGATTAGGCTTATGGTGAGGGTGAGTGTGAGGGTTAGGGTTAGGGTTAGGCTTAGGCTTAGGGTTAGGCTGAGAGTGAGGGTGGGGATGACGATTAGGTTTGGGTGATGGTTATGGTTATGGTTAGATTTAGGGTTAGGATTAGGGTTAGGGTTAGGATTAGGGTTTGGGTGAGGGCTAGGGTGAGGGTGAGTGTTAGGGTTAGGTTTAGGCTTAGGGTTAGGTTTAGGCTGAGGCTGTGGGTGAGGGTGAGTTTTAGGGTTACGGTGATGCTTAGAGTTATAGTCAGGGTGAGTGTTAGGATGAGGGTTAGGGTTAGGGTGAGTGTTAGAATCAGGGTGACGGTAAGGGTAAAAGTGAAGGTTAGGCTGAGAGTGAGGATTATGGTAAGGCTGAGGGTTAGGGTTAGGTTGAGGGTTAGGTTTAGGGTTAGGGTGAGGGTGAGGTTAAGATTGAGGATTAGTTTTAGGTTTAGTCTGAGGTTTAGGGTGAGGATGAGGGTTAGGGTTAGGGTGAGGGCTAGGGTGAGGGTTAGGGTTAGGGTGAGGTTTATGGTTAAGGTGACGGTTAGGTTTATGGTGAGGATTAGTGTTAGTGTTAGGTTTAATGTTAGGGTGAGGGTTCGTGTCAGGTTGAGGTTTAGGTTTCGGGTGAGGGTTATGGTTAGAATGAGGGTTAGGGTTTTGTTTAGGGTTATTGTTAGGGTTAGGGTTACGGTTACAGTGAGGGTGAGGTTTAGAGTTAGGTTTAGGTTGAGGTTTATGTTTAGGGTTAGGGTTAGAGTTAGGGTTAGGGTGAGGGTGAGTTTTAGGGTTAGAGTTAGCGTTAGTGTTAGTGTTAGGGTTAGGGTGACAGTTAGTGTGAGGGGTAGGGTTAGGCTTAAGCTTAGTATTAGGCTTAGGCTTAGGCCGAGCATGAGGGTGAGGGTTAGGGTTAGGTTGAGTGTGAGGATTAGTGTTAGGGTTAGGGTTAGGTTTAGGGTTAGTGTTAGGATGAGGTTTAGGGTTAGGATTAGGGTTAGGGTGAAGGCTAGGTTGAGGGTGAGTTTTAGGGTTAGGCTTAGGCTTAGGTTTAGGCTGAAGGTGAGGGTGAGGTTTAGGGTTATGATCAGCGTGATGGTTAAAGTTACATTTAGGCTGAGGGTTAGAATGAGGGTCAGGGTTAGGATGAGGGTTAAGGTGAGGGTGACAGTAAGGGTAAAGGTGAGGATTAGGGTTAGGGTGAAGGTTAGGGTGAGGATTAGGGTTAGGGTTAGGGTGAGTGTGAGGTTTAGATTATTAGTGTTAGGGTTAGTGTGAGGTTTAGGGTGAGGATGAAGGGTAGCGTTAGGGTGAGGGCTAGGGTTAGGTTCAGGGTTAGGGATAGGGTTAGTTTGAGGTTTAGGCTTAAGGTGATGGTTAGTGTTAGTGTGAGGGTTAGTGTTAGGATTAGGGTTAGTTTTAGGTTGAAGGAAAGTGTTAGGATGAGGGTTAGTGTTATGGTGAGAGTTATGGTTATGGTTAGGATTAGTGTTATTTTTAGGGTTAGGGTAAATATTATGGGTACAGTGAGGTTGAGGGAGAGCATCAGGGTTAGGCATAGCCTGAGGTTTAGGTTTAGGGTTATGGTTAGAGTTAGGGTTAGGTTGAGGGTGAGGTTTAGGTTTAGAGTTAGGGTTAGTGGGAGGGTTAGGGTGTGGGTTAGGGTTAGGGCTAGGGTTAGTGTTAGGATTAGGGTTAGGGTGAGGGTGAGTGTGAGGATTAGGGTTAGCGTTAGGCTTAGGCTTAGGGTTAGGCTGAGGTTGAGGGTGAGGGTGAGGGTTAGGGTTAGGGTGAGGGTTAGGTTTAGGGTTAGGGTGAGTATGAGGTTTAGGGTTAGGATTAGGGTTAGAGTTAGGGTTAATGTGAGGGTGAGGTTTAGTGTTAGATTTAGACTTAGGGTGAGGGTTAGTTTGAGGGTTAGGTTTAGGGTTAGTGTTAGGTTAGAGTTAGGGTGAGGGTTAGTGTGAGGGTTAGGGTTAGAGTTAGGGTTAGGGTTAGGATTAGGGTTAGGTTGAGGGTGAGTGTGTGGGTTAGGGTTATGTTTAAGGTTAGGCTTATGTTTAGGCTGAGGGTGAGGTTGAGGGTAAGGGTTAGGTTTAGGTTGAGGGTTAGGATTAGGGTTAGGGTGAGAGTTAGGATGAGGGTTAGGGTTAGGATTAGGGTTAGGGCTAGTGTGAGGGTGAGGTTTAGGGTTAGGGTTAGGGTGAGGTTTAGGGTTTGGGTTAGGGTGAGGGTGAGGTTTACTGGTAGATTTAGGGTTAGGTTGAGGGTTAGGGTTAGGGTTTGTGTTAGGCTTAGGGTTATTGTGAGTGTTAGGTTTAGTTTGAGGGTTATGTTTATGGTTAGGATTAGGATTAGGCTTAGGATTAGGCTGAGGGTGAGGGTGAGGGTTAGGGTTAGGTTGAGGGTGAGGTTTAGGGTTAGACTTAGTGTTAGTTTGAGCAGTAGTGTGAGGTTTAGTGTTAGGTTTAGTGTGTGGGTGAGGTTTATGGTTAGGGTGATGCTTAGGTTTACGGTCAGGGTGAGAGTTAGGATGAGGGTTAGGGTTAGTGTGAGGTTTGGGGTGAGGGTGACAGTAAGCGTAAAGTTGAGGGTTAGGCTGAGAGTGAGGATTAGGGTAAATGTGAGGATTGGGTTAGGGTAAAGGTGAGTGTTAGGGTTAGGGTGAGTGTGTGGTTTAGGTGGAAGATTAGTTTTAGGGTTAGGGTGAGGTTTAGCGTGAGGATGAGGGTTAAGGTTAGGGTGAGGGCTAGTGTGAGGGTGAGGGTTAGGATTAGGGTTAGGGTGAGTGTTAGGGTTAGCGTGATGGTTAGGGTTAGTGTGAGGGTTAGTGTTACGGTTAGGGTTAGTGTTAGGGTGACAGTAAGTGTTAGAGTGAGGGTTAGGGTTAGGGTTAGGGTTATTGTTAGGGTTAGGGTTAGGATGAGTGTTAGGGTTTGCTTTAGGTTTAGGGTGAGGGCTAGGATGAGGGTGATGGTTAGGGTTAGGGTTAGGCTTAGTGTTATTCTGAGAGTGAGGGTCAAGTTGAGGGTTAGTGTTAGGGTCATGGTTTGGGTTACGGTTAGGATGAGGGTTAGGTTTAGGGTGAGGGTTAGAGTTAAGGTGACAGCAAGGGTAAAGTTGAATGTTAGAGATAGGGTGAGGGTTTGTGTGAGGAATAGTGTTAGGGTTAGTGTGAGTTATAGGGTAAGGATGAGGGTTAGGGTTAGGGTGAGGACTAGGTTGAGGGTGAGGGTTAGGGATAGAGTTAGATTGAGGGTTAAGGTTAAGGTGATGGTTAAGGTTAATATGAGGGTTAGTGTTAGGATTAGGGTTAGTTTTACGGTAAGGGTAAGTGTTAGGGTGAGGGTTAGTGTTAGGTTGAGGTTTATGGTTAGTGTTAGGGTTAGTGTAATTGTTATGCTTAGGGTTATGGTTACTGTTACCGTGAAGGTGAGGGTGAGGGTTAGGGTTAGGGTGAGGTTGAGTGTGAGGATTAGGGTTAGGGTTAGCCTTAGGATTAGGCTGAGGATGAGGGTGAGGGTGAGTGTTAGGGTTAGGGTGAGGGTGAGTTTTAGGGTTAGACTCAGTGTTAGTGTGAGCATTAGTGTGAGGTTTAGTGTTAGGTTTAGGGTGTGGGTCAGGTTTAGGGTTAGGGTCATGCTTAGGTTTACGATCAGGGTGAGGGTTAGGATGAGGTTTAAGGTTAGTGTGAGGTTTAGGGTGAGGGTGACAGTAAGGGTAAAGTTGAGGGTTACGCTGAGAGTGAGGATTAGGGTAAATGTGAGGATTGGGTTAAGGTGAAGGTGATTGTTAAGGTTAGGGTGAGGGTGTGGTTTCTGTTGAGGATTAGTTTTAGGGTTAGTGTGAGGTTTAGCGTGAGGATGAGGGTTAGGGTTAGGGTGAGGGCTAGGATGAAGGTGAGGGTTAGAGTTAGGGTTAGGGTGAGTGTTAGGTTTAGCGTGATGGTTAGGGTTAGTGTGAGGGTTAGTGTTAGGGTTAGGGTAAGTGTTAGGGTGACAGTAAGTGTTAGGGTTAGGGTTAGGGTTAGAGTTAGTCTTAGTGTTAGTCTGAGGGTGAGGGTCAGGTTGAGGGTTAGTGTTAGGGTGATGGTTTGGGTTACGGTTAGGATGAGGGTTAGGATGAGGGTTAGGTTTAGGGTGAGGGTTAGGGTGAAGGTGACAGCAAGGGTAAAGTTGAGGGTTAGGGTTAGGGTGAGTGTTATGGTTAATGTTAGGGTTAGGGTTATTGTTATGTTTAGGATTATGGTTACTGATACGGTGAGGGTGACGGTGAGGTTTAGGGTTAGGGTTAGGGTGAGGTTTAGGTTTAGGTTTAGGGTTAGAGTTAGTGTTTGGGTGAGGGTGCGGTTTAAGGTTTAGAGTTAGAGTTAGGGGGAGGGTTAGGGTGAGGGTTAGAGTTAGGGTTAGTGTTAGGATTACGGTTAGGGTGAGGGGGTGTGAGGGTTAGGGTTAGGGTCAAGCTTAGGCTTAGGGTTAGGCTGAGGGTGAGGATGAGGGTGAGGTTTAGGGTTAGGGTTACTGTGAAGTTGAGGGTTAGGGTTCGGGTGAGAGTTAGGGTTAGGGTTAGGGTGAGGGTGAGGGTTAGGATTAGGGTTAGGATTAGGGTTATTGTTAGTGTTATGGTTAAGGTTAAGTTTACAGTGAGGATGAGGCTGAGGGTAAGAGTTAGGGTTAGGATTACGGTTAGGGTGAGGGCTTGGGTTAGGTTTAGGGTTACGGTGAGGGTGAGGGTTAGGTTTAGGTTTAGGGTTAGTGTTATTGTTAGGGTTAGGGTTAGGGTTAGAGGGTGAGGATGAGGGTGAGGTTTAGGGTTAGGTTTAGATTTAGGGTGAGCGTGAGGTTTAGGGTTAGAGTTAGGTTTATGTGGAGGGTTAGGGTGAGGGCTAGGGTTAGGGTTAGTGTTAGGGTTAGGGTTTGGTTGAGGGTTAGGTTGAGGTTTGGGTTAGAGTTAGGGTTAGATTTAGGATTAGGGTTATGGTGAGGGTGATTGTGAGGTTTAGGGTTAGGATTAGGCTTAGGCTTAGGGTTAGGCTGAGGGTGAGGGTGGGGATGAGGATTAGTTTTAGTGTGATGGTTAGGGTTAGGGTTAGGTTTAGGATTAGGATTAGGGTTAGGGTTAGGATTAGGGTTATGGTGAGGGCTAAGGTGAGTGTGAGGATTAGGGTTAGGTTGAGGTTTAAGGTTAGGATGTTGTTTAGGGTTGGTGTGAGGATTAGTGTTAGGGTTAGGGTTAGTGTTAGGGTGAGGGTACGTGTTAGGATGAGGGTTAGGGTTAGGGTGAGGGTTATGGTTAGAATGAGGGTTAACCTTAGGTTTAGGGTTATTTTTAGGGTTAGGGTTAAGGTTAGAATTAGAGTTAGGGTGAGGGTGAGGTTTAGGTTTAGAGCTAGGATTAGGGTGAGGGTTAGTGTGAGTGTTAGGGTTAGGGTTAGTTTTAGGTTAGGGTTAGGGTTAGGGTTAGTGTGAGGGTTAGGGTTAGAGTGAGGGTTAGGTTTAGGATTAGGGTTAGGGTGAGTGTGAGTGTGTGGGTTAGGGTTAGGTTTAGGGTTAGGCTTAGGGTTAGGCTGAGGCTGAGGGTGAGGGTTAGCGTCAGGGTTAGGGTGTGGGTTAGGGTTAGGTTTAAGTTGAGGGTTAGGATGAGGGTTAGGGTTAGTATTACTCTTAGAGTGAGCGCTGGGGTGATGGTTAGTTTGAGGGTTAGTGTTAGGTATAGGATTAAGTTTATGATTTGGGTTAGGTAGAGGGTGAGTGTGAGGTTTAGGGTTAGGGTTAGGGTTAGGTTTAGGATTAGGGTTAGGGTGAGGGCTAGGGTGAGGGTGAGGTTTAGGGTTAGGCTTAGGCTTAGGCTTAGGGCTAGGCTGAGGCTGAGGGTGAGGGTGAGGGTTAGGGTTAGGGTGATGCTTAGGGTTACAGTCAGGGTGAGGGTTAGGATGAGTGTTAGGGTTAGGGTGTGGGTTAGGGTGAGGAAAACGGTAAGGGAAAATTTGAAGTTTAGGCTGAGAGTGAGGATAAAGGTAAGGGTGAGGGTTAGGGTTAGGTTGAGGGTTAGAGTTAGGGGTAGGGTTAGGGTGAGGTTAAGATTGAGGATTCGTTTTAGGGTTAGTTTTAGGTTTAGGCTAAGGATGAGGGTTAAGGTTAGGGTGAGGGCTGGGTGAGGGTGAGGTTTAGGGTTAGGGTGAGGTTTAGTGTTAGTGTGATGTTTAGGGTTAGTGTGAGGATTAGTGTTAGGGTTAGGGTTAGTGTTAGGGTGAGGTTAAATATTAGGGTGAGGGTTAGGGTTAGGGTGACGGTTATGGTTACAATGAGGGTTAGGGTTAGGTTTAGGGTTGTTGTTTGGTTTAGGGTTAGGTTTACAGTTACTGTGAGTGTGAGGGTTAGGGTTATGTTTATGGTGAGGTTTATGTTAAGGGTTAAGTTTAGAGTTAGTTTTAGGGTGAGGATGAGGTTTTGGGTTAGATTTAGCGTTAGTGTTGGTGTTAGGGTTAGGGTGAGGGTTAGTGTAAGGGTTAGGGTTAGGCTTAAGCTTAGGGTTAGGCTTAGGCTTAGGCCGAGATTGAGGGTGAGGGTTAGGGTTAGGGTTAGGGTGAGGGTTAGGGTTAGGTTTAGGGTGAGTGTTAGGATGAGGTGTAGGGTTAGGTTTAGGGTTAGGGTGAGGGCTAGGGTATGGTTGAGGGTTAAGGTTAGCGGTAGGGTGAGGTTTAGGCTTAGGGTGAGGGTTTGGGTTAGTGTGAGGGTTAGTGTTAGTGTTAGAGTTAGGGTGAGGGTAAGTTTTAGGGTGAGGGTGAGGGTGAGGGTGAGGGTTATAGTTAGGGTGAGGGTTAGATTTAGGTTTAGGTTTATTGTTAATTTTAGGTTTCGGCTTATGTTGAGGGTGAGGGTGTGGGTGAGGTTTAGGGTTTGGGTTAGGGTGAGGTTTAGGGTTAGGTTTAGTGTTAGAGTTAGGGTGAGGGTGAGCGTGAGGTTTAGGTTTAGAGCTAGGCTTAGGGTGAGGGTTAGTGTGAGTGTTAAATTAAGTGTTAGGCTTAGGTTTAGGTTGAGGGTGAGGGTTAGGTTTAGGGTGAGGGTGAGTGTGAGGGTTAGAGTTAGTGTTAGGGTTAGGGTGAGGGTTAATGTGAGGGTTAGTCTTAAAATTATGGTGTGGGTGAGGGTTAGGGTTAGGGTGAGGCTTAGTGTTACTGTCAGGGAGAGGGTTAGCATGACGTTGAGAGTTAGTGTGAGGGTTAGGATGAGGGTGACAGTAATGGTACAGTTGAGGGTTAGGCTGAGAGTGAGGATTACGGTAAATGTGAGGGTTAGGGTTAGGGTTAGGGAGAGGGTTAGGGTTAGGGGTAGGGTGAGGGTGAGGGTAAGATTGAGGATTAGTGTTAGGGTGAGGTTTAGGGTGAGGATGAGTGTTAGGGTTAGGGTTATTGTTAGTGTTATGGTTACAGTTATGTTTGCAGTGAGGGTGAGGTTTATTTTTAGGTTTAGATTCAGCGTTAGAGATAGGGTTAGTATTATTTAGAGGGATAGGTTTAGATTTACAATGAGGGTGAGGGTGAGGGTTAAGGTTAGGATGAGTTTTACGGTGAGGTTTAGGCTTAGGTTTACGTTGAGGGTGAGGTTTAGAGTTAGAATTAGGTTGATGGGGAGGGATAGGGTGACAGGTAGGGTTAGGGGTAGTGTTAGTCTTAGGGTGAGGGTAAGGGTTAGGTTGAGGTTTAGGGATAGTCTTAGGGTTAGGATTAGGGTTAGGGTGAGGTTGATTGTGAGGGTTAATTTTAGGCTGAGGCTTACTGTTAGGTTGAGGGTGAAGGTAGGTGTGAGGGTTATGGTTACGGTGAGGGTGAGGATTAGGGTTAGGGTGAGGGTTAGAATTTGGGTTAGGATTAAGGTGAGGGTGAGGTTTAGGATTAGGGTGAGGGTTAGGGTTAGGATTAGGATTAGGTGAGGGTGAGGTGGGAGGGTTATGGTTACGGTGAGGGTGAGGATTAGAGTTAGGGTGAGGGTTAGGATTTGGGTTAGGATTAAGTTGAGGGTGAGGGTTAGGATTAGGATGAGTGTTAGGGTTAGGATTAGGATTAGGGTGAGGGTGAGGGTGAGGGTTAGGATTAGGGTTAGGGTTATTGTTAGTGTTATGGCTAAGGTTACCTTTGCAGTGATGGTGAGGCTGAGGATGATGGTTAGGTTTAGGATTAGAGTGAGGGTTAGGTTTTGGCTTATTATTAGTGTTTTTGTTAACGTTAGGGTTAGAGTTATGGTGAGGGTGAGAGTGAGGGTGAGGGTTAGGTTTAGGGTGAGTTTAACGTTAGGGTGAGGATTAGGGTTAGGGTGAGGGTGAGGTTTAGGGTTAGAGTGAGGGTTAGGGGGAGGGTTAGGGTGAGGGTTAGGGTTAGGCTTAAGCTTAACCTTCGGGATATGCTGAGGATGAGGGTGGGGTTGAGGATTATGGTTTGGGTGTTGGTTAGGGATAGGATTTGGGTGAGGGTTAGGATGAGGGTTAGGGTTATTAGGGTTAGGTTGAGGGCAATGGTGAGGGTGAGGGTTAGGGTTAGGTTTAGGCTTAAGTTTAGGGTTAGGCTGAGGGTGAGGTTGAGGGTGAGGGTTAAGGTTAGGGTGATGGTTAGGGTTACGGTTAGGTTGAAGTTTAGCATGAGGTTTAGGGATAGGGTGAGGGACAGAGTGAGGGTGATGGTAAGGGTAAAGTTGAGGGTTAGGCTGAGGGTGAGAATTAAGATAACGGTGAGGGTTAGGGTTAGGGTGAGGGTTAGGGTAAGGGTGAGGGTGAGGGTTAGATTGAGGATTAGGGTTAGGTTCAGTGTGAGGTTTGGGGTGAGGATGAGGGTTAGGGTTAGGTTGAGGGTTAGTGTTAGGTTTAGTGTTATTGTTAGGTTAAGGATTAGATTTACGGTGAGGGTGAGGTTGCGGGTCCTGGTTAGGGTTAGGGTTAGGGTGAGGTTTAGAGTTAGGTTTGGAGATAGGGTTAGGTTGAGGGTGATGTTTAGGGTTAGATTTCAGGTTAGTGTTAGGGTTGGGCTTAGGGTTAGGCTGAGGGTGAGAGTGGGGGTGAGGATTAGGGTTGGGTTTAGGGTTAGGGTTAGAGTTAGGGTTAGGGTAAGGTTAGGGATTAGGGTTAAGGTGAAGGTGAGGGTGAGTGTTAGAGTTAGGGTTAGGCTTAGGCTGAGGGTGAGGGTCGGGGTGAGGATTAGTTTTCGGGTGATGGTTAGGGTTAGGATTAGGGTTAGGGTGAGGGCTAGGGTGAGAGTGAGGTTTAGGGTTAGGGTTAGGGTGAGGTTTAGGGTTAAGGTGAGGGTTAGGGTTAGTGTGAGGGTTAGTGTTAGGTTTAGGTTTAGAGTTAGGGTTAGGGGGAGGGTTAGGGTCAGGGTTAGGGTTAGGGTTAGTGTTAGGGTTATGGTTAGGGTGATGGTTAGGCTTACGGTTAGCTTGAAGCTTAGGATGAGGTTTAGGGATAGGGTGAGGGTTAGGGTAAGGGTGATGGTAAGGGTAAATTTGAGGGTTAGGCTTTGGGTGAGGGTTAGGATAAGTGTGAGGGTTACGGTTAGGGTGAGGGTTAGGGTAAGGGTGAGGGTTAGGGATTAAGGTGAGGCTGAGGGTTAGATTGAGGATTAGGGTTATGGTTAGTATGTGGTTTAGGGTGAGGATGAGGGTTAGTGTTAGGTGAAGTTAAGTGTTAGAATTAGGGTTATGGTGAGGACTAGGGTGAGGGTGAGGGTTAGGTTTAGGGGTAGGGTGAGGTTTAGGCTTAGGGTGAGGGTTAGGGTTAGTGTGAGGGTTAGTGTTAGGGTTAGGGTTAGTGTTAGGGTGAGGGTAAGTGTTAGGGAGAGGGTTAGGGTGAGGGTGAGGGTTATAGTTAGGGTGAGGCTAAGGGTTAGGGTTAGGGTTATTGTTAATTTTTGGCTTAGGTTTATGTTGAGGGTGAGGGTGAGGGTGAAGTTTAGGGTTAGGTTTAGGGTGAGGTTTAGGGTTAGATTTATCTTAGGGTTAGGGTAAGTGTTATGGTTACGGTTAGGATTAGTGTTATGTTAGGGTTAGGGTTAGGGTTATGGTGTGGTTGAGTGTGTGGTTTAGCGTTAGGTTTAGGGGTAGGCTTGGGGTTAGGCTGAGGGTGAGGTTGAGGGTGATGGTTACGGTTAGTCTGAGGGTTAGGATTAGGGTTAGTGTGAGGGTTAGGATGAAGGTTAGGGTTAGGATTAGGGTTAGAGTGAGGGCTAGGGTGAGCGTGAGGTTTAGTGTTAGGGTTAGGGTGAGGTTTGGGGTTAGGGTTAGTGTGAGGGTGAGGTTTAGTGTTAGAGTTCGGGTTAGGTTGAGGGTTAGGATTAGGGTTAGTGTTAGCGTTAGGGTTAGGGTGAGTGTTAGGGTTAGGTTGAGTGTTATGGTGATGGTTAGGATTAGGATTAGGGTAGGGTTAGGGTGAGTGTGAGGGTGAGGATAAGGGTTAGGCTTAGGGTTAGCCTGAGGGTGAGGGTGAGTGTGAGGGTTAGGGTTAGGGTGAGGGTGAGTGTGAGTGTTAGGGTTAGTGTTAGGGTTTGGCTTAGGTTTAGGCTGAGGGTGATGGTGAGGGAGAGGGTTAGGGTTAGGGTGAGGGTTTGGTTAGGGTTAGGGTGAGGGTTAGGGTTAGGGGTATGAAGAGTTTTAGTGTTAGGGTAACGGTTAGGGTGAGGGTGAGGTCTAGGGTTAGAGTTGGGCTTAGGGTGAGGGTTAGCCTGAGGGTTAGGGTTAGGGTGAGGTTTAGGGTGGGGTTGACAGTAAAGGTAAACTTTAGGGTTAGGCTGAGGGTGAGAGTTACTGTAAAGGTTTGGGTTAGGTTTAGGGTGAGGGTTAGGTGTAGGGGTAGGGTGAGGGTGAGTGTAAGATTGAGGATTAGTGTTAGGGTGAAGTTTAGGTTAAGGATGAGGGTTTGGGTTAGGGTTTTTGTTAGTGCTATGGTTATAGTTAAGTTTGCAATGAGGGTGAGGCTGAGGGTGAGGTTTATGGTGAGGGTTAGATTTAGGTTAGGGTTAGGGTTAGTATTATTTTTAGGGTTAGGGTTAGATTTACAGTGAGGATGAGGGTGAGGGTTAGGGTTAGGGTGAGGTTTATGGTGAGGTTTAGGGTTAGTGTTAGGTTGAGCGTGATGTTTAGAGTTAGAATTATGTTTATGGGGAGGGTTAGGGTGAGAGATAGGGTTAGGGTTAGAGTTAGTCTTAAGGCGAGGGTGAGGGTTAGGTTGAGGTTTAGGGATAGGCTTAGGGTTAGGATTAGGGTTAGGGTGGGGTTGAGTGTGAGGGTTAGGTTTAGGATTAGGCTTAGGTTTCGGTTGAGTGTGAAGGTAGGTGTGAGTGTTATGGTTACGGTGAGGGTGAGGATTAGGTTTACAGTGAGGGTTAGGATTTGGGTTAGGATTAAGGTGAGGGTGAGGGTTAGGGTTAGGGTGCGGGTTAGGGTTAGGATTAGGATTAGGGTGAGGGTGAGGATTAGAGTTAGTGTTAGTGTTAGGTTTAGGGTTAGGCTGAGGGTGAGGGTGGCGGTGAGGATTAGTGTTAGGGTGATGGTTAGAGTTAGGTTTAGTGTTATTGTTAGGGTTAGGGATAGAGTTATGGTGAGGGTGAGGTTCTGGGTGAGGTTTAGGGTTAGTGTTAGGGTGAGGTTTAAAGTTAGGGTTGGAAATAGGGTTAGGGTGAGGGTGATGTTTAGGGTTAGAGTTCGGGTTAGTGTTAGGGTTGGGCTTAGGGTTAGGCTGAGGGTGAGAGTGGGGGTGAGTATTAGGGATACGGTTAAGGTTAGGGTTAGAGTTAGGTTTATTGTTAGGGTTAGGGTTATTGTTAG
Source organism: Dipodomys merriami (assembly GCF_024711535.1). Taxonomy (NCBI): domain Eukaryota; kingdom Metazoa; phylum Chordata; class Mammalia; order Rodentia; family Heteromyidae; genus Dipodomys; species Dipodomys merriami. Next base: position 816,877 of record NW_027205592.1, on the reverse strand, counting down.
TGTTATGTTTAGGGTTAAGTTTGCAGTGAGGGTGAGGCTGAGGGTGAGGTTTATGGTTAGGGTTAGGTTTTGGGTTAGGTTTATTGTTAGTGTTAGTGTTAGGTTTAGGGTTAGGGTTAGAGTTAAGGTCAGAGTGAGTCTTAGGGTTAGGTTGAGGTTTAGGGTGACGTTTAGGGTTAGGATTAGGTTGAGGGTGAGGTTTATGGTTAGAGTGAGGGTTAGTGGGAGGGTTAGGGTTAGGATTAGGGATAGGGTTAGGTTTAGGGTTAGGATTAGTGTTTTTGTTAAGGTTAGGGTTAGACTCATGGTTAGTGTTAGGGTGAGGGTGAGGGTTAGGGTTAGGGTTAGGGTGTGGTTTAGGGTTAGGGTGAGGATTAGGGTTAGGGTGAGGGTGAGGTTTAGGGTTAGAGTTAGGTTTAGGCAGAGGGCTAGGGTGAGGGTTAGGGTTAGGGTTAGGGTTAGGGTTAGGAATAGGGTTAGGGTGAGGGTGACTCTGAGGGTTAGGGTTAGGCTTATTCTTAGGTTTAGGGTTAGGCTGAGGATGAGGGTGGGGGTGAGGATTAGGGTTTGGTTGATTGTTAGGTTTAGGATTAGGGTGACTGTTAGGATGAGGGTTAGTGTTAGGATTAGGGTTAGGGTTAAAGCTAGGGGGAGGGTGAGGGTTAGGGTTAGGCTTAGGCTTAGGGTTAGGCTGAGGGTGAGGTTGAGGGTGAGTGTTAAGTTTAGGGTGATGTTTAGGGATACGGTTATGTTGAAGGTTAGCATGAGGTTTAGGGATAGGGTGAGGGTTAGCGTGAGGGTGATGGTTCGGGTAAAGTTGAGTGTTAGGCTGAGGGTGAGAATTAAGATAAGGGTGAGGGTTGGTGTTAGGTTGAGGGTTAGGGTTGGGGTTAGTGTTAGGGTTAGGATGAGTTTTAGGATTAGGGTGAGGGTTATGGTTATTTTTAGGATTAGGATTAGGGTTAGGGTGAGGATGAGTGTGAGGTTAGGGTAAGGGTTTGGCTTAGGGTTAGGTTGAGGGTGTGGGTTAGGTTTAGGGTGAGGGCGAGTGTGAGGGTTAGGATTAGTTTTAGGGTTAGGGTGAAGGTTAGTGTGAGGGTTAGTGTTAAAGTTAGGGTGTGGTTGAGTTTTAGGTTTAGGGTCATGCTTAGGGTTACGGTCAGGGAGAGGGTTAGCATGAGGGTGAGAGTTAGTGTGAGGGTGACAGTAAGGGTAAAGTTGAGGGTTTGGCTGAGAGTGAGGATTATGTTAAATGTGAGGGTTAGGGTTAAGGTGAGGGTGAGGGTTAGGGTTAGAGGTAGGGTGAGGATGAGTGTAAGATTGAGTATTAATGTTAGGGTGAGGTATAGGGTGAGGATGAGGGTTAGGGTTAGGGTTATTGTTAGTGTTATGGTTACAGTTAAGTTTGCAGTGAGGGTGAGGCTGAGGGTGATGTTTATAGTTAGGGTTAGTTTTAGGTTTAGGGTTAGGGTTAGTATTATTTTTAGGGTTAGGGTTAGATTTACAGTGAGGATGAGGGTGAGGGTTAGGGTTAGGGTGAGGTTTATGGTGAGGTTTAGGGTTAGTGTTAGGTTGAGCGTGATGTTTAGAGTTAGAATTATGTTTATGGGGAGGGTTAGGGTGAGAGATAGGGTTAGGGTTAGAGTTAGTCTTAAGGCGAGGGTGAGGGTTAGGTTGAGGTTTAGGGATAGGTTTAGGGTTAGGATTAGGTTTTGGTTGAGGATAAGTGTGAGAGTTAGGTTTAGGCTTAGACTCAGGGTTAGGTTAAGGGTGAAGGTAGGTGTGAGCGTTATGGTTACAGTGAGGGTGAGGATTAGGGTTAGGGTGAGGGTTAGAATTTGGGTTAGGATTAAGGTGAGGGTGAAGGTTAGGGTTAGGGTGAGTTTAAGGTTTACGATTAGGATTAGGGTGAGTGTGAGTGTTTGGATAATGGTTAGGGTTATTGTTAATGTTATGGTTAAGGTTACCTTTGCAGTGATGCTGAGGCTGAGGGTGAGGGTTAGGTTTAGGATTAGGGTTAGGGTTAGGTTTAGGGTTAGGATTAGTGTTTTTGTTAAGGTTAGGGTTAGAGTTATGGTGAGGGTGAGGCTGAGCGTTAGGGTTAGGTTTAGGGTGAGCTTTAGGGTTAGGGTGAGGATTAGGGTTTTGGTGAGGGTTAGGTTTAGGGTTAGAGTGAGGGTTCGGGGGAGGGTTAGGGTGAGTGTTAGGGTTTGGGTTAGGGTTAGGTTTGGGAGTAGGGTTAGGTTGAGGGTGAGTGTGAGTGTTAGGGTTAGGCTTAGGCTTAGGCTTGGGGTTAGGCTGAGGATGAGGGTGGGGGTGAGGATTAATGTTCGAGTGATGATTAGGGTGAGGATTAAGGTGAGGGTTAGGATGAGGGTTAGGGTGAGGATTAGGGTTAGGGTGAGGTCTAGGGTGAGGTTGAGGGTTAGGGTTAGGGTTAGGTTTAGGGTTAGGCTGATAGTGACGTTGAGGGTAAGGTTAATGGTTAGGGTTAAGGTTAAGTTGAAGATTAGCATGAGGTTTAGGGATAGGGTGAGGGTTAGAGTGAGGGTGATGGTAAGGGTAAAGTTCAAGGTTAGGCTGACTGTGAGAATTAAGATAAGGGTGAGGGTTAGGGTTAGGGTGAGGCTTAGGTTAAGGGTGTGGGTTAGGGGTTATGGTGAGGGTTAGGGTTAGGTTGAGGGTTATAGTTAGGGTGAGGGTTAGGGTTAGGGTTATTGTTATTGTTAGGTTTAGAGTTAGGTTGAGGGTGAGGGTGACAGTGAGGGTTAGGTGTAGGGTCAGGATTAGGGTGAGATTTAGGGTTAGGATTAGTGTTATAGTTAGGGTTAGGGTGAGGGTGAGGTTTAGGGTTAGAATTAGGCTTCGGTTGAGTGTTAGTTTGAGGGTTAGGGTTAGGGTAAGTGTTAGGTTAGTGTTAGGGTGAGGGTTAGGTTTAGAGTGATAATTAGGGGTAGTATTAGGGTTAGGGTGAGGTTGAGTGTGTGGGTTAGGCTTAAGTTTAATGTTATGCTTATGGTTAGGCTGAGGGTGAGGTTGAGGGTGAGGGTTATGGTTAGGGTGAGGGTTAGAGTTAGGGTAGATTGAGGGTTAGGATGAGGGTTAGTGTTACGATTAGTGTTAGGTTGAGCGCTGGGGTGATGGTTAGTGTGAGGTTTAGGGTTAGGGATAGGGTTAGGTTTAAGATTAGGGTTAGGTTTTGGGTGAGTGTGAGGGTTAGGCTTAGTATTAGGGTTAGGATTAGGGTTAGGGTTATGGTTAGGATTTGATTTAGAGTGAGATTGAGGGTAAGAATTAGAGTTAGTGTTAGGGTTAGGGTTAGGCTAAGGGTGAGGGTGGGGTGAGGATTTGGGTTAGGGTGATGGTTAGGGTTAGGGTTAGTGTTATTGTTAGGGTTAGGGTTAGAGTTAAGGTGAGGGTGAGGGTGAGGGTGCGGGTGAGTTTTAGGGTTAGGGTTACGTGAGGTTTAGGGTTAGTGTTAGAGATAGGGTTAAGGTGAGGGTGAGGTTTAGGGTTAGAGTTCGGGTTAGTGTTAGGGTTACGCTTACCGTTAGGCTGAGGTTGAGGGTGGGGGTGAGGATTAGGGTTAGTGTTAGGGTTAGTGTTAGAGTTCGGGTTAGGCTTAGGGTTAGGGTTATTGTTAGTGTTATGGTTAGGTTTAGTTTGCAGTGAGGGTGAGGCTGATGGTGAGGTTTATGGTTAGGTTTAGGTTTAGGATTAGGGTTAGTGTTAGTGTTATTTTTAGGGTTAGGGTTAGAGTTATGGTGAGGGTGAGGGTGAGGGTGAGGGTTAGGGTTAGGGTGAGGTTTAGGGTGAGGTTGAGGGTTAGGGTTAGGTTGGGTGTGAGGTTTAGGGTTAGAGTGAGGGTTAGTGGGAGGGTTAGGGTGAGGGTTAGGTTTAGGGTTATTGTTAGTCTTAGGGTGAGGGTGAGGTTTAGGTTGAGGTTTAGGGATAAGTTTAGGGTTAGGATTAGGGTTAGGGTGAGGGTGAATGTGAGCGTTAGGGTTAGGGTTAGGCTTAGGCTTAGGTTTATGATTATGGTGAGGGTGAGTGTTAGGCTTAGGATTAGGGTGAGGTTTAGGGTTAGGTTGAGGGTTAGGGTTAGTGTTAGTGTTAGTGTAGGGTTAGGTTTAGTGTTAGGGTTAGGGGGAGGGTTAGGGTCAGAGTTAGGGTTAGGGTTAGTGTGAAAGTTAGGGTTAGGGTGAGGGTTTAGTTGAGGTTTAGGGTTAGGGTTAGGGTTAGGTTTAGGATTAGGGTTAGGTTGAGGGTATTTGTGAGTGTTAGGGTTAGGTTTAGGCTTAGGCTGAGGGTGAGGGTGAGGGTGAGGCTTAGCGTTTGGGTGATGGTTAGGGTTAGGATGAGGGTGAGGGTTAGGATGAGGGTTAGGGTTAGGATTAGGGTTAAGGTGAAGGCTAGGGTGAGGGTGAGGGTTAGGTTTAGTGTTAGGGTGAGGTTTAGGCTTAGGATGAGGGTTAGGGCTATTGTGAGTGTTAGTGGTAGGGTTAAGTTTAGTGTTAGGGTTAGGGGGAGGATTAGGGTCAGGGTTAAGTTTAGGGTTAGTGTTAGGATTAGGGTTAGGGTGATGGTTGGGGTTATGGTTAGCTTGAAGGTTAGGATGTTTAGGGATAGGGTGAGGGTTATGGTGAGGGTGATGGTAAGGTTGAAGTTGAGGGTTAGGCTGAGGGTGAAGGTTAAGATAAGGGTGAGAGTTAGGGGTTATGGTGAGGGTGAGGGTTAGATTGAGGATTAGGGTTAGGGTTAGTGTGTGTTTTAGGGTGAGGATGAGGGTTAGGGTTAGGTGAGGGTAAGGGTTAGAATTAGGGTTACGGTGAGGGCTAGGATCAGGGTGAGGGTTAGGGTTAGTGTTAGCGTTAGGGTGAGGGTGAGGCTTAGGGTGAGTGTTAGGGTTAGTGTGAGGGTTAGTATTAGGGTTAGTGTTAGTGTTAGGGTGAGGGTAAGTGTTAGATTGAGGGTTAGGGTTAGGGTGAGGGTTATATTTAGGGTGAGGGTTAGGGTTAGGGTTAGGGTTTGTGTTAATTTTAGGTTTAGGGTTATGTTGAGGGTGAGGGTGAGGGTTAGGATTAGGGTTAATATTAGGTTAGGGTTAGGGTGAGTGTGTGGGTTAGGATTAGGTTTAGGGTTAGGCTTAGTTTTTGGCTGAGAGTGAGGTTGAGAGTGAGGGTTAGCGTTAGGGTGAGGGTAAGGATTTCGGTTATGGTGAGGGTTAGGATGAGGGTTAGGTGATGGCTAGGGTGAGGGTGAGGTTTAGGGTTAGGGTTAGGGTGAGGTTTAGTGTTAGGGTTAGGGTGAGGGTGAGGTTGAGTGTTAGAGTTAGGGTTAGAGTGAGGGTTAGGGATCTGGTTAGTGTTAGGTTTAGGGTTAGGGTGAGTGATAGGGTTAGGGTGAGGGTTATGGTTATGGTTAGGATTAGGATTAGGGTTACGGTTAGGGTTACTGTGTGGGTTAATGTTAGGTTTAGTGTTAGGCTTAGCGTTAGGCTGAGGGTGAGGTTGAGGCTGAGGGTTAGGTTTATTGTGAGTGTTTGGGTTACAGTGAGGGTTATGTTTAGGGTGACGGTTACGGTTAGGCTTAGGGTTCGGTTGAGGGTGAGGTTTAGGGTTAGCTTTAGGGTAAAGTTTATGGTGAGGGTGAGGTTTAGGGTTAGGGATAGGCTGAGGTTTAGGGTTATATTTAGGGTTAGGGGTAGGGCGAGTTTGAGGTTTAGGGTTAGAGTTCGGGTTACGGTGAGGGTTAGGGTGAGGTTTACGGTTAGAGTTAGGGTTAGGGGGAGGGTTATGGTGAGGGTTAGGTTTAGGGTGAGTGCTAGGTTGAGGGTGAGGGTAAGGATTAGTGTTAGGCTTAGGCTTATGGTTAGGCTGAGGGTGAGGTTGAGGGTGAGGTTAGGGTTAGGGTGAGGTTAGGGGTACGGTTAGGTTGAAGGTTAGCATGAGTTTTAGGTGTAGGGTGAGGGTTAAGGTGAGGGTGATGGTAAGGGTAATGTTGAGGATTACGCTGAGGGTCAGGGTAAAGATAAGGGTGAGGGTTAGGGTTAGGGTGAGGGTTAAGGTAAGGTTGAGGGTTAGGGGTTGGGGTGAGGGTGAGGGTTAGATTGAGGTTTAGGGTTAGGGTTAGTGTGAGGTTTAGGGTGATGATGAGGGTTAAGGTTAGGGTGAGGGTTACGGTTAGAATTAGGGTTAGGATGAGGACTAGGGTGAGGGTGATGGTTAGGGTTAGGTTGGGGTTAGAGTGAGTTTTAGGGTTAGGGTGAGGGTTAGGGTTAGTGTGAGTGTTAGTGTTATGGTTAGGGTTAGTGTTAGGGTGAGGGTAAGTGTTAGGGTGAGGGTTAGGGTTAGGTTTAGGGATACTGTTATTGTTAGGTTTATGGTTACATTGAGGGTGAGGGTGAGGGTGAGTGTTAGGGTTAGAGTTAGGGTGAGGTTTACGTTTATTATTACGGGTAGAGTTATGGTGAGGGTGAGGTTTTGGGTTCGAGTTAGGCTTAGGGTGAGGGTTAGTGTGAGGATTAGGGTTAGGGTTAGTGTTAGGTTAGGGTTAGGGTGAGGGTTAGTGTGACCGTTAGGGTTAGAGGGAGGGTTAGGGTTAGGATTAGGGTTAGGGTGAGGTTGAGTGTTTGGGTTAGGGTTAGGTTTAGAGTTAGGCTTAGAGTTAGGCTGAGGCTGAGGTTGAATGTGAGGGTGAGGGTTAGGTGAGGGTTAGGTTTAGGGTAAGGCTGAGGGTTAGGAAGAGGGTTAGGGTTAGGACTAGGGTTAGTGTGAGGGTCAGTGTGTGGGTTAGGGTTAGGTTTAGATTTATGCGTCGGGTTAGGCTGAGGCTGAGGTTGAGGGTGAGGGTTAGGGTTAGTGTGAGGCTTAGGGTTAGGGATAGGGTTAGGTTTAGGATTAGGGTTAGGTTGAGGGTCAGTGTGAGTTTTAGGGTTAGAGTTAGGGTTAGGCTTAGGGTTAGGATTAGGTTTAGGGTTAGGGTTTGGTTTAGGGTGAGGGGTAGGGTGAGGATTTGGGTTAGTGTTAGTGTTACGGTTAGGGTTAGGCTGAGGGTGAGGGTGGGGGTGAGGATTAGGGTTAGGGTGATGGTTAGGTTTAGGGTTAGTGTTATTGTTAGGGTTAGGGTTAGAGTTACGGTGAGGCTGAGGTTGTGGGTGAGGGTTAGGGTTAGGGTTTGGGTGAGGTTTAGAGTTAGGGTTGGAGATAAGGTTAGGGTGAGGGTGATGTTTAGGGTTAGAGTTAGGGTTAGTGTTAGGATTGGGCTTAGGGTTAGGCTGAGGGTGAGAGTGGGGGTGAGGATTAGTGATAGGGTTAGGGTTAGAGTTAGATTTAGGGTTAGGGTTAGGGTTATTGTTAGTGTTATGTCTAAGGTTAAGTTTGCATTGAGGGTGAGGCTGAGGGTGAGGTTTATGGTTAGGGTTAGGTTTAGGGTTAGGGTTAATGTTAGTTTTAGTGTTAGTGTTAGGGTTACATTTATGGTGAAAGTGAGCGTGAGGGTGAGGGTTAGGGTTAGGGTGAGATTTAGGGTTAGATTTATGTTGAGGGTGAGTTTTAGGTTTAGAGTGAGGGTTAGTGGGAGGGTTAGGGTGAGGGTTAGGTTTAGGGTTAGTGTTAGTCTTAGGGTGAGGGTGAGGATTAGGTTGAGGTTTAGGGATAGGGTTAGGTTTACGATTAGGGTTAGGGTGAGGGTGAATGTGAGGTTTAGGATTAGGTTTAGGCTTAGGCTTATGGTTAGAATTAGGATGAGCGTGAGTGTTAGGGTTAGGGTTAGATTGAGGTTTAGGGTTAGCGTGTGGGTTAGGGTTAGTGTGTTAGTGTTAGGGTTTGGTTTAGTGTTAGGCTTAGGGGGAGGTTTAGGGTCAGGTTTAGGGTTAGGGTTAATATTAGGGTTAGAGTTAGTTTAAGGGTTAGGTTTAACGTGAGGGTGAGGGTGAGTGTTAGGTTTAGGCTTAGGCTTAGGCTGAGGGTGAGGGTGTGGGTCAGGATTAGTTTTCGTGTGATGGTTAGGATTAGGTTTAGGGTGAGGGTTAGGGTGAGGTCTAGGGTGAGAGTGAGGGTTAGGGTTAGGGTTAGAATGAGGTTTAGGATTAAGGTGAGGGTTAAGGTTAGTGTGAGTGTTAGTGTTAGGTTTATGTTTAGTGTTACGTTTAGGGGGAGTGTTAGGGTCAGGCTTAGGGTTAGGGTTAGTGTTAGTGTTATGGTTAGGGTGATGGTTAGGGTTACGGTTAGCTTGAAGGTTAAGATGAGGTTTAGGGATAGGGTGAGGGTTAGGGTAAGGGTGATGGTAAGGGTAAATTTGAGGGTTACGCTGAGGGTGAGGGTTAGGATAAGTGTGAAGGTTACGGTTAGGGTGAGGGTTAGGTTAAAGTTGAGGGTTAGGTACTAGGGTGAGGGTTAGATTGAGGAGTAGGGTAAGGGTTAGTGTTGTTGTTTAGGGTGAGGATGAGGGTTAGGGTTAGGTGAGGGTAAGGGTTAGAATTAGGGTTAGGGTGAGGGCTAGGTTGAGGGTGAGGGTTAGGTTTAGGGTTAGGGTGAGATTTAGGCTTAGGGTGATGTTTTGGGTTAGTGTTAGGGTTAGGGTTAGTGTTATGTTGAGGGTAAGTTTTAGGGTGAGGGTTATAGTTAGGGTGAGGGTTAGGGTTAGGGTTAGGGTTAGGGTGAGGTATAGGTTTAGGATTAGGTTTAGAGTTAGGGTTAGGGTTTGGGTGAGGTTTAGGGTTAGATTTAGGCTTAGGGTGAGGGTTAGTGTTAGGTTTGGGTTAGGGTAAGGGTCAGTGTGAGGGTTATGGTTAGAGTTCGGTTAGTGTTAGAATAGGGTTAGGGTGAGGTTTAGTGTGTGGGTCAGGGTTAGGTTTAGGGTTAGGCTTAGCGTTACGCTGAGGGTGAGGTTGAGGGTGAGGTTAGGGGTTAGGGTGAGGGTTAGGATTAGGGTTAGTGTGAGGGTTAGGATGAGGGTTAGGGTTATGATTACGGTTAGAGTGAGGGCAAGGGTGAGGGTGAAGTTTACGGTTAGGGTTAGGGTGCGGTTGTGGGTTAGGGTTCGGGTGAGGGTGAGGTTTAGTGTTAGAGTTAGGGTTAGGGTGAGGGTTAGGGTTATGGTTAGTGTTAGGTTTAGGGATAGGGTGAGTCTTAGGTTTAGGGTGAGTGTTATGGTTATGGTTAGGATTAGAATTATGGTTAGGTTGAGGGTGAGTGTGTGGGTTGGGGTAAGGGTTTGGCTTAGGGTTAGGTTGAGCGTGAGGGTTAGGTTTAGGGTGAGGGTGAGTGTGAGGGTTAGGTTTAGTGTTAGTGTTAGTGTGAGGTTTAGTGTGAGGGTTATTGTTAAAGTTAGGGTGTGGGAGAGGGTTAGGGTTAGGGTGATGCTTAGGTTTACGGTCAGGGAGAGGGTTAGCATGAGGGTGAGTTTTAGTGTGAGGGTTAGAGTGAGGGAGACAGTAAGGGTAAAGTTGAAGGTTAGACTGAAAGTGAGGATTACTGTAAATGTGAGGGTTAGGGTTAGGGTGAGGGTTAGGGATAGGGTTAGGGTGAGGGTGTGGTTTAGTTTGAGGATTAGTTTTAGGGTTAGTGTGAGGTTTAATGTGAGGATGAGAGTTAGGGTTAGGGTGAGGGCTAGGGTGAGGGTGAGGGTTAGGATTTGGGTTAGGGTGAGTGTGAGAGTTAGGGTGAGTGTTAGGGTTAGGGTGAGGGTTAGTGTGAGGGTTAGTGTTAAAGTTAGGGTGTGGGTGAGGGTTAGGGTTAGGGTGATGCTTAGGGTTATGGTCAGGGAGAGGGTTAGCATTAGGGTGAGAGTTAGTGTGAGGGTTAGGGTGAGGATGACAGTAAGGGTAAAGTTGAGGGTTAGGCTGAGAGTGAGGATTACAGTAAATGTGAGGATTAGGGTTACGGTTATGGTGCGGGTTAGGGTTAGGGGTAGTGTGAGGGTGAGGGTAAGATTGAGGATTAGTGTTAAGGTGAGGTTTAGGGTGAGGATGAGTGTATGGGTTAGGGTTAGGGTTATTGTTAGTGTTATGGTTACAGTTAAGTTCGCAGTGAGGGTGAGGCTGAGGGTGAGGTTTATGGTTATGGTTGGGTTTAGGGTTAGGGTTAGGGTTAGTATTATTTTTAGGGTTAGGGTTAGATTTACAGTGAGGGTGAGGGTGAGGGTTAGGTTTAGGGTGAAGTTTATGGTGAGGTTTAGGGTTAGGGTTAGGTTGAGGGTGAGTTTTAGAGTTTGAATTTGGTTTATTGTGAGGGATAGCGTGAGAAGTAGGGTTAGGGTTAGAGTTAGTGTTAGGGTGAGGGTGAGGGTTAGGTTGAGGTTTAGGGATAGGCTTAGGGTTAGAATTAGGGTGTGGGTGAGCATGAGTGTGAGGGTTAGGTTTAGGTTTATGCTTAGGTTTAGGTTGAAGGTGAAGGTAGGTGTGAGGGTTATGGTTACAGTGAGGGTGAGGATTACAGTTGGGGTGAGGGTTAAGATTTGGGTTCGGATTAAGGTGAGGGTGAGGGTTAGGTTAGGGTGATGGTTAGGGTTAGGATTAGGGTTAGGGTGAGGGCTAGGGTGAGGGTGAGGATTAGGGTTAGGGTTAGGGTTAGGCTTAGGGTTAGGCTGAGGTAGAGGTTGAGGATGCGGGTTATCTTTAGGGTGATTGTTAGTGTTACCGTTAGGTTGAAGGTTAGCATGAGATTTAGTGATAAGGTGAGGGTTAGAGTGAGGGTGATGGTAAGGGTATAGTTGAGTGTTAGGCTGAGAGTGAGAATTAAAATAAGGGTGAGGGTTAGGTTTAGGGTGAGGCTTAGGGTAAGGGTGAGGGTTGGGGGTTATGCTGAGGGTGAGGGTTAGATTGAGGATTAGGGTTAGGTTTATGGTGAGGATGAGGGTTAGGGTTATGGTGAGGGTTAAGGTTAGAATTAGGTTTAGGTTGAGAGCTAGGGAGAGGGTGAGGGTTAGGGTTAGTGTTAGGGTTAGGATGAGTTTTAGGATTAGGGTGAGGTTTAAGGTTAATGTGAGGGTTAGTGTTAGGGTTAGAGTTAGTGTTAGGGTGAGGGTAAGTGTTAGGGTGAGGTTTAGGGTTCGGATGAGGTTTATATTTAGGGTGAGGGTTAGGGTTAGGGTTATTGTTATTGTTAGGTTTAGGGTTACATTGAGGGTGAGGGTGAGGGTTAGGTTTAGGATTAGGGTTAGGGTCAGTTTTAGGGTTAGGATTAGGGTTAGAGTTAGGGTTATGGTGAGGGTGAGGTTTCGGGTTAGAGTTGGGCTTAGGGTGAGTGTTAGTGTGAGGGTTAGGGTTAGGGTTAGTTTTAGGTTAGGGTTAGGGTGAGGGTTAGTTTGAGGGTTAGGGTTAGAGTGATAGTTAGCATTAGTATTAGGGTGAGGGTGAGTGTTTGGGTTAGGGTTAGGTTTAGTGTTAGGCTTAGGGTTAGGCTGAGGGTGAGGTTGAGGGTGAGAATTAGGGTTAGGGTGAGGGTTAGATTTAGGGTTAGATTGAGGGTTAGGATGAGGTTTAGGGTTAGGATGAGGGTTAGGTTGACCGCTGGTGTGAAGTTTATTGTGAGGGATAGGGATAGGGTTAGGTTTAGGATTAGGGTTAGGTTGAGGGTGAGTGTGATGTTTAGGCTTAGGGTTAGGGTTAGGCATAGGGTTAGGGTTTGGGTTAGGGTTTGGTTTAGAGTGAGGGTGATGGTGAGGATTAGGATTAGTTTTAGGGTTAGGGTTAGGGTTAGGCTAAGTGTGAGAGGGTGGGGTTGAGGATTAGGGTTAGGGTTAGGTGAGGTTTAGGGATAGTGTTAGAGATAGGGTTAGGGTGAGGGTAAGGTTTATTGTTAGAGTTAGGGTTATTTTTAGCGTTAGGCTTAGGTTTAGGCTGAGGGTGAGCGTGGGGGTGAGGATTAGGTTTAGGGTTAGGTTTAGGGTTAGAGTTCGGTTTAGGGTTAGGGTTAGGGTTATTGTTAGTGTTATGGTTAGAATTAATTTTGCAGTGAGGGTGAGGCTGAGGGTGAGGTTTATGGTTAGGGTTAGGTTTAGAGTTAGGGTTAGTGTTAGTGTTGTTGTTAGGGTTAAGGTTAGAGTTACGGTTAGGGTGAAGGTGAGGGTGAAGGTTAGGGTTAGGGTGAGTTTTAGGGTGAGGTTTAGGGTTAGGATTAGGTTGTGGGTTAGTGTTATTCTTAGGGTGAGGGTGAGGGTTAGGTTGAGGTTTAGGGATAGGTTTAGGGTTAGGATTAGGTTTAGGGTGAGTGTGAATGTGAGTGTTAGGGTTAGAATTAGGCTTAGGCTTAGGTTTGGGATTATGGTGAGGGTGAGTGTTAAGCTTAGGTTTAGGGTGAGGTTTAGGGTTAGGGTGAGGGTTAGGGTTAGGGTGAGGGTTAGGTTTAGTGTTAGGGTTAGGGGGAGGGTTAGGGTCAGCATTAGGGTTAGGGTTACTCTGAGGGTTAGGGTTAGTATGATGGATAGGTTGAGGTTTAGGGTTAGGGTTAGGGTTAGGTTTAGGATTAGGGTTAGAGTGAGGGTGAGTGTGAGTGTTAGTGTTAGGTTTAGGCTTAGGCTTAGTGTGAGGGTGAGGGTGAGGCTTAGTGTTTGGGTGATGGTTAGGGTTAGGATGAAGGTGAGGGATAGGATCAGGGTTAGGGTTAGGATTAGGTTTAGGGTGAAGGCTAGGGTGAGGTTGAGGGTTAGGTTTAGGGTTAGGGTGAGGTTTAGGCTTAGGGTGAGGTTTAGGGTTAGTGTGAGTGTTACTGTTAGGGTTAAGTTTACTGTTAGGGTTAGGGGGATGGTTAGATTCAGGTTTAGGGTTAGGGTTAGTGTTAGAATTAGGGCTAGGGTGATGGTTAGGGTTATGGTTAGTTGAAAGTTAGGATGCTGTTTAGGGATAGTGTGAGGGTTAGGGTGTGGGTGATGGTCAGTTTAAAGTTGAGGGTTAGGCTGAGGGTGAGGGTTAAGATAAGGGTGAGGGTTACGGTTAGGGTGAGGGTTAGGGTAAGGGTGAGGGTTAGGGATTAGGGTGAGGGTGAGGGTTAGATTGAGGATTAGGGTTTGGGTTAGTGTGTGGTTTAGGGTGAACATGAGGGTTAGGGTTAGTTGAGGGTAAGTGATCGAATTAGGAATAGGGTGAGGGCTTGGGTTAGGGTGAGGGTTAGGGTTAGTGTGAGGTTTAGCGTTAGGGTTAGGGTTAGTGTTAGGGTGAGGGTAAGTGTTAGGTTGAGGGTTAGGGTGAGGGTGAGGGTTATAGTTAGGGTGAGGGTTAGTGTTAGGGTTAGGGTTTTTGTTAATTTTAGGTTTAGGGTTATGTTTATGGTGAGGGTGAGGGTGAGGGTGAGGGTTAGGGTTAGGGTTAGGGTGAGGTTTAGAGTTAGGATTAGGTTAGTGTTATGATTAGTGTGAGGGTGAGGTTTAAGGTTAGATTTAGGCTTAGGGTGAGTGTTAGGGTTAGTGTTAGGTTAGGGTTAGGGTGAGTGTGTGGGTTAGGGTTAGGTTTAGGTTTAGGCTAAGTGTTAGGCTGAGAGTGAGGTTGAGGGTGAAGTTTAGGGTTAGGGTGAGGGTTAGGATTACGGTTAGGGTGAGATTTATGATGACGGTTAGGGTTAGGATTAGGATTAGATTGATGGCTAGGGTGAGGGTGAGGTTTAGGTTTAGGGTTAGGGTGAGGTGTAGTGTGAGGTTTAGGGTGAGGTTGAGTGTTAGAGTTAGGGTTAGGGTGAGGTTTAGGGATCGGGTTAGTGTTAGGGTTAGGGTTAGGGTGAGTGATAGTGTTAGGGTGATGTTATGGTTATGTTTAGGATTAGGATTAGGGTTAGGGTGAGGGTGAGTGTGTGGGTTAAGGTTAATTTTAGTGTTAGGCTTAGGGTTAGGCAGAGGGTGAGGTTGAGGCTGAGGGTTAAGTTTAGTGTGAGCCTTTGGGTTACAGTGAGGGTTATGTTTAGGGTGACGGTTACGATTAGGTTTGGGGTTAGGTTGAGGGCTACGTTGAGTGTGAGGTTTAGGGTTAGGGTTAGGATGAGGTTTAGGGTTATAGTTAGGTTTAGGTTTAGGGCGAGTGTGAGGTTTAGGGTTAGAGTTAGGGTTAGGGTGAGGGTTAGGGTGAGGTATAAGGTTAGAGTTAGGGTTATGGGGGAGGGTTAGGTTGAGGGTTAGGTTTAGGGTGAGGGCTAGTTTGAGGGTGAGGGTTAGGGTTAGTGTTAGTCTTAGGCTTATGTTTAGGCTGAGTGTGAGTTTGAGGGTGAGGGTCAGGGTTAGGGTGAGGTTAGGGTTATGGTTAGGTTGAAGGTTAGCCTGAGGTTTAGGGATAGGGTGAGGGATAGGTTGTTGGTGATGGTAAGGGTAAAGTTGAAGGTTAGGCTGAGGGTCAGGGTAAAGATAAGGGTGAGGGTTACGGTTAGGATGAGGGTTAGGGTAATGGTGAGGGTTAGGGGTTAGGGTGAGTGTGAGTGTTAGATTGAGGATTAGGGTTAGGTTTCGTGTGAGGTTTAGGGTGAGGATGATGTTAGGGTTAGGGTGAGGGTTAGGGTTAGAATTAGGGTTAGGATGAGGGCTAGGCTGAGGGTGAGGGTGAGGGTAAGGTTAGGGTTATGGTGAGTTTTAGGGATAGGGTGAGGGTTAGGTTTAGTGTGCGGGTTAGTGTTATGGTTGGGTAAGTGTTAGGGTGAGGGTAAGTGTTAGAGTGAGGGTTAGGGTTAGGGTGAGGGTTATAGTTAGGGTGAGGGTTAGGTTTAGGGTTAGGGTTAGGGTTATTGTGAATTTTAGGTTTAGGGTTACATTCAGGGTGAGGGTGAGTGTGAGGGTTAGGGTTAGAGTTAGGGTGAGGTTTAGGTGTAGGATTAGGGGTAGAGTTAGGGTTAGGGTGAGGGTGAGGTTTAGGGTTAGAGTTAGGCTTAATGTGACGGTTAGTGTGAGGATTAGTGTTAAGGTTAGTCTTAGGTTAGGGTTAGGGTGAGGTTTATTGTGAGGGTAAGGGTTAGAGGGACTGTTAGGTTTAGGATTAGGGTTAGGGTGAGGTTGAGTGTGTGGGTTAGGGTTAGGTTTAAAGTTAGGCTTAGGGTTAGGCTGAGGCTGAGGCTAAAGGTGAGGGATAGGGTTAGGTTTGGGTTAGGTTTAGGGTAAGGTTGAGGGTTAGGATGAGGGTTAGGGTTAGGATTAGGGTTAGGGTGAGGGTGAATCTGTGGGTTATGGTGCGGTTTAGTGTTAGGGTTAGGGTTAGAGTTAGGGTTATGGTGAGGGTGAGGTTTAGGGGTAGAGTTGGGGTTAGGGTGAGGGTTAGGGTTAGCGTGAGTGTTAGGGTGGTAGTGAAGGTAAGAGTAAACGTTATTGTTGGCCTGAGGGTGAGAGTTACTGTAAGGCTGAGGGTTAGTGTTAGGGTGAGGGTTAGGTTTAGGGGTAGTGTGAGGGTGAGGTTTAGATTGAGAATTAGTGTTAGGATTAGGGTGAGGTTTAGGGTGAGGATTAGGGTTAGGGTTAGGGTTATTGTTAGTGTTATGGTTAGGGTTAAGTTTGCGATGAGGGTGAGGCTGAGGGTGAGGTTTATGGTTAGGGTTAGGTTTAGGGTTAGGGTTTGGGTTAGTGTTATTGTTAAGGTTAGGGTTGGTGGTACAGTGAGGGTGAGGTGAGTGTGAGGGTTAGGTTGAGGGTTAGGTTTAGGATTAGGTTGAGGGTGAAGATAGGTGTGAGTGTTAGCGTTATGGTGAGGGTGAGGATTAGGTTTAGGGTGAGGTTTAGGATTTGGGTTAGGATTAAGTTGAGGGTGAGGGTTAGGGTTAGGGTGAGGGTTAGCATTAGGATTAGGGTTAGGGTGAGGGTCAGGGTTATGATTAGAGTTAGGGTTAGGGTTATTGTTAATATTATGGTTAAGGACACCTTTGCAGTGATGGTGAGGCTGAGGGTGATGTTTAGGGTTAGGATTACGGTTAGGGTTAGATTTAGGGTTAGGATTAGTGTTATTGTTAAGCTTATGGTTAGAGTTATGGTGAGGGTGAGGGTGAGGGTGAGGGTTCGGGTTCGGCTTAGGGTGAGGTATAGGGTTAGGGTTAGTGTGAGGTTTAGGGTGAGGATGAGAGTTAGCGTTAGGTTGAGGGCTAGGTTGAGGTTGAGGGTAAGGGTTAAGGTGAGGTTTAGGGTTAGGGCTATGGTTAGCGTTAGTGTGAGGGTTAGTGTTAGGGGAAGAGAGTGTTAGGGTGAGGGTTAGGGTTAGGGTTAGAGTTAGGATTAGGGAAAGGGTTACGGTGAGGGTTAAGGTGAGGGATAGGTGGAGGTTTAGGGTTAGGGTTGGGGTTAGGTTTAGGATTAGGGTTAGGGTGAGGGTGACTGTGAGGGTTAGGGTTAGGCTTCGGCTTTGGCTTAGGGTTAGGCTGAGGGTGTGGGTGGGGGTGAGGATTAGTTTTTGGGTGATGGTTAGGGTTACGATTAGGGTGAGGGTTAGGATGAGGGTTAGGGTTAGGATTAGTGTTAGAGTGAGGGCTAGAGTGAGGGTGAGGGTGAGGGTTAGGGTTAGGGTTAGGCTTAGGGTTAGGCTGAGGGTGATGTTGAGGCTGAGGGTTAAGGTTATGGTGATGGTTAGGGTTACAGTTAGGTTGAAGGTTAGCATGAGGTTTAGGGGTAGGTTGAGTGTTAGAGTGAGGATGAGGGTAAGGGGGTTAGGCTGAGAGGGAGGGTTAAGTTAACGGTGAGGGTTAGGGTTAGGGTAAGCGTGAGGGTTAGGGTTTTTTGTGAGGGTGAGGGTTACATTGAGGATTAGGGTTAGGTTTAGTGTGAGGTTTAGGGTGAGGATGAGGGTTAGGGTTAGGGTGAGGGTTAGGGTTAGGGTTAGTGTTATTGTTAGGGTTAGGGTTAGAGTTATGGTGAGGGTGAGGTTGCGGTTCCGGGTTAGGGTTAGGGTGAGGATGAGGTTTAGGGTTAGAGTTAGGCTTAATGTGAGGGTTAGTGTGAGGATTAGTGTTAAGGTTAGTCTTAGGTTAGGGTTAGAGTGAGGTTTATTGTGAGGGTAAGGGTTAGAGGGACTATTAGGGTTAGGATTATGGTAGGGTGAGGTTGAGTGTGTGGATTAGGGTTAGGTTTAAAGTTAGGCTTAGGGTTAGGCTGAGGCTGAGGCTGAAGGTGAGGGATAGGTTTAGGTTAGGGTTAGGTTTAGGGTAAGGTTGAGGGTTAGGATGAGGGTTAGGGTTAGGATTAGGGTTAGGGTGAGGGTGAGTCCGTGGGTTATGGTGCGGTTTAGTGTTAGGGTTAGGGTTAGAGTTAGGGTTATGGTGAGGGTGAGGTTTAGGGGTACAGTGGGGTTAGGGTGAGGGTTAGGGTGAGGGTTAGGGTTAGCGTGATTGTTAGGGTGGTGGTGAAGGTAAGAGTAAATTTTAGGGTTCGGCTGAGGGTGAGAGTTACTGTAAGGCTGAGGGTTAGAGTTAGGGTGAGGGTTAGGTTTAGGGGTAGAGTGTGGGTGAGGTTTAGATTGAGGATTAGTGTTAGGATTAGGGTGAGGTTTAGGGTGAGGATTAGGGTTAGGGTTAGGGTTATTGTTAGTGTTATGGTTAGGGTTAAGTTTGCGATGAGGGTGAGGCTGAGGGTGAGGTTTATGGTTAGGGTTAGGTTTAGGTTTAGTGTTTGGGTTAGTGTTATTGTTAAGGTTAGGGTTAGAGTTACAGTGAGGGTGAGGTGAGGGTTAGGGTTAGGTTGAGGTTTACGGTGAGGTTTAGGGTTAGGGTTAGGTTGAGGGTGAGGTTTAGGTTTCGGGGGAGGGTTAGGGTGAGGGGTAGGGTTAGGGTTAGTGTTAGTCTTAGTGTGAGGGTGAGGCTTAGGTTGATGTTTTGGAATAGGCTTAGGGTTAGAATTATCGGTTAGGTTAAGGGTGAGTGTGAGGGTTAGGTTGAGGATTAGGTTTAGGATTAGGTTGAGGATGAAGATAGGTGTGAGTGTTAGGGTTATGGTGAGGGTGAGGATTAGGTTTAGGGTGAGGTTTAGCATTTGGGTTAGGACTAAGTTGAGGGTGAAGGTTAGGGTTAGGGTGAGGGTTAGCATTAGGATTAGGGTTAGGGTGAGGGTGAGGGTTAGGATTAGAGTTAGGGTTAGGGTTATTGTTAATGTTATGGTTAAGGTTACCTTTGCAGTGATGGTGAGGCTGAGGGTGATATTTAGGGTTAGGATTAGTGTTATTGTTAAGCTTATGGTTAGAGTTATGGTGAGGCTGAGGGTGAGGGTGAGGGTGAGGGTTCGGCTTAGGGTGAGGTTTAGGATTAGGGTTAGTGTGAGGTTTAGGGTGAGGATGAGGGTTAGGGTTAGGTTGAGGCCTATGTTGAGGGTGAGGATAAGGGGTTAGGTTGAGGTTTAGGGTTAGGGTTATGGTTAGTGTTAGTGTGAGGGTTAGTGTTAGGGGGAGAGAGTGTTAGGATGAGGGTTAGGGTTAGGGTTAGAGTTAGGATTAGGGAAAGGGTTACGGTGAGGGTTAAGGTGAGGGATAGGTGGAGGTTTAGGGTTAGGGTTGGGGTTAGGTTTAGGATTAGGGTTAGGGTGAGGGTGACTGTGAGGGTTAGGGTTAGGCTTCGGCTTAGGCTTAGGGTTAGGCTGAGGGTGAGTGTGGGGTGAGGATTAGTTTTTGGGTGATGGTTAGGGTTATGATTAGGGTGAGGGTTAGGATGAGGGTTAGGGTTAGGATTAGTGTTAGGGTGAGGGCTAGAGTGAGGGTGAGGTTGAGCGTTAGGGTCAGGCTTAGGCTTAGGGTTAGGCTGAGTGTGACGTTGAGGGTGAGGGTTAGGGTTATGGTGATGGTTAGGGTTACAGTTAGGTTGAAGGTTAGCATGAGGTTTAGGGATAGGGTGAGGGTTAGAGTGAGGGTGATGGTAAGTGTAAAGTTGAGGGTTACGCTGAGGGGGAGGGTTAAGATAAGGGTGAGGGTTAGGGTTAGGGTGAGGGTTAGTGTAAGGTTGAGGGTTAGGGTTTATTGTGAGGATGAGGGTTAGATTGAGGATTAGGGTTAGGTTTAGTGTGAGGTTTAGGGTGAGGATGAGGGTTAGGTTTAGGGTGAGGTTTAGGGTTAGGGTTAGTGTTATTGTTAGGGTTAGGTTTAGAGTTACGGTGAGAGTGAGGTTGCAGGTCCAGGTTAGGGTTAGGGTTAGGGTGAGGTTTTGTGTTAGGGTTGGAGATAGGGTTAGGTTCAGGGTGATGTTCAGGTTTAGAGTTCGGGTTAGTTTTAGTGTTGGGCTTAGGGTTAGGCTGAGGGTGAGAGTGGGGGTGAGGATTAGGGTTGGGTTTAGGGTTAGGGTTAGAGTTAGCGATAGGGTTTGGGTCGGGATTAGGGTTAGGGTGAAGGTGAGGGTGAGTGTTAGGTTTAGGTTTAGGCTTAGGCTGAGGATGAGGGTGGGGGTGAGGATTAGTTTTCGTTGAGGATTAGTGTGAGGTTTAGGGTTAGAATTAGGGTTAGGCTGAGGTCTAGGGTTAGTGTTAGTGTTAGGGCTAGGGTTAGGCTGAGGGTGAGTGTGATTGTGAGGGGTAGGGTTAGGGTTAGGCATAGGATTAGGCTGAGGGTGAGGGTGAGGGTGAGGTTTAGTGTGAGGGTTAGGGTAAGGGTGAAAGTAAGGGTCAAGTTGAGGGTTAGGCTGAGAGTGAGGATTACGGTAAATGTGAGTGTTAGTGTTAGGGTGAGGATTAGAGTTAGGGTTAGGGTGAGGGTGTGGTTTAGATTGAGGATTAGTTTTAGGGTTAGTGTGAGGTTTAGGGTGAGGATGAGGGTTAGGGTTAGGGTGAGGGTGAGGGTTAGGGTTAGGGTTAGGGTGAGTGTTACGGTTAGGGTGATGGTTAGGGTTAGTGTGAGAGTTAGTGTAAGAGTTAGGGTTAGTGTTAGTGTGAGGGTAAGTGTCGTTCGGGTTAGGGTTCGGGTGAGGGTTATGGTTAGAATGAGGGTTAGGGATAGGGTTAGGGTTATTGTTAGGGTTAGTGTTCGTGTTAGGATGAGGGTTAGGGTTAGCATGAGGTTTAGGGTGAGGACAAGGGTGAGGGTGAAGTTTAGGGTTTCAGTCAGGCTTAGATTTAGGGTTAGGCTGAGGCTGAGGGTGAGGTTGAGGGTTAGGGTTAGCGTGATGGTTAGGGTTACAGTTAGGCTTAGGGTTAGCATGAGTGTTAGGGTTAGGGTTAGGGTTAGGCTGAGGGTGACTGTAAGGGTAAAGGTGATTATTAGGGTGAGGGTGAGGGTTAGGGTGAGGATTAGGGTAAGGGTTAAGATGGGGTTTAGGGTTAGATTGTGGATTAGTGTTATGGTTAGTGTGTGGTTTAGGGTGAGGATGAGGGTTAGGGTTAGGGTGAGGACTAGGGTGAGGTTGAGGGTTAGGGATAGAGTTAGGTTGAAGTTTAGGGTTAAGGTGATTTTTAGGGTTAGTGTGAGGGTAAGTGTTAGGATTAGTGTTACTGTTAGGGTGAGGGTAAGTGTTAGCATGAGGGTTAAGCTTAGGGTGAGGGTTATGGTTAGGTTTAGGCTTAGTGTTAAGGTTAGGGTTATTGTTAGGGTTAGGTTTAGGGTTACGGATCCTGTGATGGTGAGGGTGAGGGTGAGGGTTGGGGTTAGGGTTAGTGCTGGGGTTAGGGTTAGGGTGAGGGTTACGTTGAGTTTTAGGGTTAGGTTTAGAGTTAGGTTTAGGATTAGGGTTATGGTGTGGGTGAGTGTGAGGGTTAGGGTTAGGGTTAGGCTTAGGCTTAGGGTTAGGCTGAGGGTGAGGGTGGGAATGAGGATTAGCTTTAGGGTGATGGTTAGGTTTAGGGTTAGGTTTAGGGTTATGGTTAGGGTTAGGATTAGGGTTAGGGTGTGGGCTAGGGTGAGGGTGAGGGTTAGGCTGAGAGTTAGGCTGAGTCTGAAGGTGAGAGTGAGGGATAGGGTTAGGTTGAGGTTTAGGGTTAGGGTTAGGGTGAGTTTGAGGTTAAGAATGAGGATTAGTTTTAGGGTTAGTGTGAGGTTTAGGGTGAGGATGAGGGTTAGGTTTAGGGTGAGGACTAGGGTGACGTGAGGGTTAGGGTTAGGGTGAGGCTTAGGATGAGGTGTAGGGTTAGGATTAGGGTTAGGGTGAGCGCTAGGGTGATGGTTAGTGTGAAGGTTAGGATTAGGGATAGGGATAGGTTTAGGATTAGGTTTAGATTGAGGGTGAATGTGAGGGTTAGGTTTAGGGTTAGGGTTAGGCTTAGGGTTAGGGTGAGTGTTAGGGTTAGTGTGAATATTAGGGTTATGGTGAGGGTTATGGTTATGGTGAGGGTTAGAGTTAGGTTTAGGGTTAGGGTTAGGGTGAGGTTTAGGGTGAGGATGAGGTTTAGGGTTAGGGTTAGGGTGTGGTTTAGGGTTATGTTTAGGGTTATTGTTAGGGCGATGGTGAGGGATAGGGTTAGAGTTAGTGTTAGGTGAGGGTTAGGGTGAGGGTTAGGGTTAGTGTTAGTGTTAGGGGTAGGGTTAGGATGAAGGTTAGGGTGAGGGTGAGGGTTAGGGTAAGCGTTAGGATTAGGATTAGGGTTAAGGTGAGGGTGAGTGTGAGGGTTAGTGTTAGGGTTAGGGTTAGGTTTAGGATTAGGTTTAGGGTGAGGGTGAGGGTTAGGGTTAGGGTTATGTTTAGAGTGAGGGTTAGGGTGAGGGTTATGGTGAGGGTAAGGGTTAGGATTACCATTAGGGTATGTGCTAGGATGAGCAATAGGGTTAAGGTTAGGGTTAGGGTGAGGGTTAGGGTTAGGGTTAGGGTGAGGCTTAGGATGAGGTGTAGGGTTAGGATTAGGGTTAGGGTGAGCGCTAGGGTGATGGTTAGTGTGAGGGTTAGGGTTAGGGATAGGGATAGGTTTAGGATTAGGTTTAGATTGAGGGTGAATGTGAGGTTTAGGTTTAGGGTTAGGTTTAGGCTTAGGGTTAGGGAGATTGTTAGGGTTAGTGTGAATGTTAGGGTTAAGGTGAGGGTTATGGTTATGGTGAGGGTTAGAGTTAGGTTTAGGGTTAGGGTTAGGGTGAGGTTTAGGGTGAGGATGAGGTTTAGGGTTAGTGTTAGGGTGTGGTTTAGGGTTATGGTTAGGGTTATTGTTAGGGCGATGGTGAGGGTTAGGGTTAGAGTTAGGGTTAGGTGAGGGTTAGGGTGAGGGTTAGGGTTAGTGTTAGTGTTAGGGGTAGGGTTAGGATGAAGGTTAGGGTGAGGGTGTGGGTTAGGGTAAGGGTTAGGATTAGGATTAGGGTTAAGGTGAGAGTGAGTGTTAGGGTTAGTGTTAGGTTTAGGATTAGGGTTAGGGTGAGGATGAGGGTTAGGGTTAGGGTTATGTTTAGAGTGAGCTTTAGGGTGAGGGTTATGGTGAGAGTAAGTGTTAGGATTAACGTTAGGTTATGTGCTAGGATGAGCAATAGGGTTAGGGCTAGGGTTAGGGTGAGGGTTAGGTTGAGGGTTAGGGTTAGGGTTAGTTTTAAGGTTAGGGTTGGTGTTAGGTTTAGGATTAGGGTTACGGTGACTGTGAGTGTAACAGTTAGGGTTAGGGTTAGTTTTAGGCTTAGGGTTAGGCTGAGGCTGAGCGTGAGGGTGAGGGTTAGATTTAGGCTGAGTTTTTGGTTTAGTGTTAGAGTGAGGGTTAGGGTGAGGGTTAGGGTTAGAATTAGGGTTAGTGTATGTCCTTGGGTGAGGGTTAGCCTAACACTAACGTTTAGGTTTAGTGTGAGGTTTAGCTTTAGGGTTATGATCAGGATTAGGGTTAGTGTGAGTGTTTGGGTTAAGGTTAGAGTTACGGTGAGGGTGAGGTTTAAGTTTAGGTTTAGGGTTATGGTTATTGTTAGGGTTAGGGTTAGGGTTAAGGTTAAGGTAAGGGTAAGGGTTAGGGTGATGTTGACTGTTAGGATTAGGGTTAGGATTAGGTTTAGTGTTAGGGTGAAGGTGAGGTTTAGTGTTATTGTTAGGGTTAGGGTTAGGTTTAGTGTGAGTGTTAGGGTTAGTTTAGTGCTATGGTTAGGTTTATGGTGAGGGCTAGTGTGAGGGTGAGGGTATTGTTAGGGTTATGCTTAGGCTTACGGTTAAGCTGAGGGTGAGGGTTAGGGTTAGGCTTAGGCTTAGGGTTAGGCTGAGGTTGAGTGTGAGGATTAGGGTTAGGGTTTGTGTTAGGGTTAGGCTTAGTGCCAGGCGGAGGGTGAGGGTGAGGGTGAGGGTGAGGGTTATCTTTAGGGTCAGGGTCAGGATTAGTTTTAGGGTTAGCGTTACGGTGCGGGTTAGTGTGAGGTTTAGGGTTAGTGTTATGGTTACGGTGAGGGTGAGAGTGAGTGTGAGGGTTAGAGTTAGGTTTAGTGTTATTTTTAGTGTTATGGTTAGGTTTAAATTTACAGTGAGGGTGAGGATGAGGGTGAGGGTTAGGTTTAGGTTTAAGGTGAAGTTTAGGTTAGGGTTAGGGTAAGGGTTAGGGTGAGGGTTTGGGTAAGGGTTACGGTTACGGTAAGGGTGAGTGTTAGGGTTAGGGTGAGGGTTAGTGTGATTGTTAGGGTTAGAGTTAGGGTGAGGGTTTGGATGAAGTTGATGGTTAGGGTCTGGATTAGCTTTAGGGTTAGGATTTGGATTAGATTTAGTTTTAGATTGAGTGCTTGGGTTAGGCTTAGGTTTAGGGTTAGTCTTAGTGTTAAGCTGAGGGTGAGGGTGAGGGTGAGGTTTAGGGTTAGGGTTTGGGTTAGGTTTAGCGTTTGGGTGAGAGTTAGGGTTCGGGTTACGTTTAGGTTTAGGGTGAGGGTTAGGGTCAGGGTTATGGTGAGGTTGAGGGTTAGGGTTAGGTTGATGGTTAGTGTTAGGATTATGGTTAGGGTGAGGGTTCCGGTTAGGATTAGGGTGAGAGTTAGGATGAGGATTAGGGTTAGGATTAGTGTTATTGTGAGAGCTAGAGTGAGGGTGAGGGTTAAGGTTAGTGTTAGAGTGAGGTTTAGGGTTAGGGTGAGGGTTAGGGTTATGTTGAGTGTGAAGGTTAGGGTTAGGTTGAGGATTAGGATTAGGTCTAGTTTTAAGGTGAAGGTGAATGTTAGCATTAGGGTCCGGGTTAGGATTAGGGTTAGGATGAGTGCTAGTTTGAGGCTGAGTGTTAGGGTTAGGTTTACAGTGAGGTTTAGGGTTATGTTTAGTTTTAGGGTGAGGGTTAGTGTGAGTGTCACGGTGAGGGTCAGGGTTAGGGTTAGGGTGCGGGTTAGAACTTGGTTTAGGGTTAGGATGTGGGTTAGTTTTAGGGTTAGGGTGAGGGTTAGTATGAGGGTTAGGGTTACAATTTGGGTTAGGGTGAGGGCTTGGTTGAGGGTGAGGTTAAGTGTTAGGGTTAGGGTGAGGGTTAGGATTAGGATTAGGGATAGCATTAGGGTTCGGGTTACAGTGAGGGTGATGGTTAGGTTTGGGGTGAGGGTTAGTGTTAGGACTAAGGAGAGGGTGAAGGTTAGGGTTACGGTTAGGGTGAGGGTTAGGTTTAGGTTTAAGTTTAGAGTTAGGGTTAGGGTTAGGATTAAAGTGAGGTTTTGTGTGAGTGTGAGGGTTAGTGTTAGAGTTAGGCTTAGGTTAGGGTTAGGCTGAGGGTGAGGGTGGGGATGAGGATTAGGTTTAGAGTGATGGTTCTGGTTTTGGTTAGGTTGAGGGTTAGGATGAGGGTTAGGGTTTGGATTAGGGTTAGGGTGAGGGCTAGGTTGAATGTGAGGTTAAGGGTTAGGTTTAGGCTTAGGCTTAGGTTTAGGCTGAGGCTGAAGGTGAGGGTGAGGGTTAGGTTTAAGGTGATGGTTAGGGTTATGGTTAGGGTGAGGGTTAGGATGAGGTTTAGGATTGGGGTGAGCATTAGGATGAGGTTGACAGTAAGAGTAAAGTTGAGGGTTAGGCTGAGAGTGAGAGTTATGTTTAGGGTGAGAGTTCGGGTTAGGGTTAGGTTGAGGGTGAGGGTTAGATTGAGGTTTAGTGTTAGGGTTAGTGTGAGGTTTAGGGTGAGTATGAGGGTTAGTGATAGGGTGAGGGATAGGGTGAAGTTGAAGGTAAGGGTTATGGTTAGGGTGAAGTTTAAGTTTAGGGTGATGGTTAGCGTTAGTGTGAGGGTTAGTGTTAGGGTTAGTGTTAGTGTTAGGGTGAGGTTAAGAGTTAGGGTAAGGTTTAGGTTGAGAGTAAGGTTTAGAATTCGGGTTAGGGTTAGGGTTAGGGTGAGGGTGAGGTTTAGGGTTAGAGTTAGGGTTAGGGTGATGGTTAGGGTTAGGGTTAGGGTTACTGATAGGATTAGGGTTATGGTGAGGTTTAGTGTGGGGGTGAGGGTTACTGTTAGGGTTAGGATTAGGATTAGGGTTAAGGTGAGGGTGAGTGTGAGGGTTAGGATTACGGTTAGGATTAGTATTAGAGTTTGGGTGAGGGTGAGGGTGAGGGTTACCGTTAGGGTGAGTTTTGGGTTTAGGGTTAGAGTGAGGGTTAGGGTCAGGGTTAGGCTTAGGCCTAGGGTTTGATTATGGCCTGTTTTGAGGGTGAGGGTTAGGGTTAGGGTGATGGTTAGGGTGGGGGTGACGTTAAGGCTAAAGGTTAGGGTTAGGCTGCGGTTGAGAGTTACTGTAAGGGTTAGGGTTATGGTTAGGGTGAGGGTTAGGGGAAGGGGTCGGGTGAGGGTGAGGGTTAGATTGAGGATTAGTGTTAGGGTTAGGGTGAAGTTTAGGGTGAGAATGAGTGTTAGGGTTAGGGTTAGGGTTATTGTTAGTGTTATGGTTAGGGTTAAGTTTGCGGTGAGGGTGAGGCTGAGTGTGAGGTTTATGGTTAGGGTTAGGTTTAGGTTTAGGGTTAGGGTTAGTGTTATTGTTAGGGTTAGGGTTAGAGTTACAGTGAGTGTTAGGGTGAGGCTTAGGGTTAGAGTGAGGTTTACGGTGAGGTTTAGTGTTAGGGTTAGGTTGAGGGTGAGAGTTAAGTTTAGAATTAGGTTTAGGGGGAGGGTAAGTGTGAGGGGTAGGGTTAGGGTTAGTGTTAGTCTTAGGGTGAGGGTTAGGTTGAGGTTTAGGGATAGGCTTAATGTTAGGATTAGGGTTAGGGTGAGGGTGAGTGTGAGGGTTAGGGTTAGGCTTAGGCTAAGGGTTAGGTTGAGTGTGTAGGTAGGTGAGAGGGTTAGGGTTACAGTGAGAGTTAGAATTATTGTTTGGGTGAGGGTTAGGATTTGGTTTAGGTTTAAGGTGAGGGTGAGGGTTAGGGTTAGTGTGACCATTAGGGTTAGGATTATGGTTAGGGTGAGGGTGAGGGTTACGATTAGGGTTAGGATTAGGGTAAGGGTGAGGGATAGGATTAGGGTTTGTGTTATTGTTATTGTTATGGTTAAGGTTACCTTTGCTGTGATGGTGAGGTTGAGGGTGAGGATTAGGGTTAGGATTAGGGTTAGGGTTAGGTTTGGAGTTAGGATTAGTGTTATTGTTAAGGTTAGGGTTAGATTTATGGTGAGGGTGAGGGTTAGGTTTAGGTTTTTGTTTAGATTTAGGGTTAGGGTGAGGATTAGTGTTAGGGTGAGGGTGAGGTTTAGGGTTAGAGTTATGGTTAGGGGGAGGGTTAGGGTGAGGTTTAGGGTTAGAGGTATGGTTAGGGGGAGGGTTAGGGTGAGGGTTAGGTTGAGGTTCAGGGTTAGGGTTAGGGTTAGGTTTAGGATTAGGATTAGAGTGAGGGTGAGGGTGAGGGTTGAGGTTAGGCTTAGGCTTAGCGTTAGGCTGAGGGTGAGGGTGGTGGTGAGGATTAGGGTTCGGGTGATGGTTAGGTTTAGGATTAGGGTGAGTGTTAGGATGAGGGTTAGGGTTATAATTAGGATTAGGGTGAGGGTTAGGATGAGGGTTAGGGTTAGGTTTATTGTTAGGGTGAGGGCTAGGGTGAGGGTGAGGGCTAGGGTTAGGGTTAGGTTTAGGGTGAGTTTTAAGGATAGGCTGAGGGTTAGGGTTAGTATGAGGGTTAGTGTTAGGGTTAGGGTTAGTGTTAGGGTGAGGGTAATTGTTATGGTGAGGGTTAGGTTTAGGGTGAGTGTTATAGTTAGGGTGAGGTTTAGTGTTAGGGTTAGGGTTTTTGTTAATTTTAGGTTTGGTGTTATGTTGACGGTGAGGGTGAGGGTGAGGGTTAGGTTTAGGGTTAGGGTGAGTTTTTGGGTTAGGATTAGGTTAGAGTTATGGTTAGGGTGAGGGTGTGGTTTAGGGTTAGATTTAGGCTTAGGGTGAGGGTTAGTGTGAGGGTTAGGGTTAGGGTTAGTGTTAGGTTAGGGTTAGGGTGTGGGTTTGTGTGAGGGTTAGGTTTAGAGTTAGGGTTAGGTTTACTATTAAGGTTAGGGTGAGGGTGAGTGTGTGGGTTAGGGTTAGGTTTAGGGTTAGGCTTAAGGTTAGGCTGAGAGTGAGTTTGAGTGAGAGGGTTCGGGTTAGAGTGAGGGTTAGGTTTAGGATTAGGGTTATGATGTTGGCTAGGGTTAGGGTGAGGTTTAGGGTTAGGGTTAGTTTGAGGTTTAGTGTTAGGGTTAGGGTGAGGGTGAGATTGAGTGTTAGAGTTAGGGTTAGGGTTAGAGTTAGTGTTAGGGTTAGGTTTAGGGTGAGTGATAGGGTTACGTTGAGGGTTATGGTTATGGTTAGAATTAGGATTAGGGTTAGGGTGAGTGTTAGTGTGTGGGTTAGGGTTAGGTTTAGCGTTAGGCTTAGGGTTAGGCTGAGGGTGATGTTGAGGGTGAGGGTTAGGTTTATTGTGAGTGTTAGGGTTATGCTTAGTGTGAGGGTTACTGTTAGGTTTAGGGTTATGGTGAGGGTTACTTCGAAAGTGAGGTTTAGTGTTAGGGTTAGCCTGAGGTTTTGGGTTAGAGTTATTGTTAGGTTTAGGGCGAGTGTGAGATTTAGGGTTAGAGTTAGGTTCAGGGTGAGGGTTAGGGTGAGGTTGAGCGTTAGTGTTAGTGTTAGGGGTAGGGTTAGGCTGAGCGTGAGGTGAGTGTGAAGGTTAGGCTTAGGGTTAGGCTTAGGTTTATTCTGAGGGTGAGGGTGAGTTTGAGGGTTAGGGTTATGGTGAGGGTGAGGTGTAGCCTTAGATTTAGTGTTAGTGTTAGTGTTTGTTTTAGGGTTAGGATGTGGGTGAGGGTTAGGTTTAGGATGATGCTTAGGGTTACGGTCAGGGTGAGGGTTAGGATGAGGATTAGGGGTATGGGTAGGGTTAGGGTGAGGGCTACATTGAGGGTGAGGTTTAGGTTGAGATCGAGGTTTAGTGTTAGGGTTAGGCTCAGGTTTAGGGTGAGGATTAGGGTTAGGGTTAGGGCGAGTGTGAGGTTTAGGGTTAGATTTAGGTTTAGGGTGAGGGTTAGGGTGAAGTTTGGGGTTAGTGTTAGTGTTAGGGTAGGGTTAGACTGAGGGTGAGGGTGAGTGTGAGGGTTAGGGTTAGGGTTAGGCTTAGGTTTTGGCTGAGCGTGAGCGTGTGGTTGAGATTTAGTGTTAGCTTAATGGCTAGGGTTACGGTTCGGCTGAGGGTTAGTATGAGGATTAGGGTTAGGGTGAGGGTTAGGGTGAGGGTGACAGTAAGGGTCAAGTTGAGGTTTAGGCTGAGAGTGAGGATTACGGTAAATGTGAGGGTTAGGGTTAGGGTGAGGGCTAGGGTGAGGTTGATGGTTCGGATAGGGTTAGGTTGAGGTTTAGGTTTAAGGTGATGGTTAGAGTTAGTGTGAAGGTTAGTGTTAGGATTAGGGTTAGTTTAGGGTGAGGGTAAGTGTTAGGGTGAGGGTTAGTGTTAGGGTGAGGGTTCTGGTTAGGGTTAGGGTTAGTGTTAGGGTAAGGGTTATTGTTAGGGTTAGGGTTACAGTTACAGTGAGGGTGAGGGTGAGGGTTAGGGTTAGGGTTAAGGGGAGGTTTAGGGTTAGTGTTAGATTTTGGGTTAGGTGGAGGGTGGGGTTTAGGTTTAGAGTTAAATTTAGGGTTACGGTTAGGTTTAGGGTTAGGGTTAGGGTTAGGATTAGGGTTAGCGTGAGGGTGAGAGTGAGGGTTAGGGTTAGTGTTAGGCTTAGGCTTCGGGTTATTCTGAGGGTGAGGGTGGAGCTGAGGCTTAGGGTTAGGTTTAGGGTGTGGGTTAGGATGAGTTTTAGGGTTAGGTTTAGGTTTATGATGAGGGCAAGGGTGAGGGTGAGGGTTAGGGTTAGCATTATGGTGAGGTTTAGGTTTGGGGTTAGGTTTACTGTTAGGGTGAGGTTAGGGTTAGGGTTACTGGGAGGGTGAGCGTTAGGGTTATGGTGAGGTTTAGGGTTCTGTTTAGGATGAGGTTTAGGGTTAGGGTTAGGGTGAGGGATTGAGTTAGTGTTAGAGTTACAGTGAGGGTGAGGGTGAGGGTGAGGTTTAGGGTTAGGGTTAGGTTTAGGCTGAGGGTGAGGTTTAGGGTTATAATTAGGGTTAGGGGGTGGGTTAGGTTGAGTGTTATGTTTAGGGTTAGTGTTAGGTTTAGGGTTAGAGTGAGGGTTAGGTTGAGGTTTAGGATTAGGGTTCAGGTTAGGTTTAGGATTAGGGTTATGGTGAGGGTGCGTATGAGGGTTAGGGTTAGGTTTACGCTTAGGCTTAGGGCTAGGCTGAGGGTGGGGTTGGGGATGAGGATTAGGTTTAGAATGATGGTTAGGTTGATGGTTAGTTTTAGGGTTAGTATTAGGGTTAGGGTTAGGATTAGGGTTAGGGTGAGGGCTAGGGTGAGGGTCAGGGTGAGGGTTAGGCTTAGGTTTAGTCTGAGTCTGAGGGTGAGGGTGAGGGTTAGGGTTATGTTGATGCTGAGGGTTACAGTCAGAGTGAGGGTTAGGATGAGGGTTAGTTTTAGGGTGAGGGTTAGGGTGAGGGTTACTGTAAGGGTAAACGTTAAGGTTAGGCTGAGTGTGAGGATTACGGTAAGGGTGAGGGTTAGGTTTAGGTTGAGGGTTAGGGTTAGGTTTAGAGTGAGGGTGAGTTTTAGATTGAGGATTAGTTTTAGGGTTAGTGTGAGGTTTAGGGTGAGGATGAGTCTTAGTGTTCGGGTGTGGGCTAGGGTTAGGGTAAGGGACAGGGTTAGGTTGAGTTTTAGGGTTAGGGTGATGGTTAGGGTTAGTGTGAAGTTTGGTGTTAGGGTTAGGGTTAGTGTAAGGATGAGGGTAAGTGTTAGGCTGAGGGTTAGGTTTAGGGTAAGGGTTATGGTTAGAATGAGGGTTAGGGTTAGGGTTAGGGTTATTGTTAGGGTTAGGGTTTCGGTTTCGGTGAGGGTGAGGGTTAAGGTTAGGTTTATGGTGAGGTTTATGTTTAGGCTTAGGATTAGAGTTAGGGTTAGGGTGAGGGTGAGGTTTAAGGTTAGAGATAGTGTTAGTGTTAGGGTTAGGGTGAGGGTGAGGGTTAGGGTTAGGGTTAGGGTGAGGCTTAGGGTTAGGATTAGGTTGAGGGCTAGGATTAGGTGTACGGTTAGGATTAGGGTTAGGGTGAGTACTAGGGTGATGGTTAGTGTGATGGTTAGGGTTAGGGATAGGGTTAGGTTTAGGATTAGGTTTTAATTGAGCGTGAGTGTGAAGGAGGGTTAGGATTAGTGTTAGGGTTAGGCTTAGGGTTAGTTTGAGGGTTAGGGTTAGGGTTTTGTTTAGGGTGAGGGTGATGGTTAGGGTTAGGGTTAGGGTGAGTGTGAGGGTTAGGCTTAGGGTTAGGGTGAGGGATAGGTTTAGGATTAGAGTTAGGGTGAGGGTGAATTTTAGGATTAGGGTTAGGGTCAGGATTATGGTTGTTGTTATGATTATGATGACATTTGCAGTAGGGGGAGGCTGAGGGTGAGAGTTAGGGATAGGATTAGGGTTTAGTTAAGCTTTAGGGTTAGGATTAGTGTTATTGTTAGGGCTAGGGTTAGAGTTACTGTGCGATTGAGGGTGAAGGCAAGGGTGAGGTTTAGGGTGAGAATTAGGGTTAGGTTTAGGTTGAGGGTGAGTGTGAGGGTTAGGGTTAGGGTTAGGGTTAGGCTTAGGGTTAGGGTGAGGGTTAGGTTTAGGGTTTGGTTTAGGGTGAGGGTGAGGGTTAGGGTTAGTTTTAGTGTGAAGGTGAGGGTGAATGTTAGGGTTAGGGTTAGTGTGAGTGTTAGTGTTACGGTGAGGGTTATGTTTAGGGTGAGGGTTAAGGTAAGGGTTAGGTTTAGGGTGAAGTCTAGTGTGAGGGTGAGGTTTGGGATTAGGGTTAGGGTGAGGTTTAGGGTGAGGGTGATTTTTAAGGTTAGGGTTAGGCTGAGGTTTAGGTTTATGGTTAGGGTTAGGGTTAGGGCGAGTGTGAGGTTTAGGGTTAGAGTTAGGGTTAGGGTGAGGGTTAGGGTGATGTTTAGGGTTAGTGTTAGTGTTAAGAGTAGGGTTGGGTTGATGGTTAGAGTGAGGGTGAGGGTTAGGGTGAGAGTGAGGGATAGGGTTAGGGTTGGGATTAGGATTAGGGTTAAGGTGAGAGTGAGTGTGAGGGTTAGAGTTAGGATTAAGATTAGGATTAGGGTTAGGGTGAGATTGAGGGATAGGGTTAGGTTTAGAGTGAGGTTTAGGATTAGGATTAGGGTTACGGTGACGGTGAGTGTAAGTGTTAGGGTTAGGGTTAGTGTTTGGCTTAGGGTTAGTCTGAGGCTGAGGGTGAGTGTGAGGGTTAGATTTAGGGTGAGGGTTAGTTTTAGGGTTAGAATGAGTGTTAGGGTGAAGGTTAGGTTTAGGGTTAGAGTTAGGGTATGTGCTTGGGTGAGGGTTAGTGTTAGGGTTAGGGTTAGGGTGAGGTTGAGGTTTAGGGTTATTGTCAGGGTTAGGGTTAGGTTAAGGGTTTGGGTTTGGGTTAGAGTTACAGTGAGGGTGAGATTTAGGATTAGGTTTAGGATTAGGTTTATTCTTAGGGTTAGAGTTAGGGTTAAGGTTAAGGTAAGGATGAGGGTGATGTTGAGGTTTAGTGTTACGGTTAGGATGAGGTTTAGAGTTAGGCTTATGGTTAGGGTTATGGTTAGGGTTTGGTTTAGGGTGAGGGTGAGGTTTAGGGTTAGGGTTATGATGAGGTTCAGGGTTATGGTTAGGATTAGTGTTAAGGCAAGTGTGAGGTTTAGGGTTAGTGTTAGGATTAGGATGAGGGTTAGGTTGAGGTTTAGGGTTAGTGTTAGTGTTAGCAGTAGGGTTTGGGTGAGGGTGAGGGTTAGGGTTAGAATTAGGATTAGGATTAGGGTTAAGGTGAGGGTGAATGTGAGGGTTTGTGTCAGGGTTAGGGTTAGGTTTAGGGTTATTGTGAGGGCTAGTGTGAGTGTGAGGGTTAGGGTTAAGGTTAGGCTTAGTCTTAGGTTTAGGCTGAGTGTTAGGGTGAGAGCGAGGGTTAGATTTAGGTTTAGGCTTAGGCTTAAGGTTAGCCTGAGTTTGAATGTGAGGTTTAGGGTTAGTGTTAGGGTTTGTTTTAGGCTTAGTGTTAGGCGAAGGGAGAGGGTGAGGGTGTGGGTTAGGGTTAGGATGAGGGTGAGGTTTAGGGTTAGAGTAAGCGTTAGGGTGAGTATTAGTGTGAGGTTTAGGGTTAGGGTTAGTGTTACAGTTATGGTGAGGGTGAGTGTGAGTGTGAGGGTTAAGGTTAGTCTTAGCCTTAGGCTTAGGCTTAGGCCGAGCTTGAGGGTGAAGGTGATGTTTGGGGTTAGTGTGATTGTTAAGGTTTCAGGGTTGGGGTGAGGGTTAGGGTGAGGTTTAGGTTTAGGTTTAGGACTAGGGTGAGGGCTACGGTGAGGGTTAGGCTTAGGGTTAGCATTAGGGTGAGATTTAGGGTTAGGGTTAGTTTTAGGGTTAGGGAGAATGTTAGGGTTAGAGTTACGGTGAGGGTGAGGGTTAGGGTTAGAGTGAGGGTAAGGGTTAGGTTTAGGGTGAGTTTTAGTATTAGGGTTAGGGTTAGAATTAGGGTTAGGGTGAGGGTGAAGTTCAGGGTTAGAGTTAGGGTTAGGATGAGGTTTAGGGTGAGGGTTAGGGTTAAGGTTAGGATGAGGTTTGGGTTAGGTTTAGGGTTACGGTGAAGGTGAGGATTAGGGATAGGTTTAGGGTAAGGGTTAGTGTTATTGTTAGGGTTAGGGTTAGAGTTACAGTGAGGGTGAGGGTGAGGATTAGTCTTAGGGTGAGGTTTAGGGTTAGAGTTAGGGTTAGGGTTAAGGTTAATGTAAGATTTCGGGTGAAGGATAGGATGAGGGTTAAGTTTAGGGTTTGGGTGAGGTTTAGGGTTCGGGCTACAGTGAGGGTGAGGGTTAGGGTTAGGTTGAGGGTTAGGGATAGGATTATGTTTAGGGTGAGGGTTAGGGTTAGGGTTAGGATGAGTGTTAGGTTGAGGATTAGGGTTAGGATTAGGGTAAGGGTGAAGGCTAGGGTGAGGGTGAGGGTTAGGGTTAGTGTTCAGGTGAGGTTTAGGGTTAGGGTTAGGGTGAGGGTGAGGGTTAGGCTTAGGGTTAGGGATATGTTGAGGGTGTGGTTTAAGGTTAGGGTGAGGGTTAGGGATAGGATGAGGGTTAGGGTAAGGGTGATGGTAAGAATTAGGGTTAGAGTTAGGATTATTGTTAGTGTTTTGGTTATGGTTATGTTTTCAGTGAGGTTGAGGCTGAGGGTGAGGGTTGGGAATAGGATTAGTGTTAGGGTTAGGTTTAGGTTTAGGATTAGTGTTATTGTTAGGGTTAGTGTTAGAGTTATGGTGAGTGTGAGGTTGAGGGTAAGGTTCAGGGTTAGGGTTAGGGTTAGGTTGAGGTTTAGGGTTAGGGTTAGGATTAGGGTTAGGGTGAGTGTGAGGTTTAGGATTAGAATTAGGGTTTAGGGGAGGGTTAGTGTGAGGGTTAGGGTTAGGGTTATTTTTAGTGTTAGGGTGAGGGTGAGGTTTAGGTTGAGGTTTAGCGTTATGGTTAGGGTTATGGTTAGGATGAGAGTTAGGGTGAGGGTGATTGTGAGGGTTAGGGTTAGCGTTAGGCTTAGTCTTAGGGTTAGGCTGAGGGTGAGGTTGGGGAAGAGGATTAGGGTTTTGGTGATGGTTAGGGTTATGGTTAGGTTGAGAGTTAGGATGAGGGTTAGGGTTAGTATTAGGGTTAGGATGAGGGCTAGGTTGAGGTTGAGGGTTAGCGTTAGGTATAGGCTTAGGCTTAGGTTTAGTCTGAGCGTGAGGTTGAGGGTGAGGTTTAGGGTTAGGGTGATGTTTAGGTTTACGGTTAGGGTGAGGATTAGGATGAGGGTTAGGCTTAGGGTGAGGGTGATGGTAAGTGTAAAGGTGAGGGTTAGGGTGAGTATGAGGGTTAAGATATGGGTAAGGGTTAGGGTTAGGGTGAGGGTTAGGGTAAGGTTTACGGTTAGGGTTAGGGTGAGGGTGCGGGTTAGATTGAGAATTAGGGTTAGGGTTAGTGTGAGGTTTAGGGTGAGGATGAGTGTTAGGTTTAAGGTGAGGGTTGGGGTTAGAATTAGGGTTAGGGTGAGGGCTAGGGTGAGCGTGAGTATTAGGGTTAGGTTTAGGGTGGGGGTGAGGTTTAGGTTTAGGTTGAGTGTTAAGATTAGCATGAGGGTTAGTGTTATGGTTAGGGTTAGTGTAATGGTGAGGGTAAGTGTTAGGGTGAGGGTTAGGGTTAGGGTTAGGGTTATTGTTAGTGTTAGGGTTATGGTTACCCTATGGTGAGGGTGAGGGTTAGGGTGAGGTTTAGGGTGAGGTTTAGTGTTAGGGTTACATTTAGAGTTTGTTTTAGGGCTAAGATTAGGGTTAGGGTGAAGGCTAGGGTGAGGGTGAGGTTTAGGGTTAGGGTTAGGGTTAGGTTTAGGATTATGGTGAGGATGAGGGTAAGTGTGTGGGTTAGGGTTAGGTTTAGGTTTAGGCTTAGGGTTAGGCTAAGTGTTAGGTTGAGGGTGAGGGTTATGTTTAGAGTGAGGGTTAGGTTTAGGGTTAGGGTGAGAGTCAGGATGGGGGTTAAGGTTAGGATTAGGGTTAGGGAGAGGGCTTGTGTTAGGGTGAGGGTTACGGTTAGGGTTAGGGTGAGGTTTAGGGTTAGGGTTAGGTTTAGGGATAGGTTCAGGGTTAGGGTTAGGGTTATGGTGAGGGTGAGAGTTAGGGTTAGTTTGAGGGTTAGGATTAGGTCTACGTTTAGGGTTAGGGTTAGGGTTAGGGATTTGGCGAGGGTTATAATGAGGGATAGGGTTAGGAATATGGTTAGGATGAGGGCTAGGGTGAGAGTGAGGGTTAGGGTTAGGGTTATGGTGTGGTTTAGGTTTAGGGTTAGGTTTAGGGTTAGGGTGAGAGTTAGGGTTAGGCTTACAGTGAGGGTCAGGGTTAGGTTTTGGTTGAGGGTTAGAATTAGGTTTAGGATTAGGGTGAGGGTTAGGGTTAGGGTTAGGTTGAGGGTTAAGGTGAGGATTAGGGATACAATTAGGGTTAAAGTGAGAGCTAGGGTGAGGGTGAGGTAAGTGTTAGGGTTAGGGTGAGGTTTATGTTTAGGGTTAGGGTTAAGGTGAGGTTAAGGGTTAGAGTTAGGGTTAGGGGGAGGGTTAGGGTGAGGATTAGGGTTAGGGTTACGGTCAGGTTTAGGTTTCGGTTTAGGGTTAGGGTGAGGGTTAGGGTTACAGTTAGAGAGAGGGTCAGGGTTAGGGTTTGGTTGAGGGTTAGAATTAGTTTTAGTGTTAGGGTGAGGGTTAGGGTTAGGGTTAGGATGAGGGTGAGGGTGAGTTTTAGGGTTATAGTTAGGGTTAGGTTGAGGGATAGGGTGAGGTTTCGGGTTAGGAATAGTGTTAGGATTAGGATTAGGGTGAGGTTCAGGGTTAGGGTGAAGGTTAGGTTTAGGGTCAGGATTAGGATTAGGGTTAGGGTGAGGGTGAGTGTGAAGTTTAGGGTTAGGGTTAGGGTTAGGCTTAGGGAAAGGCTGAGTGTGAGGTTGAGGGTGGGGGTTCAGGTGAGGGTGAGGTTTAGGGTTAGAATTAGGGTTAGGGTTAGAGTGAGCATTAGGGTGAGGGTTAGGTTTAGCGATAGGGTTAGGGTTAGTGTTAGGGTTATGGTGAGGGTGAGGTTTAGGTTTAGGTTGAGGGATAGGATTAGTGCTAGCTTTAGGATGACAGGGTGAGGGTTAGGGTGAGGGTTAACATGAGTGTTGGGGTTAGGATTAGGGTTAGGATGAGGGCTAGGGTTAGGTTTAGGTTTAGGGTGAGGGTTTGTGTTATGGTGAGGGTGTGGGTTAGGTTTGGAGTGATTGTTATTGTGAGGACTAAGGTGAGGGTGAGGGTTAAGGTTAGGGTTAGTGTGAGGTTTAGGTTGAGGTTTAGGTTTAGGGTTAGGGTTAGCATTAGGGTTAGGGTGAGGGCTAGGGTGAGTGTGAGGTTTAGGGTTAGGGTTAGTCTTAGGCTTAGGTTTAGGCTGAGGCTGAAGGTGAGGTGAGGGTTAGGGTTAGGGTGATGGTTAGGGTTAAAGTTAGGGTTAAGATGAGGGTTAGGATTAGGGTGAGGGTTAGGATGAGGGTGACAGTAAGAATAAAGTTGAGGGTTAGGCTGAGGTTGAGGGTTATGGTAAGGGTGAGGGTGATGGTTAGGGTTAGGTTGAGTGTGAGGTTTAGATTGAGGATTAGTGTTAAGATTAGTGTGAGGTTTAGGGTGAGGATGAGGGTTAGGGTTAGGGTGAGAGATAGGGTGAAGTTGAGGGTTAGGGTTAGGGTTAGGGTGAGGTTTAGGTTTAGGGTGATGGTTAGCATTAGTGTGAGGGTTAGTGTTAGGGTTTGTGTTAGTGTTAGGGTGAGCGTCAGTGTTAGGGTAAGGTATAGGTTTAGGGTAAGATTTTGTATTAGGGTTAGGGTTAGGGTTAGCGTGAAGGTGAGGTTTAGGGTTAGAGTTAGGGTTAGGGTGAGGGTTAGGGTTAGGGTTAGGGTTACTGTTCGGATTAGTATTAGAGTTAGGGTGAGGGTGAGGGTGAGGATTACGGTTAGGGTTTGGGTGTGGGCTAGGGTGAGGGTGAAGGTTAGGGTTAGGGTTGGGGTGAGGGTTAGGGTGAGGTTTAGGGTTAGTGTTAGGGTTAGCGTTGGGATTAGGGATAGTCGAAATGTTAGGCTGAGGGTGAAGATGAGGGTGGGGTTTAGGGTGATGGTAAGGGTTAGGGTTAGGGTTAGGGTGGGGTTTAGGGTGAGGGTACGGTTAGGGTGAGGGTGAGGTTTAAGGTTAGATACAGGGTTAGGGAGAGGGTTAAGGTGAAGTTTAGGGATAGGGTTAGTGTTAGGTTTAGGGTTACAGTTACTGTGAGGGTGAGGGTGAGGGTTAGGTTAGGGTTAGTGTGAGGATTAGGGTTTGGGTAAGGGTTAGAGTGAGGGTTAGGTTGAGGGTGAGGTTTAGGGATAGAATTAGGTTTAGGGTGAGTGTGAGGTTGAGGTTTAGGTTTAGGGTTAGTGTTAGTGTTAGGTTTAGGTTGAGATTTAGGGGGAGGATTAGGGTTAGGGTTAGGATTAGGAGTAGGGTTAGGGTTAGGGTGAGTGTGAGGGTTAGGGTTAGGATTAGTGTTAGCCTTAGGTTTTGCCTGAGGGTGAGGTTGAGGGTGAGGTTTAGGTTTAGGGTGAGGGTAAGGGTTAAGGTGATGGAGAGGTTTATTGTTAGCTTTAGGGTTAGAGTTAGGGTTAGTTTGAGGGTGAGGTTTACGTTTAGAGTTAGGGTCAGTGTTAGGGTTAGGGTGAGGGTCAGGGTTATGGTTAGGGTTAGGTTAGGCTTAGGCTTAGGCTTAGGCCGAGCATGAGGGTGAGGGTTAGGGTTAGGGTTAGGGTGAGGGTTAGGATGAGTTTTAGGGTTAGGATTAGGGTTAGGGTGAAGGCTAGGCTGAGGGTTAGGGTGATGGTTAGGTTTAGGGGTAGGGTTAGGTTAGTATTAGGGTTAGGGTCATTGTGAGGGTGAGGGTTATGGTTAGGGTTAGCATTAAGCTTAGGGTTAGGGTGAGGTTTAGGGTTAGGTTTTGGTTTAGTGTGAGGGTGAGGCTGAGGATTAGTGTTAGGTTTAGGGTTAGGGTGAGGGTTGGCTTTAGGGTTACGCTTAGGGTTAGGGTGAGGGTTACAGTGAGGGTTAGGGATAGGGTTAGGGTTAGGCTTAGGCGTAGGCTGCGGGTGAGGGTGAGGGTTAGGTTAAGGGTTTGGGTTAGGGTGAGGGTGACACTGAGGATTACTGTTAGGTTTATGGTTAGGCTTAGGTTTAGGTTTAGGGTTAGGGCTAGGGTTAGTGTTAGGGTGAGTTTGAGGGTTAGGCTTAGGGTTAGGCTTATGGTTAGGGT
This sequence comes from Dipodomys merriami, assembly GCF_024711535.1. Taxonomy (NCBI): domain Eukaryota; kingdom Metazoa; phylum Chordata; class Mammalia; order Rodentia; family Heteromyidae; genus Dipodomys; species Dipodomys merriami. Next base: position 778,767 of record NW_027205592.1, on the reverse strand, counting down.
TAGGGTTAGGGTGAGTGTGAGGTTTAGGGTTAGAGTTAGGGTTAGGGGTAGGGTTAGGGTGAGGTTTAGGTTCAGGGTTAGTGTTAGGATGAGGGTGAGGGTGAGTGTTAGTTTGAGGTTTAGGGAAAGGGTTAGGTTTAGGACAAGGGTTAGGATGAGGGTGAGGGTGAATGTTAGGCTTAGTCTTAGGGTTAGACTGAGGGTGAGTTTGGGGGTGAGGTGTAGGGTTAGTGTTAGGGTTAGGTTTAGGTTTAGCCTGAGAGTGAGGGTGGGGGTGAGCGTTAAGTTTAGTGTGATGGTTCGGGTTAGGGTTATGGATCGCGTTAGGGTTAGTTTTATTGTTAGGGTTAGGTTTAGAGTTACAGTGAGGTGAGAGTGCGGGTGAGGGTTAGGGTTAGGGTTAGGGTGGGGTTTAGGGTTAGGGTAAGGGTAAGGGTGAGGTTTAAGTTTAGATATGAGGTTAGGGAGAGGGTTAAGGTGAGGGTTGGGGATAAGGTTAGTGTTAGGTTTAGGGTTACATTTACTGTGAGGCTGAGGGTGAGGGTTAGGTTAGGGTTAGTGTGAGGCTTAGGGTTTGCGTAAGGGTTAGAGTGAGGGTGAGGGTGAGGGTGAGGGATAGAATTAGGGTTAGGGTTAGTGTTAGTGTTAGGTTTAGGTTGAGAGTTAGGTAGAGGGTTAGGGTTAGGGTTAGTGTTAGGTTAGTATGTGGGTGAGGTTTTGTGTTAGAATTAGGGTTAGTGTGAGTCTGAGGTTGAGGGTTAGGGTTAGGGTTAGAGTTAGGATTATAGTTAGGGTGAGGGTGCGGGTGAGAGTTAGGTTTAGGCTGAGGGTTGGGGTTAGGGTTAGAGTGAGGGTTAGGTTGAGGGTTAGGGTTAGGGTTAGAGTTAGGATTATAGTTAGGGTGAGGGTGTGGGTGAGAGTTAGGTTTAGGGTGAGGGTTGGGGTTAGGGTTAGAGTGAGGGTTAGGGTGAGGGTTAGGCTTAGGCTTAGGTTTAGGGTGTGGGCTAGGGAAAGCTTGAGTGTTAGGGTGAGGGTTAGGGTTAGGTTTAGTGTTAGGTTTAGGGTTGGGGTTAGGGTTAGGCTTAGTATTAGGCGGAGGTTGAGGTTGAGGGTGAGTGTTAGGGTTAGGTGAGGGTGACGTTTAGGGTTAGATTTAGCGTTGGGTTGAGGGTTAGTGTGAGGATTAGGGTTAGGGTTAGTGTTACAATTAGGGTTAGGGTGAGGGTGAGTGTGAGGGTTAGAGTTAGTCTTAGGCTTAGGCTTAGGAGGCTTAGGCCGATCGTGAGGGTGAAGGTTAGGATTAATGTGAGGGTTAGGGTTTTAGGGTTAGGGTTAGGGTTAGGATGAGGTTTAGGGTTAGGATTAGGGTTAGGGTGAGGGCTAGAGTGAGGTTGAGGCTTATGATTAGCATTAGCATGAGGTTTAGTGTTAGGGTTAGGGTTAGAATTACGGTGAGTGTGAGGTTTAGGGTTAGGTTTAAGTTTAGGGTTATTGTTAGGGTTAGGTTTAGAGTTAAGTTGAGGGTTAGGGTGAGGTTTAGGTTTAGGGATAGGGTGAGGTTTAGGATGAGGTTTAGGGTTAGGGTTAGGGTTAGGGTGAGGGATGGGGTGAGGATTAGGGTGAGGGTTACTGTTAGGGATAAGGTTTGTTTTAGGATTATGGTTAAGGTGAGGGCTAGTGTGAGGGTTAGGGTTAGGGTTAGGCTTAGGGTTATTGTGAGGGTTAGGGTTATTTTTTGGGTTAGGCTGAGGGTGAGGGTGAGGATTAGGGTTAGTGTTAGGGTTAGGTTTAGGGTTAGGTTTTGGGTTAGGGTTAGGGTTTTGGTTAGGGTTAGCATTATGATTTGTGTTTGGTTACGGTGAGGGTTCGGGTTAGGGTTAGTGCTAGGCTTAGGGTTAGGCTTAGGGTGAGGGTGGGGGTGAGGATTAGGTAAGGGTTAGGGTTAGGGTTAGGTTTAGAGTTACTGTTATGGTTATTGTTAGTGCTATGGTTAGGGTTAAGTTTGCGGTTAGGGTGAGGCTGAGGGTGAGGGTTATGGTTATGGATAGGGTTAATGTTAGGATTAGTGTTAGTCTTATTGTTATGGTTAGGGTTAGAGTTACAATGAGGTACGGTGTGAGGGTGTGAATGAAGGTTTGGGTGAGGTTTATGGTGAGGTTTAGGGTTAGGGTGAGGGTGAGGGTGAGGTTTACGGTTTGAGTTAGGGTTATGGGGCGGGTTAGGGTGAGGATTATGGTTACGGTGAGTGTTAGGGTTAGGGTGAGGCTTAGGATTAGGGTTAGGGTTATTGTTAGGGTACAGTTCATGTTTACAGTTAAGATGAGGGTGAGGGTTAGGGTTAGGTTTAGGGAGAGGTTTAGGGTTTGGGTTAGGTTTAGAGTTAGGGTAAAGGTGAGGATGAGGTTTAGGGTTAGAGTCAGGGTTAGGGTGATGGTTAGTTTGAGGGTTAGGGTTAGTGTTAGGATTAGGGTTAGGGTGAGAGTTAGGGGGAGGATTAGGGTTAGGGTTAGGGTTAGGATTAGTGTTAGGGTGAGGGTGACTTTGTGTGTTAGGGTTAGGTTTAGGGTTAGGCTCAGGTTTAGGCTGAGGGTGAGGTTGAGGGTGAGGGCTAGGGTGAGGGTGAGGTTTAGGGTTAGGGTTATGGTGAGGTTTAGTGTTAGGTTTTCGGTTAGGGTTAGGGTGAGGTTGAGATTTACGGTTAGAGTTAGGGTTAGGGTGAGGCTGAGGGTGAGGGTTAGGGTTAGTATTAGGGTTAGGTTTAGGTTGAGGGTTAGTGTGAGGGTGAGGGTTAGTGTTAGGTTTAGGATTAGGATTAGGATTAGGGTTAGGGTTAGGGTTAGTGTTAGGGTTAGGTTTAGTATTAGGGTTAGGGTGAGTGTGAGTGCTAGGATTAGGGTTATGTTTAGGGTTAGGTTAAGGTTTAGGGTTAGGATTAGTGTTATTTTTAGGGTTAGGTTTAGAGTTACAGTGAGGGTGAGGGTGAGGGTTTGAGTTATGGTTAGGCTGAGGGTGAGGTTTAGGTTTAGATTTAGGTTTAGGGGGAAGGTTCTTTCCTTGGTTAGGGTTAGGATTAGTGTTAGGGTTAAGTTTAGGGTGAGGGTTAGGTTGAGATTAAGGGTTAGGGTTAGGGTTAGGATTAGGGTTAGGGTTAGGGTGAATGTGAGTGAGAAGGTTAGGGTTAAGTTTAGGCTTAGGCTTAGGGTTAGGCTGAGGTTGAGCTTGGGTGTGAAGATTAGTGTTAGGAAGATGGTTAGGGTTAGGGTTAGGGTGAGGGTTAGGATGAGGTTTAGGGTTAAGATTAGGTTTAGTGTGAGGGCTAGGGTGAGGGTGAGGGTTAGGGTAAGGATTAGACTTAGGCTTAAGGTTAGGCTGATCTTGAGGTTGAGGGTGAGGGTTAGGGTTAGGGTGATATTTAGGTTTACGGTTAGGGGGAAGGTTAGGATGAGCTTTAGGGTTAGGGTTAGAGTTATGGTGAGGATGATGGTAATGGTAAAGGTTAGGTTGAGGCTGAGGGTGAGGTTTAAAATAAGTGTGAGTGTTAGGGTTAGGTTTAGAGTTATGGTAAGGGTTAAATTGAGGATTAGGGTTAGGGTTAATGTGAAGTTTAAGGTGAGGATGAGGGTTACGATTAGGGTGAGGCTGAGGGTTAAAATTAAGGTTGGGGTGAGGGCTAGGATGAGGGAGAGGGTTAGGGTTAGTTTTAGGGTTAGGGCGAGGTTTAGGATTAGGGTGAGGGTTAGGGTTATGGTGAGGGTGAGGGTGGGGGATAGGATTAGGTTTAGGGTGATGGTTCAGGTTAGGGTTAGTGTTATTGTTAGGTTTAGGATTAGAGTTACTGTGAGGGTGAGGGTGCGGGTGAGGGTTAGGGTTAGGTTTAGTGTGGGTTTTAGGATTAGGGTAAGGGTTAAGGTTAGGTTGAGGGTGAGGTTTAGGGTTAGATATTGGGTTAGGGAGAGAGTTAGGGTGAGGGTTAGGGATAGGGTTATTGTTAGGGTTAGGGTGAGGGTGAGGATTAGGTTGAGGTTTAGGTTTAGGTTTAGGGTTAGGGTTAGTGTGACGATTAGGGTTAGTGTTAGGGTGAGGGTTAGTGTTGAGGTGAGGGTTTGGGTTAGGGTGAGGGTTATGGTTAGGCTGAGGGTTAGGATTAGGGTTAGGGTAATTGTTAGGTTTAGTTTTAGGGTTACAGTTACTGTGAGTGTGAGGGTGAGTGTTAGGGTTTGGATTAGGGTGAGGTTTATGGTTTGGTTTAGGGTTAGAGTGAGGGATCTGGTGAGGGTGAGGTTTAGGGATAGACTTAGGGTTAGGGTGACGGTTAGGTTGAGGTTGAGGTTTAGGGTTAGTGTTAGTGTCAGGTTTAGGTTTAGAGTTAGGGGGAGGGTTAGGGTTAGTATTTGTGTTAGCTTTAGGGTTAGGATGTGAGTGAGGTTTAGTGTTAGAATCAGGGTTAGGGTGATGCTGAGGGTGAGGGTTGGGTTTAGGGTTACTGTTAGGGTTAGGCTGAGGGTGAGAGTTAGGGTGAGGGTGAGGGTTAGGGTCAGGTTTAGGATTAGGATTAGGGTTACGGTTAGGGGTAGTGTTAGGTTTAGGGTGAGGTTTAGGGTTTGGTTTAGTGTTAGAGTGAGGGATCGGGTGAGGCTGAGGTTTAGGGATAGAGTTAGGGTTAGTGTGAGGGTTAGGTTGAGGTTGAGGTTTATGGTTAGTGTTAGTGTTAGTGTTAGGTTTAGAGTTAGGGGGAGGGTTAGGGTTAGCGTTAGTGTTAGCATTAGGGTTAGGATGTGGGTGAGGTTTAGTGTTAGAATCAGGGTTAGGGTGAGGCTGAGTGTGAGGCTTAGGTTTAGGGTTACTGTTAGGGTTAGGGTGAGGGTGAGGGTTAGGGTGAGTGTGAGGGTTAGTGTCAGGTTTAGGATTAGGATTAGGGTTAGGGTTAGGGATAGTGTTAGGGTTAGGGTTAGGGTGAGGGTGAGGGTTAGGTTTAGGGTGAGGGTAAGGGTTAGGGTTAGGTTGAGGTTTAGTGTTAGGGTTTGGGTTAGAGTTAGGGTTAGGGTGAGGGTGAGGTTTAGGGGTAATGTTAGGGTTAGCATGAGGGTTAGGTTGAGGGTTAGATTTAGGGTCTAGGTTATGTTGGGTGTTACGGTAAGGGTAGTCCTGAGGGTTAGGCTGAGGGTGAGGTTTACGGTAAGGGTTAGGATTAGGGTTAGGGTGAGTGTTAGGTTTAGGGGAAAGTTGTGCTTGAGGTTTTGATTGAGGATTAGGGTTAGGGTGAGGGCTAGGGTGAGGGTGAGGTTTAGGGTTAGAGTTAGGGTGAGGTTTAGGGTTAGGGTGATGGTTAGGGTTAGTGTGAGGGTTAGTGTTAGTGTTAGGATTAGTGTTAGGGTGAGGGTTAGGGTTAGGGTGAGGGGTATGATTAGAGTTATGGTGAGCGTGAGTATTAGGGTTAGGTTGATGGTTAGGGTTAGGGTTAGGGTGAGGGTTATGTTTAGGTTTAGGCTGAGAGTTATGAGGAGAATTAGGGTTAGGGTGAGGGCTACGGTGAGGGTTAGGGTTAGGGTGAGGGTTATGATGAGGTTAGGGTTACGGTGAGCGTGAGAGTTAGGGTTAGGTTGATGATTAGGGTTAGGGTTAGGGTGAGGGTTATGTTTAGGATTAGGCTGAGGGTTATGAGGAGAATTAGGGTTAGGATTAGGGTTAGGGTGAGGGCTAGGGTGAGGGTTAGTGTTAGGGTGAGGGTTATGATTAGGGTTACGGTGAGCGTGAGAGTTAGGGTTAGGTTGATGGTTAGGGTTAGGGTTAGGGTGAGGGTTATGTTTAGGTTTAGGCTGAGGGTTATGAGGAGAATTAGGGTTAGGATTAGGGTTAGGGTGAGGGCTAGGGTGACGGTTAGGTGTAGGTTTAGCATTAGAGTGAAGTTTAGGGTTAGGGTTAGTGTTAGGGTCAGGGTTTGGATGAGGGTTAAGGTTATGCTGAGGGTGAAGGTTAGGGTTTGGGTGAGAGTTAGGTTTAGGAATACAGTTAGGTTTAAGTTTAGTGTTAGTATTAGGGTTAGGGTTAGCGTTAGGTTTAGGGTTATAATTAGTGTTATTGTTAGGGTTAAGGATAGAGTTAAGGTGAGGTTGAGGGTTAGGGTTAGGGTTAGGGTGAGGTTTAGGGTTAGGGGTAGGATTAGGGTTAGAGTGAGGGTGAGGTTTCGGGTTAGGTTTGGGTTAGGGGGAGGTTTCGTTCGTGGTTTATGGTTAGGGTTCGCGTTAGGGTTAAGGTTAGTGTTAGGGTGAGGGTAAGTGTTAGGTTAAAATAAGTGTTAGGGTGAGGGTTCGGGTAAGGGTGCGGGTGAGGGTTAGGGTTAGGGTTAGGGTGGGTTTTAGGGTTAGGGTTAGTGTTAGGGTGAGGGTGATGGTGAAGTTTAGGGTTAGATATAGGGTTTGGGAGAGGGTTAGGGTGAGGGTTAGGGATAGGGTTATTGTTAGGGCTAGGGTGAGGGTGAGGGTGAGGGTGAGGTTTAGAGTTAGGTTTAGGGTTAGGGTTAGTGTGAGGGTTAGTGTTAGGTTTAGGGTTAGTGTTAGAGTGAGGGTAAGTGTTAGGGTGAGGGTTTGGGTTAGGGTGAGGGTTATGGTTAGGGTGAGGTTTAGGATTAGGGTTAGGTTTATTGTTAGGTTTAGGTTTAGGGTTACAGTTACTGTGAGGGTGAGGTTGAGGGTTAGGTTTAGGGTTAGGATGAGGTTTAGGGTTTGGATTAGGATTAGAGTGAGGGTTAGTGTGAGGGTGAGGTTTAGGGATAGAGTTAGGGGTAGGGTGAAGGTTAGGTTGAGGTTTAGGTTTAGGTTCAGTGTTAGTGTTAGGGTTAGGGTTAGCATGTGGGTGAGAATTAGTCTTAGAATTAGGGTTAGGGTGAGGGAGAGGGTTAGGGTGAGGGTGAGGGTTAGGGTTAGGTTTACGATTAGGATTCGTGTTAGGGTTTGGGGTAGTGTTAGGGTTAGGGTTTGGGTTAGGGTTAGGGTGAGGGTGAGGGTTAGGTTTAGGGTGAGGGTAAGGGTTAGGGTTAGGTTGACGATTAGTGTTAGGTTTTGGGTTTGAGTTAGGGTTAGGGTGAGGGTGAGGTTTAGGATTAGCTTTAGGGTTAGGATGAAGGTTTGGTTGAAGGTTAGAGTTAGGGTGATTGTTATGTTGGGGGTGACAGAAAGGGTAAACCTGAGGGTTAGGCTAAGGGTGAGGTTAGGGTAAGGGTGAGAATTAGGGTAAGGTTGAGTGTTAGGGTTAGGGGAAGGTTGAGGGTGAGGGTTTGATTTTGGATTAGGGTTAGGGTTAGGGCTAGGGTGAGGGTGAGGGTTAGGGTTAGGGTTAGGGTCAAATTTAGGGTTAGGGTGATGGTTAGGGTTAGTGTGAGGGTTAGTGTTAGTGTTAGTGTTAGGGTTAGAGTGAGGGTAAGTGTTAGGGTGAGGTTTAGGGTTAGGATGAGGTTTATGATTAGGGTTACGTTTAGCGTGAAGGTTATGGTTAGGTTGATGGTTAGGGTTAGGTTTAGGGTGAGGGTTAGTTTTAGGTTTAGGCTGAGGGTTATGACTAGAATTAGGGTTAGGATTAGGGTTAGGGTGAGGGCTAGGGTGAGGGTTAGGGTTAGTGTTAGTGTTAGAATGAGGTTTAGTGTTTGGGTTAGTGTTAGGTTGAGGGTTTGGATGAGGGTTAATTTTATGCTGAGGTTTAGGTTTAGGGTTTGGGTGAGAGTGAGGGTTAGGATTAGGGTTAGCGTTAGGGTGAGTGTTAGGATTAGGGTTACGGTTAGCGTTAGGTTTATTGTTAGTATTAGTGTTATTGTTAGCATTAAGTTTAGAGTTAAGGTGAGGGTGAGGGTGAGGGTGAGGGTTAGAGTTAGGGTTAGGGTGAGGTTTAGGGTTAGGGGTAGGATTATGGTAAAAGTGAGGGTGAGGTTTTGGGTTATATTTGGTTTAGGGGGAGGGTTAGTTCGTGGGTTAGGTTTCATGTTAGGGTTAAGGTTAGTGTTAGGGTGAGGGTAAGTGTTAGGTTGAAGGTAAGTTTTAGGGTGAGGGTTAGGGTTAGGGTGAGGCTGAGGGTTTGGGTTAGGTTTAGGGTTAAGTTTAGGGTTAATGTTAGTTTTCGGGTTAGGGTTAGGGTTAGGGTGAGGTTAGGGTTAGGCTTAGGCTTAGGGTTAGGCTGAGGGTGAGGGTGAGGGTTAGGGTTAGTGTTTGGGTTAGGGTGAAGGTGAGGTTGAGGATTAGTGTTAGGTTTAGGGTTAGGGTTAGTGTTAGGTTTAGGGTTAGGGCTAGGGTTAGGGTTAAGGTGAGGTTTAGGGTTAGGGTTAGGGTTAGGTTTAGGGTTAGGGTGAGGTTTAGGGTTAGAATTAGGGTTACGGTTAGGGTTAGGTTGAGGTTTAGGGTTAAAATTATGGTTAGGGTGAGGGTTAAGGTTAAGGGTAGGGGTAGTTTTAGGATTAGGGTTAGGGTTAGGGTGAGTGTGAGGATTAGGTTTAGGGTTAGGGTTAGGCTTAGAGTTAGGGTGAGGGTTAGGGTTGGGTTTGCTTTAGAGTGACGGTGAGACTGAGGATTAGGGTTAGGTTTAGAGTTAGGTTTAGGGTTAGGGTTACTAATAGGGTTTGGGTTAAGGTTAGGGTTACTGTGAGGTTTAGAATTAGGTTTAGAGTTAGGCTTAGGGTTATGCTGAGGGTGAGGGTGTGGGTGAGGGTTAGAGTTATGTTTAGGGTTAGGCTTAGGGTTAGGGTTATTGTTAGGGTTAGGGTTAGAGTTACGTTGAGGCTGAGGGTGTGGGTGAGGGTCAGGGTGAGGGCTAGGGTGAGGGTGAGGTTTAGGGTAAGTATTAGGGTGAGGTTTAAGCTTAGGCTTAGGGTGAGGGTTAGGGTGACTGTGAGGTTTAGTGTTAGGGTTAGGGTTACAGTTAGGGTTAGGGTGAGGGTGAGGTTTATGGGTAGAGTTTTGGTTAGGGTGATGGTTAGGATTAGGCTGAGGGTTAAGGTGGGGGTAACGGTAACGGTAAAGTTGAGGTTTAGGTTGAGGTTGAGGGTTATGTTAAGGGTGAGGGTTAGGGTTAGGGTGAGGGTTAGGTTTAGGGTTAGGGTGAGGGTGAGGGTTAGATTGATGATTAGTGTTAGGGTTAGTGTGATGGTTAATGTTAGTGGTAGGGTTAGTTTTAGCCTGAGGGAAAGTGTTAGGGTGAGGGTTAGGTTTAGGGTGAGGTTGAGGCATAGTGTTTGGTTTAGGGTTAGGGTCATGGTGAGGTTTAGTGTTAGACATAGGGTTAGGGTGAGGCTGAGGGTGAGGGTTAGGGTTAGGATTAATGTTAGGGTTAGGCTTAAGGAGAGGGTTAGGATGAGGGTGAGGGTTAGGATTAGGGTTAAGTGTAGGAGTAGGGTTAGGGTTATGGTGAGTGTGAAGGTTCGAGTGAGGGTTAGGGTTAGGCTTAGGTTTAGGCTGAGGGTGAGGGTGAAGTTGAGGTTTAGGGTTAGTGTGAGGATTAGGGTTAGGGTTAGGGTGAGTGTGAGGGTGAGGGTTAGGGTTAGAGTTAGGCTTAGGGTGAGGGTGAATGTTAGGGTTAGGGTGAGGGTTAGGGTTAGTGTTATGGGTAGGGTTAGGATGAGTGTAGGGTTAGGATTAGGGTTAGGGTGAGGGCTGGGGTGAGGGTGAGGTTTAGGGTTAGGGTTAGGGTTAGAGTTAGGGTTAGTGTGAGGGTGAGGTTTAGGGTTAGAGTTTGGGTTAGGGTTAGAGTTAGGGTTAAGCTGAGGCTGAGGGTGAGGATTAGGGTTAGAGTTACCATTAGGATTAGGGTAAGGGTTAGGGTGAGTGTGAGGGTTAGGGTTAGTGTTAGCCTTAGGGTTAATCTGATGGTGAGGTTGAGGTTTAGGGTTAGGGTGAGTGTTAGGATGAGGATTATTGTTAAGAGTAGGGTTAGGGTGAGTGCTAGGGTGAGGGTTAGGTTTAGGTTTAGTTTTAGGGTAAAGTTTAGGGTTAGGGTTATGGTTAAGTTGATGGTTAGGATGAGGTTTAGGGTTACACTCAGGGTGAGGTTTAGGGTTAGGGTGAGGGTTAAGGTTAGGATTATGGTTAGGGTGAGAGTGATTGTTAGCATTAGGGTTAGGCTTAGGGTTCGGTTTAGGGTTAGAATTAGTGTTATTGTTAGGGTTAGGTTTAGAGTTATGGTGAGGGTGAGGGTGAGTGTGCATGTGAGGGTTATGGTTAGGGTTAGGGTGAGGTTTAGGGATAGGGTTAGGATTAATGTTAGGGTGAGGGTGAAGTTTAGTGTTAGATTTAGGGTTAGTTGGAGGATTAGGTCGCGGGTTAGTTTTAGGGTAAATGTTTGGGTTAAGATTAGTGTGAGGGTTATGTTGAGGTTTAGGGTTAGGGTTAAGGTTAGGATTAGGTTTAGGGTGAGTGTGAGTGTGAGGGTTAGGGTTAGGGATAGGCATAGACTTAAGGTTAGGCTGAGAGTGAGGGTGGAAGTGAAGATTAGGGTTAGGGTGATGGTTAGGGTTAGGTTTAGTGTGAGGGTTAGGATGAGCATTAGGGTTAGGATTAGGTTTAGGGTGAGGGCTAGGGTGAGGGTGAGGGTTAGGGTAAGGGTTAGGGTTAGTCTTATTAACAGGCTGAGCTTGATATTGATAGTGAGGTTTTGGGTTAGGGTTAGTGTTAGATTTAGTGTTAGGGTTAGGGTGACGGTGAGGGATTGGTTTAGGTTTAGGATTAGGATTAGGGTTAGGGTTACTGTGAGTGTGAGGGTTAGGGTTAAGGTTAGTGTTAGCCTTAGGTTTAGGCTGAGGGTGAGGGTGAGGGTTAGATTGAGGATTAGCATTAGAGTGAGGGCTAGGGTGAGGGTGAGTTTTAGTTTTAGGGTTAAGGTGAGGTTTAGGGTTTGGGTGATGTTTAGGGCTAGTGTGAGATTTAGTGTAAGGTTTAGGGTTAGTGTTAGGGTGAGGGTAAGCGTTAGGTTGTGGGTTCGGGTTAGGGTTAGGCTGAGGGTTAGGGTGAGTGTGAGGATTAGGGTTAGCATGATGGTTCGGTTTAGGTTTAGTGTTATTGTTAGGGTTAGGGTTAGAGTTACAGTGAGGGTGAGGATGCGTGTGAGCGTTAGTTTTAGGGTTAAGGTAGGGTTTAGGGTTACGGTTAGGGTTAGGGTTAGGGAGAGGGTGAGGTTTAGGGTTAGATATAGGGTTCAGGAGAGGGTTAAGGTGAGGGTTAGGGATAGGGTTAGTTTTAGGCTTAGTGTGAGGGTGAGGGTTAGTTTGAGGTATAGGTTTACTGTTAGGGTTAGGTTTAGTGTGAGTGTTAGTGTTAGGGTGAGGGTAAGTGTTAGGGTGAGTGTTTGGGTTATGGTGAGGTTTATGGTTATGGTGAGGGTTAATATTAGGGTTAGGGCTATTTTTAGGTTTAGGTTTAGGGTTACGGTTACTGTGAGGGTGAGGGTGAGTGTTAGGGTTATAGTTAGGCTGAGGTTTAGGGTTTGGGTTTGGGTTAGAGTGAGGGTTAGGGTGAGGGTGAGGTTTAGGTATAGATTTAGGGTTAGGGTGAAAGTTAGGTTGAGTTTTAGGGTTAGGGTTAGTGTTAGTGTTAGTGTTAGGTTGAGAGTTAGGGGGAGTTTTAGTGTTAGGGTTAGGGTTAGCCTTAGGGTTACGATGTGGGTGTGGTTTAGTTTTAGAATTAGGATTCAGGTAAGGCTGAGGTTGAGGGGTGAGGGTTAGGATAAGCGTTAGGGTTAGGGTTAGGGTTAGGGTTAAAATAAGTGTTATTTTTAGGGTTAGGTTTAGAGTTAAGGTGAGGGTGAGGGTTAGGGTTAGGGTTAGGGTTAGGTTTATGTTTAGGGGTAGGATTAGGCTTAGGGTGAGGATGAGGTTTAGGGGTAGAGTTAGGGTTAGGGTGAGGGTTAGGGTGAACGTTTGGTTTAGGGTACGTGTTAGGGTGGGGTGATGGTAAGTGTAAACATGAGGGTTAGGCTGAGTATAAGGGTTACGTTCGGGTGAGGATTAGGGTTAGGGTGAGGGTTAGGGTTAGAGGAACTGTGTGGTGAGGTTTAGATTGAGGATTAGTGTTAGGGTTAGTGTGAGGTTTAGGGTGAGGATGAGGGTTAGGGTTAGGGTGAAGGCTAGGGTGAGGGTGAGGTTTAGCTTTAGGTTTAGGGTGAGGTTTGGGGTTAGGTTGATGGTTAGAGTTAGTGTGTGGGTTAGTGTTAGCGTTAGGGTTAGTGTTAGGTGAGGGTAAGTGTGAGGGTGAGGTTTAGGGTTAGGGTTATTGTTATGGTTAAGGTTAGGGTTATGGTTATGGTGAGGGTGATGTTGAGGGTTAGGGTTAGAGTTAGGATAAGGTTTAGATTTAGGGTTAGGGTGAGAGTTAGGCTTAGGGTGAGAGTGAGGTTTACAGTTAGAGTTAGGGTTAGTGTTAAGGTTAGGGTTAGGGTGAGGGTTAGTCTTTTGGTTAGGTTAGGCTCATGCTTAGGCTTAGGCTTAGGCCAAGCATGAGGTTGAGAGTGAGGTTTAGGGTTAGGGTGAGGGTTAGGGTGAGGGTTAGGATGAGGTTTAGGTTTAGGATTAGGGTTAGGGTGAGTGCTAGGCTGAGGGTTAGGGTGAGGGTTAGGTTTAGGGATAGGTTAGGTTTAGGATTAGGGTTAGGCTTAGGGTGAGTTTGAGGCTTAGGGTTAGGGTCAGGGTTAGGCTTAGGGTTAGGGTGAGGCTTAGGGTTAGGTTTGGGTTAGGTTGAGGGTGAGTCTGAGGATTAGGATTAGGTTTAGGTTTAGGTTTAGGGTTAGGTTTAGGTTTAGGGATAGGGTTAGGGTTACGGTGAGGCTTAGGGTTAGGGTTAGGTTTAGGCTTAGGTTTAGGCTGACGGTGAGGGTCAGGGTTAGGGTTTGGTTTTGGGTTAGGGTGAGGTTGAAGCTTATGATTAGTGTTAGGTTTAGGGTTAGGGTTATTGTTAGGTTTAGGGTTACTGCTCTGGTTACGGTTACATTGAGGATTAGGATTAGGGTTAGGGTTTGGCTTAGGGTTAGGGATAGGGTTAGGGTTAGGGTGAGGGTGAGGTTTAGGGTTAGAATTAGGGTTAGGGGCAGGGTTAGGATGAGGTTTAGGGTTAAGGTCAGTGTTAGGGTTAGGGTGAGAGTGAGGCTTAGGTTGAGTTTAGGGATAGGGTTTGGTTTAGGACTAGGGTTAGGGTGAAGTTGAGGGTGAGGGTTAGGCTTAGGTTGAGGGTGAGGGTGGGGGTGAGGATTAGGGTTAGGGTGATGGTTCGGGTTAGGGTTAGTGTTATTGTTAGGGTTAGGGATAGAGTTACGATGAGGGTGTCGGTGCGGGTGAGGGTTAGGCTTAGGGTTAGGATGGGTTTTAGTGTTAGGGTTAGGGTTAGGGTGAGGGTGAGGGTGAGGTTTAGGTTTAGATATAGGGTTAGGGAGAGGGTTCAGGTGAGGGTTAGGGATTGGGTTATTGTTAGGGTTAGGGTGAGGGTGAGGATTAGGTTGAGGTTTAGGGTTAGTGTTAGGGTTAGGGTTAGTGTTTGGGTGAGGGTAAGTGTTAGGGTGAGGGTTTGGTTTAGGGTGAGGGTTATGGTTAGTTGAGGGTTAGGATTAGTGTTAGGGTTATTGTTAGGTTTAGGGTTAGGCTTACAGTTACTGTGAGGGTTAGGGTGAGGTTTAGGGTTAGGGTTAGGGTGAAGTTTAGTGTTTGGGTTAGTATGAGAATGAGAGTTAGGGTGAGGGTGAGGTATAGGGATTGAATTAGGATTAGGGTGAGGGTTAGGTTGAGGTTTAGGTTTAGGGTTAGTGTTAGGGTTAGGGTTCGGTTTAGAGTTAGGGGGAGGGTTAGGGTTAGCGTTAGTGTTAGCATTAGCGTTAGGATGTGGGTGAGGTTTAGTGTTAGAATTAGTATTAGGGTGAGGCTGAGGGTGAGGTTTAGGGTTAGGGTTCCTGTTAGGGTTAGGTTGAGGATGAGGGTTAAGGTTAGGTTTAGGATTAGGATTAGGGTTTGGGTTAGGGGTAGTGTTAAGGTTAGGGTTAGGGTTAGGGTTAGGGTGAGGGTGAGGGTTAGGTTTAGGGTGAGCGTAAGGGTTAGGGTTAGGGTGAGAGTTAGGGTTAGGGGAAGGTTGAGGGTTAGGGTTTGATTGAGAATTAGGGATAGGGTGAAAGCTAGGGTTAGGGTTAGAGTGAGGTTTAGGGTTAGGGTGATGGTTAGGGTTAGTGTGAGGGTTAGTGTTAGTGTTAGGGTTAGTGTTAGGGTGAGTGTAAGTGTTAGGGTGAGGGTTAGCGTTGGGGTGAGCGTTATGATTAGGGTTACGGTGAGCGTGAGTTTTAGGTTTAGGTTGATGGTTAGGGTTAGGGTTAGGGTGAGGGTTAGGTTTAAGTTTAGGCTGAGGGTTATGAGGAGAATTAGGTTTAGGATTAGGGTTAGGGTGAGGTTTATTGTTAGAATTAGTGTTATTGTTAGGGTTAAGGTTAGAGTTAAGATGAGGGTGAGGGTGAGGGTTAGGGTTAGGGTTAGTGTGAGGGTTAGGGTGAGCGTGAGGGTTAGGTTGAGATTTAGGGATAGGGTTAGGTTTAGGGTTAGGTTTAGTGTTAGGGTGAATGTAAGGCTTAGGGTGAGGGTTAGGCTTACGCTTAGGGTTATGCCGAGGGTGAGGGTGGGGGTGAGGAATAGGGTTAGTGTGATGTTTAGGGTTAAGGTTAGTTTTATTGTTAGGGTTAGTGTTAGAGTTAAGGTGAGGGTGAGGTTGCGGGTGAGGGTTAGGGTAAGGGTTAGGATGAGGGTTAGGGTTAGGATTAGGGTTAGGGTGAGGGCTAGGCTGAGGGTGAGGTTTAGGATTAGGATTAGTGTGCGGTTTGGGGTTAGGGTTAGGGTGAGGATGAGGTTTAGGGTTAGATTTAGGGTTAGGGTGAGACTGAGGTTGAGGGTTAGGGTTAGGGTTAGTGTTAGAGTTAGGGTTAGGGTGAGGGTTAGGTTGAGGGTGAGGGTTATGTTTAGAGTTAGGATTAGGATTAGGGTAAGTGTTAGGGTGGCTGTGAGGGTTAGGGTTAGGGTTAGGCTTAGGTTTAGGCTGAGGGTGAGGGTAAGGGTGAGGTTTTGGGTAAGGGTGAGGGTTAGGGTGAGAATTAGGGTTCGGTTAATTTTAGGGTTAGGGTGAGGGTGAGGGTTAGTGTTAGGGTTATTGTTAGGGTTAGGGTTAGGGTGAGGTTTAGGTTTAGGTTATGTTTAGAGTTAGGTTTAGGATGAGGGTGAGATTTAGAGTTAGAGTTATGGTTAGTGTTAGGGTTAGGTTTAGGGTGAGGGTTAACATTAGAGTTAGGGTTAATCTTAGGCTTAGGCTTAGGCTGAATATGAGGGTGAGTTTTAGGCTTCGGGTTAGGGTGAGGTTTAGGGTAAGGGTTAGGGTGAGGTTATTTATGAGGATTAGGGTTAGGATTAGGGTAAGGTTGAGGGCTATGGTGATGGTTAGGGTGAGGGCTAGGGATAGGGATAGGGTTAGGTTTAGGATTAGGGTGAGGGTGAGGGTGAGTGTGAGAGTTCTGGATCGGGTTAGGTTTAGGCTTAGAGTTACGGTGAGGGTTAGGCTTATGGTTTAGGTTAGGGTGAGTGTGAGGCTGAGGATTAGGGTTAAGTTTAGGGTTAGGTTTAGGGTTAGGTTTAGGTTTAGGGTTAGTGTCTCGGTTAGGCTTAGGCTTAGGCTTAGGTTTATGGTGAGGGTTAAGTTTAGGATTAGGGTTAAGATAAGGTTTATGCTTAGGGTTAGGCTGAGGGTGAGGGTGAGGGTGAGGGTTAGGGTTAGGTTTAGGGTAAAGTTTAGGATGAAGATTTGTGTTAGGATTAGGGTAAGGTTGAGGGCTATGGTGAGGTTTAGGGTGAGGGCTAGTGGTAAGAATAGGTTTAGGTTTAGGATTAGGGTTAGGGTGAGGGTGAGTGTGAGAGTGAGGGTTAGGGTTAGGTTTATGGTTAGAGTTAGGGTGAGGGTTAGCGTTAGGGTTTGGGTTAGGGTGTGAGGGTGAGGCTGAGGATTAGGGTTAGGTTTATGCTTAGGTTTAGGTTTAGGGTTAGTGTTAGGGTTAGGGTTAGTGTTAGGCTTAGGGTTACGGTGAGGGTGAGTGTGGGGGGTGAGGATTAGAGTTAGGGTTAGGGATAGGGTTAGGTTTAGGGTTATTGTTAGGGTTATGTTTAGGTTTAAGTTTGTGGTGAGGGTGAGAGTGAGGGTGAGGTTTATCTTTAGGGTTAGGGTTAGGGTTAGTGTTATTGTTAGGGTTAGGGTTAGAGTTATGGTGAGGTTGAGGGTGAGGTTGAGGGTTAGGTTTAGGGTGAGGTTTAGGGTTAGGGTTAGGGTTAGGGTGAGTGTGAGGTTTAGGGTTAGAGTTAGGGTTACGTTGAGGTTTAGAGTTAAGGTTAGTGTTTGGGTTAGTGTGGGGTTGAAGGTTAGGTTGAGGGTGAGGGTTAGGGTTACCTTTAGGATTTGGGTCAGGTTGAGGGTGAGTGTGAGGCTTAGGGTGAGGGTTAGGCTTACCCTTAGGCTTAGGCTGAGGGTGAGGATGGGGTGAGGATTAGGGTTAGGGTGATGGTTCAGGTTAGGGTTAGTGTTATTTTTAGGGTTAGGTTTAGAGTTAAAGTAAGGGGGAGGGTGCAGGTGAGGGTTAAGGTTAGGGTTAGGTTTGGGTTTAGGGTTAGGCTTAGGGTTAGGGTGAGGGTGAGGGTTAGGTTGTGGTTTAGGGTTAGGGTGAGTGTGAGGGTTAGTGTTAGGGTTAGGGTTAGTGTTAGGATGAGGTTCCGTTTTAGGTTGAGGGTATCGTTAGGGTGAGGAGTATGGTAAGGTTGAAGGTTAGGATTAGTGTTAGGTTTATTGTGTTGGTTAGGTTTAGTGTTACAGTTAATGTGATGGTGAGGGTTAGTGTTAGGGTTAGGTTGAGGTTTGGTTGGGGTTAGGGTTAGAGTTAGGGTTTGGGTGAGGGTGAGGTTTAGGGTTATAGTTAGGGTTAGGATGAGGGTTAGGGTGATAGTTAGGGGGAGGGTTATGGTTAGGGTTAGAGTTAGGGATAGGATTAGGATTAGGTTGAGGGTGTGTGTGTTAGCGTTAGGTCTAGGGTTAGGCTTAGGTTTAGGCTGAGGGTGAGGGTCAGGTTGAGGGTTAGGTTTAGGGTGAGGGTTAGGGTTAGGGTTAATGGGAGGGTTAGGATGAGGGTTAGGGTTAGGATTAGGGTTAGGGTAAGGGCTAGGGTGAGGGTGAGGTTTAGGGTTAGGTTTAGGGTGAGGTTTATGTTTAGGATTAGTGTTAGGATTAGAGTCACAGTGAGGTTTAGGTTTAGAGTTAGGGTTAGGGTTAGGTTGAGGGTGAGGGTGAGGTTTAGGGTTAGTGTTAGGATGAGGGTTAGGGTTAGGATGAGAGTGAGGTTTATAGATAGGTTTAGGATTAGGATTAGGGTTAGAGTTAGCCTGAGGGTGAGGGTGAGGGTGAGTGTTAGGGTGAGGATGAGGGTTAGTGTTAAGGTGAGGGCTAGCGTGAGGGTGAGGGTTAGGGATAGTGTTAGAGTGAGGGTGAGGGTTGGGTGATGTTTAGGGTTAGTTTGAGGGTTAGTGTAAGGGTTAGAGTTAGTGTTAGTGTAAAGGTAAGTGTTAAGGTGATGGTTAGGGTTAGGCTGAGGGTTATTGTTAGTGTTAGGGTTAGGGTCAGGGTTAGGGTTAAGGTTAGTGTTATTGTTTGGTTTAGGGTTAGAGTTATGTTGAGGTTGAGGCTGAGGGTTTTGGTTAGGGTGAGGTTTAGTGTGAGGTTAAGGGTTAGGGTTAGTGTTAGGGTTAGTGTGAGGGTGAGGGTGAGGTTTAATGTTAGAGTTAGGGTTAGGGGGAGGTTTAGGAGGGTTAGGATTAGGGTTAGTGTAAGGGCTAGGTTGAGGGTGAGTTTTAGGGTTAGGGTTAGGTGAGGTTTAGGGTTAGGGTTAGGGTTAGGGTGACGGTGAGGTTTAGGGTTAGAGTTATGGTTAGCGTGAGGCTGAGGGTGAGGATTAGGGTTAAGGTGAGTGTTAGGGTTTGGGGTAGGGTGAGGGTTAAGCTGAGGGTGAGGGTTAGGGTTAGGGTTAGGATTAGGATTAGGGTTAGGGTTTCTGTGAGTGTGAGGGTTAGGGATAGTGTTAGGTTGAGTGTTAGGTTTAGCGTGAGAGTTATGGTTAGGGCTAGGAATACGGTTAAGCTGAGGTTGAGTGTGAAGATTAGGGTTAGGGTGAGGTTAAGTGTTTGGTTTAGGGTTAGAGTTAGGCTTAGGTTTAGGGTAAGGTTTAGGGGTAGAGTTAGGGTTAGGGAGGAGGGTATGATTGAGGGTTATGGTTAGGGTGACGGTTAGGTTGGGGGTGATGGTAAGGATAAATTTTAGGGTTATGCTGAGGGTGAGGGTTACGGTTAGGGTGAGGGTTAGGGTTAGGGTGAGGGTAAGGGTTAGGTTTAGGGTGAAGGTGAGGGTTAGATTGATGATTAGTGTTAGGGTTAGTGTGAGGTTTAGGATGAGGATGAGAGTTAGGGTTAGGGTGAGGGCTAGGGTGAGGGTGAGGGTTAGGGTTAGGCTTAGGGTTAGGGTGGGAGTTAGGGTTAGGTTTTGGGTTAGGGTGAGGGTGAGGCTGAGGACTAGGTTTAGGTTTAGGGTTAGGGTTAGGGTTAGGGTTACAGTGAGGGTTAGGTTTATGGTTAGGGTGAGAGTTAGGATTAGGTTGAGGGTTAGGGTTAGGATTAGGTTTAGGGTGAGGGTGAGGGTTAGGGTTAGTTTTAGGGTGAGTTTTAGGATGAGGGTTAGGGATAGGATTAAGGTTAGGGTGAGGGCTAGGCTGAGGGTGAGGTTTAGGATTAGGGTTAGGGTGAGTTTTAGTGTTAGTGTTAGGGTTAGGGTTAGGGTGAGGGTTAGGGTTATTGTTAGGTTTAGGGTTGGGGTTAGGGTTATAGTTGTAGTGAGGGTGAGGGTTAGGGTTAAGGTTAGGATGAGGTTTAGGTTTTGGGTTAGGATTAGAGTTAGGTTTAGGATGAGGGTGAGATTTAGGGTTAGAGTTAGGGTTAGTGTTAGGGTTAGGTTTAGGGTGAGGGTTCACGTTTGGGTTAGAGTTAGGCTTAGGCTTAGACTTAGGCAGAGAATGAGGGTGAGGTTTAGGGTTAGGGTTAGGGTGAGTGTTAGGGTTATTGTTAGGGTGAGGCTTATGATGAGTTTTAGGGTTAGGATTAGGGTTAGGGTGAGGGCTATGGTGAGGGTTAGGGTGTGGGTTACGTTAAGGGGTAGGGTTAGATTTAGGATAAGGGTTAGTGTGATGGTGAGTGTGAGGGTTAGGTTTAGGGTTAGGCTTAGGGTTAGGGTGAGGTTTTGGGTTAGATTGAGTTTGATGCTGAGGATTAGGGTTATGGTTAGGGTTAGGTTTAGGGTTAGGTTTAGGGTTAGGGTTTGGTTTAGGGTTAGGGTTAGGGTTAAGTAGAGGGTTAGGCTTAGGCTTAGGCTTAGGCTGAGTGTGAGGGTGGGGATGTGGATTTGTGTTAGGGTTAGTGCTATGGTTAGGGGTATTGTTAGTGTTATGATTAGGGTTTATTTTGCCTTGTGGGTGAGGCTGAGGGTGAGGGTTATAATTAGTGTTAGGGGTAGGGTTAGTGTTAGTGTTATTGTTAGTGTTAGGGTTAGAGTTACGGTGAGTTTGAGCGTGAGGGTGAGGGTTAGGGTTAGGTTGAGTTTTAGGGTGAGGTATAGGGTTAGGGTTAGGGTTAGTGTTAAGGTGAGGGTGAGGTTTAGGGTTAGAGTTAGGGTTAGGGGCAGGGTTAGGTTGAGGTTTAGGGTTAGGGTTAGTGTGAGGGTTAGGGTGAGGGTGAGGGTTAGGTTGAGATTTAGGGATAGGGTTAGGTTTAGGGTTAGGTTTAGTGTTAGGGTGAATGTAAGGCTTAGGGTGAGGGTTAGGCTTACGCTTAGGGTTATGCTGAGGATGAGGGTGGGGGTGAGGAATAGGGTTAGTGTGATGTTTAGGGTTAAGGTTAGTTTTATTGTTAGGGTTAGTGTTAGAGTTAAGGTGAGGGTGAGGTTGCGGGTGAGGGTTAGGGTGAGGGTTAGGATGAGGGTTAGGGTTAGGATTAGGGTTAGGGTGAGGGCTAGGCTGAGGGTGAGGTTTAGGATTAGGATTAGTGTGCGGTTTTGGGTTAGGGTTAGGGTGAGGGTGAGGTTTAGGGTTAGATTTAGGGTTAGGGTGAGACTGAGGTTGAGGGTTAGGGTTAGGGTTAGTGTTAGAGTTAGGGTTAGGGTGAGGGTTAGGTTGAGGATGAGGGTTAGGCTTAGAGTTAGGATTAAGATTAGGGTAAAGGTTAGGGTGGCTGTGAGGGTTAATGTTAGGGTTAGGGTTAGGCTTAGGTTTAGGCTGAAGATGAGGGTAAGTGTGAGGGTTTGGGTAAGGGTGAGGTTAGTGTTAGGTTTAGGGTGAGAATTAGGGTTCGGTTAAGTTTAGAGTTAGGGTGAGGGTTAGGGTTATTGTTAGGGTTAGGGTTAGGATGAGGTTTAGGTTTAGGTTATGTTTAGAGTTAGGTTTAGGATGAGGGTGAGATTTAGGATTAAAGTTAGGGTTAATGTTAGGGTTAGGTTTAGGGTGAGGGTTAACGTTTGGGTTAGGGTTAGGCTTAGGCTTAGGCTGAGCATGAAGGTGAGGTTTTGGGTTAGGGTTAGGGTGAGGGTTAGGGTTAGGTTTAGGGTGAGGTCATTGATGAGTTTTAGGGTTAGGATTAGGCTAAGGGTGAGGGCTAGTTTGAGGGTTAGGGTGAGGGCTAGGGATAGGGATAGTGTTAGGTTTAGGATTAGGGTTAGGGTGAGGGTGAGTGTGAGAGTTAGGGTTAGGGTTAGGTTTAGGCTTAGAGTTAGGGGGAGGGTTAGGGTTATGGTTTGGGTTAGGGTGAGGGTGAGCATAAGGAATAGGGTTAAGTTTAGAGTTAGGTTTAGGGTTAAGTTTAGGTTTAGGGTTAGTGTTAGGGTTAGGGTTAGGGTTACGGTGAAGGTTAAGGTTAGGGTTAGGGTTAGGTTTAGGCTTAGGTTTACGGTGAGGGTTGAGGTTAGGTTTAGGGTTAGGCTTAGGGTTAGGCTGAGGGTATGGATTGTGGTGATGATTAGAGTTAAGTTTAGGGTTAGGCTTAGGGTTAAGTTTATTGTTAGCGTTATATTTAGGTTTTAGTTTGTGGTGAGGGTGAGGCTGAGGGTGAGAGTTCTCGTTAGGGTTAGGGTTAGGGTTAGTGTTATTGTTAGGGTTAGGGTTAAAGTTAAGGTGAGTTTGAGGGTGAGGGTAAGGGTTAGGGTTAGGGTGAGGTTTAGGGTTAGGGTTAGGGTTAGGGTGAGGGTGAGGTTTAGGGTTAAAGTTATTGTTAGGGGGAGGGTTAGGGTAAGTTTTAGAGTTAAGGTTAGTGTTTATGTTAGTGTGAGGGTGAATGTTATGTTGAGGTTGAGGGATAGGGTTACCTTTAGAATGAGGGTCACTTTGAGGGTGAGTGTGATTGTTAGGGTGAGGGTTAGCCATACGCTTTGGGTTAGGCCGAGTGTGAGGGTGGGGTGAGGATTAGGGTTAGGGTGATGGTTCGGGTTAGGGTTAGTGTTATTTTTAGGGTTAGGGTTAGAGTTAAAGTGAGGGTGAGGGTGCGGGTGAGGGTTAGGGTTAGGGTTAGGTTGGGTGTTAGGCTTAGCATTATGGTTAGGTTGAGGGTAAGGTTTAAGGTTAGAATTAGGGTTAGCATGAGGCTGAGGGAGAGGGTGAGTGTTAGGGTTAGGGTTAGGATTAGACTTAGGATTAGGGTTAGGGTGAGTGTGAAGTTTAGTGTTAGCCTTAGGTTTAGGCTGAGGGTGAGGGTGAGGGTGAGTGTTAAGGTTAGTTTGAATGTTAGGGTTAGGGTTAGGGTGTGGTTTAGTGTTAGGGTTAGTGTTAGAGTTAGGGGTGGGGTGAGAGTGAGGTTTAAGTGTAGAGTTAGGGCTAGGGTAAGGTTTAGGTAGAGTGTTAGTGTTAGGGTGAGTGTTAAGGTGGGGGTGATGGTAAAAGTAAACGTCAGGGTTAGGCTAAGGTTGCGGGTTAATGTAAAAGTGAGGGTTAGGGTGAGGGTTAGGGTTAGGGTTATGGTGAGAGTTTGGGTTCAGGTTAAGTTTAGGGTTAGGGTGAGGGTTAGGGTGAGGGTTACGGTTAGGGTGAGAGTTAGGGTTAGCTTGAGGGTTAGGGATACGATTAGGGTTAGGGTGAAGGTGAGGGTTAGGGTTAGTGTTAGGGTGAGGGTTAGGATGAGGGTTAGGTTTAGGATTAGGGTTAGGGTGAGGGCTAGGCTGAGGGTGATGTTTAGGATTAGGGTTAGGGTGAGGTTTAGCATTAGGGTTAGGGTGAGGGTGAGGGTGAGGGTGAGGTTTAGGGTTAGATTTAGGGTTAGGTTGAGACTGAGGTTGAGGGTTAGTATTAGGGTTAGTGTTAGAGTTAGGGTTCGTGTGAGAGTTAGGTTGAGGGTTCGGTTAGGCTTAGGGTTAGGATTAGGATTAGAGTAAGGGTTTTGCTGAGTGTGAGGGTTAGGGTTAGGGTTAGGCTTAGGTTTAGTCTGAGGGTGAGGGTGAGGTTGAGGCTTAGGTTAAGGGTGAGGTTTAGGGTTAGGGTTAGGGTGAGAGTTAGGGTTCGGTTAAGTTTAGGGGTAGGGTGAGGGTTAGGGTTAGGGTTTGGGTTAGGGTGAGGGTGAGGCAAAGAATTAGGCTTAGGTTTAGGGTCAGGTTTAGGTTTAGGGTTAGTGTTAGGGTTATGGTTATGGTTAGGGCTACGGTGAGGGTTAGCGTTAGGGTTAGGTTTACGGTTAGGCTTATGGTTAGTTTGAGGATGAAGGTGAGGGTGAGGGTTAGGTTTAGGGTTAGGGTGAGGTTTAGGATAAGATTTAGTGTTAGGATTAGGGTATGGGTGAGGGCCATGGTGAGGGTTAGGGTGAGGGCTAGGGATAGGGATAGGGTTAGGTTTAGGATTAGGGTTAGGGTGAGGGTGAGTGTGAGAGTTAGGGTTAGGTTAGGTTTAGGCTTAGAGTTAATGTGAGGGTTAGGGTTAGGGTTTGGGTTAGGGTGAGGGTGAGGCTGAGGATTAGGGTTAGGTTTAGGGTTAGGTTTAGGGTTAGTGTTAGGGTTAGTGTTAGGGTTAGGGTTAAGATGAGGGTTAGGGTTAGGGTTAGGCTTAGGCTTAGGGTTAGGCTCAGGGTGACGTTGGGGCTGAAGATTATAGTTAGGGTTAGGCTTAGGCTTAGGTCTAGGCTTCTTGTTAGGGTTATGTTTAGGTTTAAGTTTGCGGTGAGGGTGAGACTGACGGTGCGTGTTATCGTTAGGGTTAGGTTTAGGGTTAGTGTTATTCTTAGGGTCAGGGTGAGAGTTACGGTGAGGTTGAGCGTGAGGGTGAGGGTTAGGGTTAGGTTTAGGTTTAGGGTTAGAGTTAGGGTTAGGGGGAGGGTTAGGGGGATGTATAGGTTTAGGGTTAGTGTTAGGGTTAAGGTGAGGGTGAGGGTTAGGTTGAGGTTTAGGGATAGTGTTAGGTTTAGGGTGAGAGTGAGTGTAAGGCTTAGGGTGAGGGTTAGGCTTAGGCTTAGGGTTAGGCTTAGGGTTAGGGTCGGGGTGAGGAATAGGGTTAGGGTGATGATTAGGGTTAAGGTTAGTTTTATTGTTAGGGTTAGTGTTAGAGTTAAGGTGAGGGTGAGGGTGCGGGTGAGGGTTACGGTGAGGGTTAGGATGAGGGTTATGGTTAGGATTAGGGTTAGGGTGAGTGCTAGGCTGAGGGTGAGGTTTAGGATTAGGTTTAGAGTGAGGTTTAGGGTTAGGGTTAGGGTTAGGGTTATGGTGAGGGTTAGGGTTATTGTTAGGGTTAGGGTTGCAGTTAGGGTTACAATTGTAGTGAGGGTGAGGGTTAGGGTTAAGGTTAGGATGAGGTTTAGGTTTTGGGTTAGGTTTAGAATTAGGTTTAGGATGAGGATGAGATTTAGGGTTAGAGTTAGGGTTAGTGTTAGGGTTAGGTTTAGGGTGAGGGTTAACGTTTGGGTTAGGGTTAGGCTTAGGCTTAGACTTAGGCAGAGAATGTGGGTGAGGTTTATGGTTAGGGTTAGGGTGAGTGTTAGGGTTAGGGTTAGGGTGAGGATTATGATGAGTTTTAGGGTTAGGATTAAGGTTAGGGTGAGGGCTAGTGTGAGGGTTAGGGTGTGGGTTACTTTTAGGGGTAGGGTTAGATTTAGGATTAGGTTTAGGGTGAGGGTGAGTGTGAGGGTTAGGGTTAGGGTTAGGCTTAGGGTTAGGGTGAGGTTTTGGTTTAGGTTGAGGGTGAGGCTGACGGTTAGGGTTAGGGTTAAGGTTAGGATTAGGGTTAGGGTTAGGGTAAGGGTTAAGTTGAGGGTTAGGCTTAAGCTTAGGCTTAGGCTGAGCGTGAGGTTGAGGGTGTGGATTAGGGTTAGGGTTAAGTTTAGGGTGAGAATTAGGGTTCGCTTAAGTTTAGGGTTAGGGTGAGGGTTAGGTTAGGGTTAGCGTTATTGTTAGGGTTATGGTTAAGGTTAGCGTTACAGTTACAGTGAGGGTGAGGGTTAGGTTTAGGCTTAGGATGAAGTTTAGGTTTAGGTTATGTTTAGAGTTAGGTTTAGGATGAGGGTGCGATTTAGGGTTAGAGTTAGGGTTAGTGTTAGGGTTAGGTTTAGGGTGAGGGTTAACGTTTGGGTTAGGGTTAGGCTTAGGCTTAGGTTGAGCATGAGGATGAGGTTTTGGATTAGGGTTAGGGTGAGGGTTAGGGTTAGTTGAGGGTGAGGTCATTGATGAGTTTTAGGGTTAGGATTAGGCTAAGGGTGAGGGCTAGTTTGAGGGTTAGTGTGAGGGCTAGGGATAGGGATAGGGTTAGGTTTAGGATTAGGGTTAGGGTGAGGGTGAGTGTGAGAGTTAGGGTTAGGGTTAGGTTTAGGCTTAGAGTTAGGGGGAGGGTTAGGGTTATGGTTTTGTTTAGGGTGAGGGTGAGGCTAAGGATTAGGGTTAAGTTTAGAGTTAGGTTTAGGGTTAAGTTTAGGTTTAGGGTTAGTGTTAGGGTTAGGGTTAGGGTTACGGTGAGGGTTAAGGTTAGGGTTAGGGTTAGGCTTAGGCTTAGGCTTAGGGTTAGGCTGAGGGTGAGGGTGAGGCTGAGGTTTAGGGTTAGGGTTACGGTGAGGTTTAGGTTGAAGTTTAGTGTTAGGATTAGGGTAAGGGTGAGGACTATGGTGAGGGCTAGGTTGAGGGCTATGAATAGGAATAGAGTTAGGTTTAGGATTAGGGTTAGGGTGAGGGTGAGTGTGAGAGTTAGGGTTAGCGGTAGGTTTAGGCTTAGAGTTAGGGTGAGGATTAGGGTTAGGGTTTGGGTTAGGGTGAGGGTGAGTCTGAGGATTAGGGTTAGGTTTAGCGTTAGGTTTAGGTTTAAGGTTAGGGTTAGGGTTAGGGTTAGGGTTATGGTGAGGGTTAGGGTTAGGGTTATGGTTAGTCTTAGTGTTAGGCTGATGGTGAGGGTTGGGGTGAGGATTAGAGTTAGAGTTAGGCTTAGGCTTAGGGTTAGGTTTATTGTTAGAGTTATACTTAGGTTTAAGTTTGCGGTGCGGTTGAGGCTGAAGGTGAGGGTTATCGTTAGGGTTAGGGTTAGGGTTAGTGTTATTGTTAGGGTTAGGGTTAAAATTACGGTGAGTTTGAGGGTGAGGGTGAGGGTTAGGGTGAGTGTGAGGTTTCGGGTTAGAGTTATTGTTAGGGGGAGGGTTAGGGTGAGGTTTAGAGTTTAGGTTAGTGTTTTGGTTAGTGTGAAGGTGAAGGTTATTTTGAGGTTGAGGGATAGGGTTAACTTTAGGATGAGGGTCAGTTTGAGGGTGAGTGTGAGGGTTAGGGTGAGTGTTAGGCTTACGCTTAGGGTTAGGCCGAGGGTGAGGGTGGGGTGAGGATTAGGGTTAGGGTGATGGTTCGGGTTAGGTTTAGTGTTATTTTTAGGCTTAGGGTTAGAGTTAAGGTGAGGTTGAGCGTGAGGGTGAGGGTTAGGGTTAGGTTGAGGTTTAGGGTTAGAGTTAGGGTTAGGGGAGGGTTAGGGTGAGGTTTAGGGTTAGGGTTAGGGTTAGGGTGAGGGTGAGGGTTAGTTTGAGGTTTAGGGATAGGGTTAGGTTTAGGATTAGGTTTAGGGTGAGGGTGAGTGTAAGGCTTAGGGTCAGGGTTAGGCTTATGCTTAGGTTTAGGCTTAGGGTGAGGGTGGGGGTGAGGAATAGGGTTAGGGTGATGGTTAGGGTTAAGGTTAGTTTTATTGTTAGGGTTAGTGTTAGAGTTAAGGTGAGGGTGAGGTTGCGGGTGAGGGTTACGGTGAGGGTTAGGATGAGGGTTATGGTTAGGGTTAGGGTTAGGGGGAGGGGTAGGCTGAGGGTGAGGTTTAGGATTAGGTTTTGGGTGAGGCTTAGGGTTAGGGTTAGGTTTGGGGTTAGGGTGAGGGAAAGGATTAGGGTTAGATTTAGGGTTAGGTTGAGACTGAGGTTGAGCGTTAGGGTTAGGGTTAGTGTTAGAGTTAGTGTTAGGGTGAGGGTTAGGTTGAGGATGAGGGTTAGGCTTAGAGTTAGGAATAGGATTAGGGTAAGGGTTATGGTGACTGTGCGTGTTAAGGTTAGGTTTTGGTTTAGGCTTAGGTTTAGGCTGAGGGTGAGGGTACGGGTCAGGGTTAGGGTAAAGTTGAGTGTTAAGGTTAGGGTTAGGGTGAGAGTTAGGGTTCAGTTAAGTTTAGAGCTAGGGTGAGGGTTAGGATTAGGTTTAGGGTTATTTTTAGGGTTAGGGTTAGGGTTAGGGTTACAGTTACAGTGAGGGTGAGGGTTAGGGTTTGGGTTAGGATGAGGTTTAGGTTTAGGTTATGTTTAGAGTTAGGTTTAGGATGTGGGTAAGATTTAGGGTTAGAGTTAGGGTTAGTGTTAGGGTTAGGTTTAGAGTGAGGGTTAACATGAAGGTTAGGGTTAGGGTTAGGGTTAGGCTGAGAGTTAGTTTGAGAGTTATGGTTAGGGTTTGGGTTAGGGTGAGAGTGAGGCTGAGGTTTGGGATTAAGTTTAGGGTTACGTTTAGGGTTAGGTTTAGGTTTAGGGTTAGTGTTAGTGTTAGGGTTAGGGTTACGTTTAGGGTTAGGTTTAGGTTTAGGGTTAGTGTTAGTGTTAGGGTTAGGGTTAGGGTTACGGTGAGGTTTAGGGTTAAGGTTAGGTTTAGGGTTAGGCTTAGCCTTAGGGTTAGGCTGAGGATGAGGGTGAGGGTGAGGTTTAGGGTTAGGGTTAGTGTGAGGTTTATGATGAGGTTTAATGTTAGCAATAGGGTAAGGGTGAGAGCTATGGTGAGGGTTAGGGTGAGGGCTAGGGATAGGAATAAGGTTAGGTTTAGGATTAGGGTTAGGGTGAGGGTGAGGGTTAGGGTGAGGGTTAGGGATAGGGTATGGTTGAGGGTGAGGTTTAGGGTTAGGGTGAGGGTTAGGGTTAGGGTTAGGGTGATAGTTAGGGGGAGGTTTAAGGTTAGGGTTAGTGTTTGGGATAGGATTAGGATTAGGTTGAGGCTGAGTGTGTGTGTTAGCTTTAGGTGTAGGGTTAGGCTTAGGTTTAGGCTGAGGGTGAGGGTGAGGTTGAGTTTTAGGATTAGGGTGAGGGTTAGGGTTAGGGTTAGTGGGAGGATTAGAATGAGGATTAGGTTTAGGATTAGGGTTAGGGTAAGTGTTAGGGTGAGGGTGAGGTTTAGGTTTAGGTTTAGGGTGAGGTTTATGTTTACGCTTAGGGTTTGGGTTAGGGTGACCCTGAGGTTTAATTTTAGAGTTCGGTTTAGGGTGAGGCTGAGAGTGAGGGTTAGGTTTAGGGTTAGTGTTAGTTTTAGGGTTAGTGTTAGGGTGAGGGTTAGGGTGAGGTTGAGGTTTAGGGATAGGTTTAAGATTAGGATTAGGATTAGGGTTAGGCTGAGGGTGAGGGTGAGGGTGAGGGTTAGGGTGAGGATGAGGGTTAGGGAAAGGGTTAGATTGCGGGTGAGGTTTAGGGTGATGTTTAGGTTAGTGTGAGGGTTAGTGTTAGGGTTAGAGTTAGTGTTAGTGTGAGGGTAAGTGTTAAAGTGAGGGTTCGGGTTAGGGTGAGGGTTATTGTTAGGGTTAGGGTTTGGGTCTGCGTTAGGGTTAGTGTTAGTGTTATTGTTATGTTTAGGGTTAGAGTTACGTTGAGGTTGAGGGTGAGAGTGAGGGTTTTGCTTAGGGTGAGGTTTAGGGTGAGGTTTAGGGTTAGGGTTAGGGTTATGGTTAGGGTGAGGGTGAGGTTTAGGGTTAGAGTTAGGGTTAGGGGGAGGTTTAGGATGAGGCTTAACGTTAGGATAAGGGTTAGGGTAAGGGCTAGGGTGAAGGTGAGTTTTAGGCTTAGGGTTAGGTTGAGGTTTACAGTTAGGGTTACTGTTAGGGTGAGGGTGAGTTTTAGGGTTAGAGTTAGGGTTAGCGTGAGGCTGAGGGTGAGGATTAGGGTTAGGGTGAGTGTTAGGTTTAGGGTTAGGGTGAGGGTTAAGCTGAGGCTAAGGGTTAGGATTAGGATTAGGGTTTGTGTTTCGGTGAGTGTGAGGGTTAGGGATAGTATTAGGTTGAGGGTTAGGGTTAGGGTGAGGGTTATATTTAGGTCTAGTATTATGGTTACGGTGAGGGTGAGTGTGAGGGTTAGGGTTAGGGTGTTTGGGTTAGGGTTAGAGTTAGGCTTAGGGTTAGGGTGAGGTTTAGGGGTAGAGTTAGGGTTAGGGAGGAGGGTTTGGGTGAGGGTTATGGTTAGGGTGAGTGTTAGGGTGGGGGTGATTGTAAGCCAAAAATGAGGGTTATGCTGAGGGCGAGGATTATTGTAAGGGTGAGGGTTTGGGTTAGGGTGAGGGTTAGGGATAGGGTTAGGGTGAAGGTGAGGGTTGGATTGAGGATTAGTGTTAGGGTTAGTGTGAGTTTTAGGGTGAGGATGAGAGTTAGGGTTAGGGTGAAGTCTAGGATGAGGGTGAGGGTTAGGGTTAGTGTTAGGTTGAGGTTTAGCGTTAGGGTGATGGTTAGGGTTAGTGTGAGGGTTAGTGTTAGGGTTAGGGTTAGGGTTAGGTTGAAGGTTAGGGTTAGGGTTAGGGTTAGGGTTAGGTTCAGGGTTACGGTGAGGGTAAGGGTGTGGATTAGGGTTGGGGTTAGGATGAGGTTTAGGTTTAGGATTACGTTTAGGGTCAGGGTTAGGGTGAAGGTGAGGTTTAGGGTTAGAGTTAGGGTTTGTGTTAGGGTTAGGGTGAGGGTTAGTTTTAGGATTAGGTTAAGGGTTAGGTTTAGGGTTAGGGTTAGGCTTAGGTTTAAGCTTAGGCTTAGACTGAGCATGTTTGTGAGGGTTAGGGTTAGGGTTAGGGTTAGGGTTAAGTTGAGGTTAAGGTTTAGATTTAGGTTTAGGGTGAGGGCTAGGGTGAGGGTTAGGGTGAGGGTTAGGGTTAGGGATAGGGTTAGGTTTAGGATTAGGGTTAGGGGGAGGTTGAGTGTGAGCGTTATGGTTAGGGTTAGGGTTAGGTTGAGGGTTAGGGTTAGGTTTTGGCTTAGGGTGAGGATGAGGCTGAGGACTAGGCTTAGGTTTAGGTTTAGGGTTAGGGATAGTTTTAGGGTTACAGTGAGGATTAGGGTTCGTCCGAGGGTGAGGCTTAGGGTTAGGCTGAGTTTGAGGGTGGGGGTGAGGATTAGGGTTAGGGTTAGGGTTTAAATTAGGGTTATTGTTAGTGTTATGTTTTGGGTTAAGTTTGCAGTGAGGGTGAGGCTGAGGGTGAGGGTTACGGCTAGGGTTAGTTATTGGCTTAGGTTTTGGCTGACAGTGATCGTGGCGGTGAGGAATATATTTTGGGTGATGATTAATATTACGGTTAGGGTTAGGGTTATGATGAGGGTAGGGTTAGGATTAGGTTTAGCCTGAGGGCTTGGGTGAGGGTGAGTGTTAGGGTTAGTGTTAGGCTTAGGCTTAGGTTTAGGCTGAGGGTGAGGGTGACGGTGAGTGTTAGGGTTAGGGTGATGGATAGGGTTAGGTTTAAGGTGAGTGTTTGGATGAGGGTTAGGGTTAGGGTGAGTGTTAGGATGAGTGTGACCGTAGGAGTAAAGGTGAGGGTTATGCTGTGGGTGAGTATTTCCCTAAGCGTGAGGGTTAGGATTAGGGTGATGGTTATGGTAAGGGTTAGGGTGAGGGTTAGGGTGAGGGTGAGGGATAGATTGAGGATTAGGGTTAGGGTTATTGTGAGGTTTACGGTGAGGATGAGGGTTAGGTTATGGTGAGGGTTAGGGTTAGAATTAAGTTTATTGTGGGGGCTAGGTTGAGGCTGAGGGGTAGGGTTAGGGTGAGGTTTAGGGTTAAGGTTAGAATTAGGGTTACTGTGAGGGTTAGTGCTAGGGTGAGGGTTATGGTTAGGGTGAGGTTTACGGTTAGTTTTAGGGTTATTTTTAGGTTTAGGGTTAGGGGTACGGTGAGGGTGAGGATGAGGGTTAAGTTTAGGGGAGGTTTAGGTTTAGGGTTAGGGTTAGAGTTAGGGTTAGGGTGAGTGTGAGGTTTAAGGTTAGAGTTTGGGTTCAGGTGAGGTTTAGGATGAGGGTTAGGGTTAGGGTTAGTTTTAGGTTTAGGGTTAGGGTGAGGTTAAGTGTTAGGGATATGGTTAAGATTAGGGTTAGGGTGAGGGTGAGTGTGTGGGTTAGGGTTAGGTTTTGGGTTAGGCTTAGGTTTAGGCTGAGGGTTAGGTTGAGCGGGAGGGTTAAGGTTCGGGTGAGGGTTAGGGTTAGGGTTAGTGTGAGTGTTAGGATGAAGGTTTGGTTTTGGATTAGGTTTAGGGTGAGGGCTAGGTTGAAGCTGAGGTTTAGGGTTAGGGTTAGGGTGAGGTTTAGGGTTAGGGTTAGGGTCAGTGTGAGTTTGAGGTTTAGTGTTACAGATAGTTTTAAGGTGAGTGTTAGGGTGAGGGTTTGGCTTAGTGTTAGTGTTAGAGGTAGGTTTAAGGTGAGGTTTAGGGTGAGGGTGTCTCTTAGGGTTAGGGTTAGGATTAGGATTAGGTTTAAGGAAAGGAGGAGTGTGAGGGTTAGAGTTAGGGTTAGGTTTAGGCTTAGGTTCAGGGTGAGGGTGAAAGTTAGGGGGAGGGTTAGGATTAGGGTTAAGGTTATGGTTATGGATAGCGTTAGGGTTACGGTGAGGTTGAGGTTTAGAGTTAGAATTAGGGTTAGGGTGAGGCTGAGGCAGAGGGTGAGGGTTAGGGTAAGTGTTAGGATTAGGATTAGGGTTAGGGTTAGGGTGAGTGTGAGGGTTAGGGTTAGCCTTAGGTTTAGGCTGAGGGTGAGGGTGAGGGTGAGTGTTAGGGTTAGTTTGAGTGTTAGGGTTAGTTTTAGGGTGTGGATTAGTGTTAAGGATAGTGTTAGAGTTAGGGTTATGGTGAGGGTGAGGTTTAGGAGTAGAGTTAGGGTTAGGGTGAGTGTTAGGTTGAATGTTAGGGTAAGGGTGAGGTTTAGGGTGGGGATGACGGTAAGGGTAAACGTGAGGGTTAGGCTAAGTGTGAGGGTTAGGGTGAGGTTTAGGGTTGGGGTTACGGTGAGTGTTAGGGATCGGGTTAATTTTAGGGTTAGGGTGAGGGTTAGGGTAAGGGTTAGGGTGAGGGTGAGAGTTAGGTTTAGGTTGAGGGTTAGGGTTAGGATTAGGGTTAGGGTAAGGGAGAGGGTTAGGGTTAGTGTTAGGGTGAGGGTTAGGATGAGGGTTAGTGTTAGTATTAGGGTTAGGGTGAGGGCTAGGGTGAGGGTGAGGTTTAGGTTTAGGGTTAGGTTGAGGTTTATGGTTAGGGTTAGGTTTAGGGTTAGGGTGAGGGTCAGGTTTAGGGTTAGGTTTAGGGTTAGGTTGAGACTGAGGTTGATGGTTAGGGTTTGGGTTAGTGTTAGAGTTAGGGTTAGGGTGAGGGTTAGGTAGAGGGTGAGGGTTAGGCTTAGGGTTAGGATTAGTATTAGGGTAAGGGTTAGGGTGATTGTGAGGGTTAGGGTTAGGGTTAGGCTTAGGTTTAGGATGAGGGTGAGTGTGAGGTTTAGGGTTAGTGTGAGGGATAGTGTTAGGGTGAGAGTTAGGGTTCGCTTAAGGTTAGGGTTAGGGTGAGGGTTAGGGTTAGGGTTAGGGTTATTGTTAGGGTTAGGGTTAGGGTTAGGGTTACAGTTACAGTGAGGGTGAGGGTTAGGGTTAAGGTTAGGATGAGGTTTAGGTTTGGGGTTAGGGTTAGAGTTAGGTTTAGGATGAAGTTGAGATTTAGGGTTACAGTTAGGGTTAGTGTTAGGGTTATCTTTACCATGAGGGTTAACGTTAGGGTTAGGGTTAGGCTAGGTTTAGGGTTAGGCTATGTTTAGGCTTAGGCAGAGAATGAGGGTGAGCTTTAGGGTTAGGGTTAGGGTGAAGGTTAGGGTTAGGGTTAGGGTGAGGCTTAGGATTAGTTTTAGGGTTAGGATTAGGGTTAGGGTGAGGGCTAGGATGAGGGTAGTGTGTGAGTTACATTTAGGGATAGGGTTTGGTTTAGGTTTAGGTTTAGGGTGAGGGTGAGTGTGAGAGTTAGGTTTAGGGTTAGGCTAAGGCTTAGGGTGAGGTTGTGGGTTAGGTTGAGGGTGAGGCGGAGGATTAGGGTTAGGTTTAGGGTGAGGGTGAGGTTTAGGTTTAGGGTTATGGTTATGGTTAGGGTTAAGTTGAGGGTTAGGCTTAGGCTTAGGCTTAGGCTTAGGCTGAGGATGAGGGTGGGGTGTGGATTAGGGTTAGGTTTAGGGTTAGCGTTAGGGGTATTGTTAGTGTTATGGTTAGGGTTAAGTTTGCGATGAGGGTGAGGCTGAGGGTGAGGGTTATGATTAGTGTTATGGGTAGGGATAGGGTTAATGTTATTGTTAGGATTAGGGTTAGAGTTACGGTGAGGTTGAGCATGAGGGTGAGGTTTAGGGTTAGGTTGAGTTTTAGGGTGAGGTTTATGGTTAGGGTTAGGGTTAGTGTGAGCGTGAGGTTTAGGGTAAGAGTTAGTATTCGTTGGAGGGTTAGGGTGAGGTTTAGGGTTAGGGTTAGTGTTAGGGTGAGGGTGAGGGTGAGGGTTAAGTTGAGGTTTAGGGATAGGCTTAGGTTTAGGATTAGGTTTAGGGTGAGGGTGAGTGTAAGGCTTAGGGTGAGGGTTAGGTTTAGGCTTAGGGTTAGGCTGATGGTGAGGGTGGGGGTGAGTAATAGTGTTAGGGTGATGGTTAGGGATAAGGTTAGTTTTATTGTTAGCGTTAGTGTTAGAATTAAGGTGAGGGTGAGGGTGCGGGTGAGGGTTAGGGTTAGGATTAGACTTAGCGTGAGGGTGAGGTTTAGGTTTAGATATAGGGTTAGTTGGAGAGCTAGGGTGAGGGTTAGGGATAGGGTTAAGTTTAGGCTTAGGGTTAGGGTGAGTGTTAGGGTTAGGGCTTGGGGTAGGGTGAGTGTGAGGCTGAGGATTAGGGTTAGGTTTAGGGTTAGGTTTATGGTTAGGTTTAAGTTTAGGGTTAGTGTCATGGTTAAGGTTAGGGTTAGGGTTACAGTGAGGGTTAGGGTTATGGTTCGGGTTAGGCTTAGGGTTAGATTGAGTGTGAGGGTGAGGGTGAGGGTTAGGGTTAATGTTAAAGTGAGGTATAGGATGAGGTTTAGTGTTAGGATTAGGGTAAGTGTGAGGGCTATGGTGAGGGTTAAGGTGAGGGCTAGGTATAGGAATAGAGTTAGGTTTAGGATTAGGGTTAGGGTGAGGGTGAGTGTGAGAGTTAGGGTTAGGTTTAGGCTTAGAGTTAGGGTGAGTGTTAATGTTATGGTTTGGGTTAGGGTGAAGGTGAGGCTGAGGATTAGGGTTAAGTTTAGGGTTAGGTTTAGGTTTAGGGTTACTCTTAGGGTTAGGGTTAGGGTTAGGGTTTCGGTGAGGGTTAGGGTTAGGGTTAAGCTTAGGGTTAGGCTGAGGGTGAGGTTGTGGGTGAGGATTAGAGTTAGGATTAGGGTTAGGCTTAGGGTTATGGTTATTGTTAGGGTTATGTTTAGGTTAAAGTTTGCGGTGAGGGTGAGGCTGAGGGTGAGTGTTATTGTTAGGGTTAGGGTTAGGATTAGTGTTATTCTTAGGGTCAGGGTTAGAGTTACGGTGAGGTTGAGGGTGAGGGTGAGGGTTAGGGTTAGGGTGAGGTTTAGGGATAGGGTTAGGGTTAGGGTGAGGGTGAGGTTGAGGGTTAGAGTTATTGGTTGGGGGAGGGTTAGGGTGAGGTTTAGGGTTAGGATTAGTGTTTGGGTTAGTTTGAAGTTGAAGTTTAGGTTGAGGTTGAGGGATAGGTTTACCTTTAGGATTAGGGTTAGATTGAGGGTGAGTGTGAGGGTTAGGGTGAGGGTTATGCTTACGCTTAGGGTTAGGCTGAGGGTGAGGGTGGGGTGAGGATTAGGGTTAGGTTGATGGTTAGGGTTAGGGTTAGTGTTAATTTTAGGTTTAGGGTTAGAGTTACAGTGAAGGTGAGGGGGTGGGTGAGGGTTAGGGTTAGGGTTAGGTTGGAGGTTAGGTTTCGATATACCGTTTGGGGGAGGGTTAGGGTGAGTGTTAGGATTAGGCTTAATGTTAGGATTAGGTTGAGGGTGAGGGTTTGGTTGAGGTTTCCGGTTAGGGTTAGGGTTAGTGTGAGGGTTAGTGTTAGGGTAAGGGTTAGTGTTAGAATGAGGGTATGGGTTAGGGTGAGGGTTATGGTAAGGGTGAGGGTTAGGATTAGGTTTAGGGTTATTGTTAGGGTTAGGTTTAGGTTTACGGTTACTGTGAGGTTGAGGGTTAGGGTTAGTGTTAGGTTGATGTTTAGGTTGGGGTTAGAGTTATAGTTAGGGTATGGGTGAGGGTGAGGTTTAGGGTTATAATTAAGGTTAGGGTGAGGGTTAGGGTTAGGGTGATAGTTAGGGGGAGGGTTATGGTTAGTGTTAGGTTTAGGGATAAGATTAGGATTAGGTTGAGGGTGAGTGTGTTTGTTAGGGTTAGGTCTAGGGTTAGGCTTAGGTTTAGTCTGAGGGTGAGCATGAGGTTGAGGGTTAGGGTGAGGGTTAGGTTTAGGGTTAGCGGGAGGTTTAGTATGAGAGTTAGGGTTAGGATTAGAGTTAGGGTAAGGGCTAGGGTGAGGGTGAGTTTTAGGGTTAGGGT
Source organism: Dipodomys merriami (assembly GCF_024711535.1). NCBI lineage: Eukaryota > Metazoa > Chordata > Mammalia > Rodentia > Heteromyidae > Dipodomys > Dipodomys merriami. The sequence continues at coordinate 743,665 of NW_027205592.1, read as the reverse complement.
TAGGGTGAGGTTCATGTTCATGGTTAGGGTGACGGTGAGGTTCGGATTTAGAGTTAGGGTTAGGGTGAAGGTGACGGTGAGGGTTAAGGTTAGGGATAGTGTTAGTTTTAGGGTTAGGGTTAGGGTGAGGGTTAGGGTGAGGGTGAGGGTTTGGGATAGGTTTAGGATTAGGTTTAGGGTTAGGGTTAGGCTTAGGGTGAGGGTGAGGGTGAGGGTTAGGGTGAGGATGAGGTTTAGTGTTAGGGTGAGGGCTAGGGTGGGGGTGAGGGTTAGAGAAAAGGTTAGAATGAGGGTTAGGGTTAGGGTGATGGTTAGGGTTAGTGTGAGGGTTAGTGTTAGGGTTAGGGTTAATGTTAGTGTGTGGGTAAGTTTTAAGGTGAGGGTTAGGGTTAGGGTGAGGTTATTGTTAGGGTTAGGGTTAGAGTTACGGTTATGGTGAGGGTGAAGTTGAGGGTTCGGGTTAGGGTTAGGATGAGGTTTAGGTTTAAGGTTAGGGTTAGGGTGAGGGTTTGGGTTAGGCTTGGGGTTACGGCGAGGTTTAGGGGTTTGGGTTAGTGTTAGAGTTTGGTTTATTGTGAGCGGGAGGTTTAGAGTTAGTTAGGGTTAGGGTGACGGTTAGGAAAGGGTTAGGGTTAGTGTTAGCATTAGGGTTACAGTGAGAGTAAGGGGGAGGGTTAGGGTTAGGGTTAGGGTTAAGTTTAGGATTTGGTTCAGGGTGAGGGTGAGTGTGTGTGTTAGGGTTAGGTTTAGGTTTAGGCTTAGGGTTAGGCTGAGCGTGAGGTTGAGGGTGAGGGTTAGGGTTAGGGTGAGGGTTAGGTTTTGGGTTAAGTTTAGGGTTAGGGTGAGGGTTAGGGTAAGGGTTATGGTGAGGGTGAGGGTTAGGGTTATGTTGAGGGTTAGGGTTAGGTTTAGGGTTAGGATGAGTGTGAGGGTGAGGTTTAGGATTAGGTTTAGTGTGAGGGTTAGGATAAGGGTTAGGGTTAGGATTAGGTTATGGGGAGGTCTATTGTGAGGGTGGGGTTTAGGGTTAGGGGTAAGGTGAGGCTTAATTTTAGGGTTAGGGTTAGGGTGAGGGTGAGGTTTAGGGTTAGAATTATGGTTAGGGTGAGGCTGAGGGTGAGGGTTAGGGTTAGGGTTAGTGTTAGATTTAGGTTTAGGGTGAGGGTTAGGGTGAGGGTGAGGTTTAGGCTTAGGGTTAAGATTAGGATTAGGATAAGGGTTAGGGTGAGTGTGAGGGTTAGGTTTAGGATTAGGGTTAGGCTACCTTTAGACTGAATGTGTGGGTGAGGGTTAAGGTTAGGGTTAGGATGAGGGTGAGGGTTTGGGTTAGGGTGAGACTTAGGGTTCGGGTTAAGTTGAGGGTTAGGGTGAGTGTTAGGGTTAATATTAGGGTTAGGGTGAGGGTTAGGATGAGGATTAGGGTTAGGATTAGGGTTAGGTTGAGGGCTAGGGTGAGGGTGAGGATTCGGGTTAGTGTTAGGATGAGGTTTAGGTTTAGGGTTAGGTTTAGAGTGAGGGTTAGGATGAGAGTTAGTGTTATGGTGATGTGAGGGTTAGGGTTAAAGTGATGTTCAGTGTTAGTATTAGGGTTAGGGTGAGGGTGAGTGTTAGGATTAAGGTTAGGTTTAGAGTTAGGTTTAGGTTTAGCGTTAGGATTAGTGTTATTGTTAGGGATATGGTTAGAGTAACAGTGAGGTTGAGGGTGAGGGTGAGGATGAGGGTTAGGATGAGGTTTAGGGTTAGGGTTATTGTTAGTGTTAGGATTAGGGTGAGGGTGAGGTTGAGTGTGAGGCTTAGGGTTAGGGTTAGGCTTAGGCTTAGGGTTAGGCTGAGGGTGAGGTTGGGGGTGAGGTTTAGGGTTTGGGTGAAGTTTAGGTTTACGGTTAGGGTGAGGGTTAGGATGAAGTTTAGGGTTAGGGTGAGGTTAGGGTGAGGATGATGTTAAGGGTAAAGGTGAGGTTTATGCTGAGGGTAATGGTTAATATAAGGGTGAGGGTTAGGGTTAGGTTTAGGGTTAGTGTAAGGGTTAGGGTTAGGGATAGGAAGAGTGTTACATTTAGAATTAGTGTTAGGGTTAGTGTGAGGTTTATTGTGACGATGAGGGTCAGGTTTAGGGTGAGGGTGAGGGTTAGAATTAGGGTTAGGGTTAAGGTTAAGTTTAGGGTTAGGGTTAGGATTATGGTGAGGGTTATGGTTAGGGTTAGGCTTAGGCTTACATTTAGGCTGAGGTTGAGGCTGAGGGTGAGGGTTTTGGTTAGGGTTAGGGTTAGGGTTAGGTTTAGGGTAAGTGTTATTGTTAGGGTTAGGTTTAGAGTTATGGTGAGGTTGATGGTGAGGGTGAGGTTTAGGGTTAAGTTGAGGTTTAGGGTTAGGGTTAGGGTTATGGATAGAGTTAGGGTGAGGGTGTCGGTAAGGTTAAAGTTGAACTTTAGGCTGAGGCTGAGCGTTAGTAAGGGTTGGGGTGAGAGTTAGGGTTCGGGTTAAGTTTACGTTTTGGTTGAGGGTTAGGTTAAGGGTTATGTTGAGGATGAGGGTTAGGGTTAGGTTGAGGGTTAGTGTTAGGATTAGGGTTAGGGTGAATGTGAAGGTTAGGGTTAGTGTTAGAGTGAGGGTTAGGATGAGGGTTAGGTTTAGGATTAGGGTTATGGTGAGGCCTCGTTTGAGGTTGAGGTTTCCGGTTAGCGTTAGGTTGAGGTTTAGGGTTAGGTATAGGGTTAGGGTGAGGGTGTCAGTAAGGTTAAAGGTGAGGGTTAGGCTGAGGGTGAGGGTTACGGTAAGGTTGAGGGTTAGGGTTAGGGTGAGGGTTAGTGTTAGGGTTGGGGTGAGAGTTAGGGTTCGTGTTAAGTTTAGGGTTAGGTGAGGGTTAGGGTAAGGGTTAAAGTGAGGGTGATTGTTAGGGTTAGGTTAAGGGTTAGTGTTATGGTTAGGGTTAGGGTGAGGGCTAGTTTGAGGTTGAGCTTTAGGGTTAAAGTTAGGGTGAGATTTAGGGTTAGGGTTAGGGGTAGGGTTAGGGTGAGGCTGAGGTTTACAGTTAGAGTTAGGGTGAGGCTGAGATTGATGTTTAGGTTTAGTGTTAGAGTTAGGGTTAGGGTGAGGGTTAGGTTGAGGTTGAGGGTTAGGCTTAAGTTTAGGATTAGGATTAGCATAAGGGTTATTGTGTGTGTGAGGGTTATGGTTAAGGTTAGGCATAGGGTTAGGCTGAGGGTGAGGTTGAGAGTCAGGGTCAGGGTTAGGTTTACGGTGAGAGTTAGGGTTTGGTTAAGTTTAGGGTTAGGGTGAGGGTTAGGGTTAGATTTATGGTGAGCTTGTGTTTTACGGTTAGGTTGAGGCTTAGGGTTAGGATTAGGGTTAGGGTAAGGGTTAAGATTAGGGTTAGGGTGAAGGTAAGGATGAGGATTAGGGATAGGGTGACGGCTAGGTTGAGGGTGAGGTTTAGGGTTAGTGTTAGATTAAGGGTTAGGGTTAGAGTTAGGCTTAGGGTGAGGGTTAGTTTGAGGGTTAGGTTTACAGTGAGGATGAGGGTTGGGGTTAGGGTGAGGATGATGGAAAGGGTAAAGGCGAGGTTTACGCTGAGGGTGAGGATTAAGATAAGGGTGAGGGTTAGGGTTAGGTTTAGAGTTAGTGTAAGGGTTAGTGTTAGGTATAGGATGAGGTTTAGATTGAGGATTAGTGTTAGGGTTAGTGTGAGGTTTAGGGTGAGGATGAGGGTCAGGTTTAGGGTGAGGGTGAGAGTTAGAATTAAGGTTAGGGTGAGGGCTAGGGTAAGGGTGAGGGTTAGGGTTCGTGTGAGGTTTAGTGTAAGCGTTAGTATTAGGGTTTGGGTGAGGGAGACTGTTAGGATTAGGGTTAGGGTTAGGTTTAGGGTTAGGATTAGTGTTATTGTTAGGGTTAGGTTTAGAGTTATGGTGAGGGTGAGGGTGATGGTCAGGGTGAGGATTAGGATTAGGGTTAGAATGAGGTTTAGGGTTAGGGTTAGGATTAGGGTTATGGTGAGGGTGAGGTTTAAGGTTAGATTTAGGGTTAGTTGGAGGGTTAGGTCGAGGGTTAGTGTTAGGGTTAGTTTAAGGGTTATGGTTGGGGTGACGTTTAAGTTGAGTTTTAGGGTTATGATTAGGGGTTGGGTTAGGATTAGGTTGAGGGTGATGGTGAGTGTGAGGGTTAGGGTTAGGGTTAGGCTTAGGCTTAGGATTAGTCAGAGAGTGAGGTTGGGGGTAAGGATTAGGTTTAGGGTGATGGTTAGGGTTAGGATTAGGGTTAGGGTGAGGGCTAGCGTGAGGGTGAGGCTTAGCTAAGGGTTAGGCTTAAGCTTAGGCTTAGGGTTAGGCTGAGCCTGAGATTGACGGTGACGGTTAGGGTTAGGGTGATGGTTAGGTTTACGGTTAGGGTGAGTGTTAGGATGAGGTTTAGGGTTAGGGTGAGGTTTAGGGTGAGGATGATGGTAAGGTTAAAAGTGAGGCTTAGGCTGAGGGTGAGGGTTACTGTAAGGGTCAGGGTTAGGGTTACGTTTAGGCTTAGGGTTAGGGTTAGGGTGAAGTGTAGGTTTAGGGTTAAGGTTAGAGTGAGGGTGAGGTTTAGGGTTAGAGTTAGGGTTAGGATGAGGCTGAGTTTGAGGGTTAGGGTTAGGGTTACTGTTTGAGTTAGGGTTAGCATGAGGGTTAGGTTCAGTGTGATGGTTACACTTAGGGTTAGGATTAGGTTTAGGGTAAGGGTTAGGGTGAGTGTGACTGTTTGGGTTAGGGTAAAGTTTAGGCTTAGGGTTAGTCTAACAGAGAGGGTGAGGGTGAGGGTTAGGGTGAGGGTGAGTTAGGGTTAGGGTTAGCTTGAGAATTAGGGTTCGGTTAAGTTTAGGGTTAGGGTGAGGGTTAGGGTTAGGGTTATGGTGAACGTGAGCGTTAGGGTTAGGTTGAGGGTTAGCGTTAGGTTTAGGGTTAGGGTGAGGGTGAGGATGAGGATTAGGGTTAATATGAGGGCTAGAGTGAGGGTGAGGGTTAGGGTTAGTGTTAGATTAAGGTTTAGGTTTGGGTTAGGGTTAGGGTGAGGGTTAGCTTGAGGGTTAGGGTTTCAGGGAGGGTGAGGTTTAGGGTTAGGGTGAGGGTTAGGGTAAGGATTACGGTTAGGTTGAGGGGGAGTGTTAGGATTAGGGTTAAGTTTAGGGTTAGGGTTAGGTTTATGGTTAGGTTAGTGTTGTTGTTAAGGTTTGGGTTAGAGTTATGGTGAGGTTGAGGGTGAGGGTGAGGGTTAGGGTTAGGGTTAGGGTGAGGTTTAGGGTTAGGTTTAGGATTAGAGTTAGGATGAGGGTGAGGTTTAGTGTTAGATTTAGGGTTAGTTGGAGGCTTAGTTCGAGAGTTGGGGTTAGGTTTAGTATTAGGGTTAAAGTTTGAGTGAGGCTTAGATTGAGGTTTAGGGTTATGTTTAGTGTTAGGTTTAGGATAAGGTGAGGGTGAGGGTGAGTGTGAGGGTTAGGATTAGGGTTAGGCTTAGGCTGAGAGTGAGGGTGGGGGTAAGGTTTAGGTTTAGGGTGATAGTTAGGGTTAGGGTTAGGGTGAGGGTTAGGATGAGGGTTAGGTTTAGGATTAGGATTAGAGTGAGGGCTAGGGTGAGGGGGAGGGTTAGGCTAAGTGTTATGCTTAGGCTTAGGGTTAGGCTGAGCATGAGATTGAGGTTTAGGTTCAGGGTTAGGGTTAGGGTATGGTTTAGGATTTGGGTGAGGGTTAGGGTTCGTGTGAGGGTTAGTGTTAGGGTTAGGGTGAGGGTAAGTGTTAGGATGAGGGTTAGGCTTAGGGTGAGGGTTATGGTTAGTTTGAGGGTTAGGGTTAGTGTTAGGGTTATTGTTAGGTTTAGGGTTAGGGTTTCGGTTACGGTGAGGATGAGGGTTAGGGTGAGGGTTAGGGTCAGGTTTAGTGTTAGGGTAAGAGTTAGAGTTAGGATTAGGTTGAGGATGACGTTTAGGTTTAGAGTTAGCTTTGGTGTTAGGGTTAGGGTGAACGTTAGGGTTAGGATTAGGCTTCAGCTTAGGCTGATCATGAGGGTCAGGGTTAGGGTTCCGGTTAGGGTGAGGTTTAGGGCTAAGGTTAGGGGAGTTTTAGGATGAGTGTCAGAGTTAGTGTTCGGGTTAAGTTTAGGGTTAGGTTGAGGGTTAGAGAAAGGGTTACGATGAGGGTGAAGGTTAGGTTTAGGTTGAGGGTTAGGGTTAGCATTAGGGTTAGGATGAGGGTTAGGGTGAGGATTAAGGTTAGGGTAAGGTTTAGCTTGGCAGTGATGGTAAGGGTAAATGTGAGGGTTAGGGTGAGGGTGAGGGTTACAGTGGGCTGAGGGTTAGGGTTTAGGTGCGGGTTAGGGTTAGGGGAAGGGTGTGGGTGAGTGTTAGGTTGAGGATTAGTGTTAGTTTTAGTGTGAGGCTTAGGATGAGGATGAGGGTTAGGGTTACGGTGAGGGCTAGGGTGAGGGTGAGGGTTAGGTTTAGTTTTAGGGTGAGGTTTAGGGTTAGGGTGATGGTTAGGGTTAGTGTGAGGGTTAGTGTTAGTGTTAGGGTTAGGGTGAGAGTAAATGTTAGGGTGAGGGTTAGGGTTAGGGTGAGCATTATGGTTAGGTTGAGGGTTAGGGTTAGGTTTATTGTTAGGGTTAGGGTTACGGTTACGGTTACGGTGAGGGTGAGGGTGAGGGTTAGGGTTAGGGTTAGGGTTAGGATGAGGTTCAGGTTTAGGGTTATGGTGAGGGTGAGGGTTAGGGTTAGGGTTAGAGTTAGGTTGAGGGTAAATGCTAAGTTGAGGGTTAGGGTTAGGGTGAGCGTTATGGTTAGGTTGAGGGTTAGGGTTAGGTTTATTGTTAGGGTTAGGGTTAGGGTTGCGGTTACGGTGAGGGTGAGGGTGAGGGTGAGGGTTAGGGTTACGATGAGGTTTAGGTTTAGGGTTAGGGTTAGAGTTAGGGTTAGGGTGAGAGCGAGGTTTACGGCTAGAGTTAGGGTTACTGTTAGGGTTAGGGGTAGGGTGAGGGTTTGGGTTAGAGTTAGGCTTAGGCTTAGGCTTAGGCTTAGGCCGAGCAACAGGGTGAGGGTTAGGGTTAGGATTAGGATGAGGGAAAGGGTTAGGTTTAGGTTTAGGATTAGGCTTAGGGTTAGGTTGAGAGTGAGGGTGAGGTTGAGGGTTAGGGTTTGGGTGAGGTTTAGAGTTTGGGTTAGGGTGTGAGTTAGGTTTCGGTTAATTTTAGGGTTAGGGTTAGTGTTAGGGTAAGGGTTACAGTGAGGGTGAGGGATAGGGTTAGGTTGAGCGTTTGAGTTAGGGTTAGGGTGAGGGTGAGGGTGAGGGTTAGGGTTAGTTTTAGGGTGAGGCTTAGGATGAAGGTTAGGGTTAGTATTAGGTTTAGGGTGAGCGCTAGGGTTAGGGTGAGGTTTAGGCTTAGGATTAGGGTGAGCTTTAGGGTCAGGTTTAGGGTTAGGGTTAGGGTGAGGGTGAGGTTTAAGATTAGAGTTAAGGTTAGGGTGAGGATGAGGTTGAGGGTTAGTGTTAGCGTCAGTGTTAGAGTTACGGTTACCGCGATGGTTAGGGTGAGGTTAAGGGTTCACCTTCGTGTTAGGATTAGATTTAGGGTGAGCACTAGGGTGATGGTGAGGATTAGCGTTAGTGTTTGGGTGAGATTTAGGCTAAGGGTTAGGGTTAGGGTGAGGGTAAGGGTGAGGTTTAGGGTTACAGTGAAGGTGAGGTTTAGGGTTAGGGTGAAGGTTAGGGTTAGGATTAGGGTAAGGATGATGGTGAGTTTTAGGGTTAGATTTAGGGTTAGGGGGAGGGTTAGTTCCAGGGTTAGGGTTAGGATTAATGTGTAGTGACCGTGTACTCGACCAGCGAGGAAAAACGACCACCACACCAGGAGTCTTCTCAGATCAAGCTTTATTGGAGAGCCTTTTAGTTGTAGGAGAGCTTGGGCGCGAGAGAGCGTGCACCCGAAATACAGCCGCTTATATAGGGAATTGGAACACGGGTCTTTCTATTGTTGGTCGCCTGCCTTTCACCGTCACCAGGTGTCATGGGATTGGCTGGGGACACTACCTGGCTCGCGCACGCGCACAGCCCAGGCGTCCCGCCAAGCACCGTCTGGAGTGGTAATCCTCAAAACTGCAAGGGAGTGGGCGGAGTCTCGCCTCGGCTCCCTACATTAATGTTAGGGTTAAGGTTAGGGTGAGGGTTAGGTTGATGTTTAGGGTTAGGGTTAGGTTTAGGGTTAGGATTAGGGTTAGGGTTAGGGTATGTGAGGGTTAGGGTTAGGGTTAGGCTTAGGGTTAGGATTATACTGAAGGTAAGGGTGGGAGTGAGGATTAGGGTTAGGGTGATTGTTAGGGTTAGGGTGAGGGTTAGGATGAGGGATAGCATTAGGATTAGGTTTAGGCTGAGGGCTAGTGTGAGGGTGAGGGTTAGAGTAAGTGTTAAGCTTAGGCTTAGGGTTAGGCTGAGCATGAGGTTGAGGGTGAAGGTTAGGGTCAGGGTTAGGCTTAGGCTTAGGGTTAGGCTGAGAGTGAGGGTGAGGGTGAGGGTTAGGTTTAGGTGAGGGTTAGGGTTAAGGTTAGGGTGAGAGTTAAGGTTCGGTTAAGTATAGGGTTATGGTGAGTGTTAGGGCTAAGATTAGTGTGAGGGTGAGGGCTCGGGTGATGGTGAGGGTTAGGGTTAGTATTAGGGTAAGTTTTTGGCTAGATTTAGGGTTTCGGTTAGGGTTAGGATGAGGCTTAGGTTTATGGTGAGGGTGAGGGTTAGGGTTAGGTTGAGGGTTTGGGTAAAGATTATGGTTAGGGTGAGGGTGAGTGTTAGGATTATGGTGAGGGTTATGGTTAGGTTTAGGGTTAGGATTAGTGTTATTGTTAGTGTTAGGGTTAGAGTTATGGTGAGGGTGAGTGTGAGGGTTAGGTTTAGTGTTAGGGTGAGGTTTAGGGTTAGGGTTAGGATTAGGGTGAGGGTGAGTGTGAGGTTTAGGGTTAGATTTAGGGTTAGTTGGAGGGTAAGTTCGAGCGTTATTGTTAGGGTTAGTGTTAGGGTTAAGGTTAGGGTGAGGGTGAGTGTGAGGGTTAGGGTTAGGCTTAGGCTTAGGCTTAGGGTTAGTCTGAGGCTGAGGTTGGGTGTGAGGATTAGGGTTAGAGTGATTGTTAGTGTTGGAGTTAGGGTGTTAGGGTTAAAATGAGGGTTAGGGTTAGGCTTAGGGTTAGGGTGAAGGCTAGGTTCAGGGTGATGGTTATGGTAAGGGTAAGGGTAAGGCTTAGGCTTGGGGTTAGGCTGATCATGAGGTTTAGGGTGAGGGTTAGGGTTAGGGATAAGTTGAGATTTAGTGTTAGGGTTAGGGTTAGAGTTAGGGTTAGGGTGAGGGTGAGGTTTAGGTGTAGGGTAAGGGTCAGGGTGAGGGTTAGGGTTCGGGTGAGGGTTAGGGTGGGGGTGACGGTAAGGGTAAAGGTGAGGGTTAGGCTGAGGTTGAGTGTTATAGTAAGGGTGAGGGTTAGGTTTAAGATGAGCGTTAGGGTTAGGGTTAGGGTGATGGTGAGGGTTAAATTAAGGATTATTGTTATGATTAGTGTGAGGTTTAGGTTGAGGACGAGGTTTAGGGTTAGGGTGAGGGGTAGGGTGAGGATGAGGGTGAGGTTTATATTGAGGACTAGTGTTAGGGTTAGTGTGAGGTTTAGGGTGAGGATGACGTTTAGGGTTAGGGTTAGGTTTAGGATTAATGTTAGGGTTAGGCTTATGGTGAGGGTTAGGGTGGGGGTGAGGCTTAGGGTTAGTTGTAGGATTAAGATTAGGATTAGGGTTTGGGTTAGGGTTAAGGTGAGGGTTAGGTTGACGGTTGGGTTTAGGGTTAGTGTCAGGGTTAGGGTTAAGGTTAGGGTGAGGGTTAGTTTGAGGCTGTGCTTTAGGGTTAGGGTTATGGGAAGGGTTAGGATGAGGGTTAGGGTTAGGATTAGGGTTAGGGTGAGGTCTAGGTTGAGGGTGAGGTTTAGTTTTCGGGTTAGGGTAAGGCTTAGGGTTAGGGTTAGAGTTAGGGTAAGGTTGAGGTTTAGGTTTAGAGTTCGGGTAAGGGTGATGCTGAGGTTGATGGTTAGGTTTAGGCTTAGGGTTAGATTTAGGGATAGGGTGAGTGTTAGGTTTGTGGTGAGGGTGAGTGTGTGGGTTAGGTTTAGGCTTATGGTTAGGATTAGGATTATGGTAAATTTAGGGTGATTGTGATGGTTAGGGTTAGGGTTAGGCTTAGGCTTAGGGTAAGTCTGAGAGTGAGGCTGAGGGTGAGCGTTAGGGTTAGGGTGAGGGTTAGGGTTAGGATTAGGGTTAGGGTGAGGGCTAGGGTGAGGTTGAGTGTTAGTGTTAGTGTTAGGGAAAGGTTTAGGGTTAGGGTTAGTTTTTGGGTTATGGTTATGATGAGGGTTAGGTTTACAGTGAGGGTGAGGGTTAGGTTTAGTTTGAGGTTTAGGGTTAAGATTATGGTTAGGGTGAGGGTGAGTTTTAGGATTAGGGTTAGGGTTAGGGTTAGGTTTAGGATTAGAATTAGTGTTATTGTTAGGGTTAGGGTTAGAGTTATGGTGAGGGGGAGGGGGAGGGGGAGGGGGAGGGTTAAGGTTAGGATTAGGGTGAGGTTTAGGGTTAGGTTTAGGGTTAGGGTTAGGGTGAGGGTGAGGTTTAGGGTTAGAGTTAGGGTTAGGGTAAGCCTGAGTTTGAGGGTTAGGGTTAGGGTTAGTGTTAGAGTTAGGGATACAATGAGGGTTAGGTTGAGTGTGAGGGTTAGGGTTATTATTAGGAATAAGATTAGAGTAAGGATTAGTGTGTGTGTGATGGTTAGGTTTAGGTTTAGGGTTAGGGTTAGGGTTAGGATGAAGGTGAGGGTTCAGTTTAAGTTTGGGTTAGGGTGAGGGTTAGGGTTACAGTGAGCATGAGGGTTAGGGTTAGTTTGAGGGTTAGGCTAGGCTTAGGAATAGGGTGATGGTTAGGGCTAGGCTTAGGGTGAGGGTTAGGATGAGGATTAGGGTTAGGATTAGGGTTAGGGTGAGGGCTAGGGTTAGAGTGAATGTTAGGGTTAGTGTTTGGTGAGGTTTAGGTGTAGGGTTAGGGTTAGGGTGAGAGTTAGGTTGAGGATTAGGGTTACAGTGAGGGTGAGGGTTAGGGTAATGGTGAGGGTTAAGGTTAGAATTTGGGTTGTGTTGAGGGTGAATTTTAGGGTTCAATTTAGTTTTAGGGGGAAAGTCAGGACGAAGGTTAGGGTTAGTGTTAGGGCTAAGGTTAGGGTGAGGCTTAGGTTGAGGTTTAGGGTTAGGGTTAGGTCTAGGGTTAGGGTAAGGGTGAGGGTATGTGAGGGTTAGGGTTAAGCTTAGAGTTAGGGTAGGTATGAGAGTGAGGGTGCGGGTGAGGATTAGGGTTAGGGTGATGGTTACGGTTAGGCTGAGGGTGAGGGTTAGGATGAGGGATAGGGTTAGAATTAGGGTTCGCGTGAGGGCTAAGATGAGGATGAGGTTAAGAGTAAGGGTTAGGCTTAGGCTTAGGTTTAGGCTGAACGTGAGTTTGAGGGTGAAGGTAGGGTTAGGGTGAAGGTTAGGTTTACAGTTTTGGTGAGGGTTAGGGTTAGTGTGAGGGTTAGTGTTAGTGTTAGGGTTAGTATTAGGGTGAGGGTACGTGTTAGGGTAAGAGTTAATGTTAAGGTGAGGTTTTTGTTTAGGGTGAGGGTTAGGGTTAGGGTTAGAGTTATTGTTTAGGTTAGGGTTCGGTTAAGTTTAGGGTTAGGGTGAGGGCTAGGTTTAGGGTTAGGTTTAGGGTGAGGTTTAGGGTTAGGCTTAGGGTTAGGGTGAGGCTGAGGGTTTGGGTTAGGGTTAGGGTTACGGTGAGGGCGAAGGTGAGGTTTAGGGTTAGGGTGAGGTTTAGGGTTATGGTTAGGGTTAGTGTGAGGGTGAGGGTGAGGTTTGGGTTAGAGTAAGGGTTAGGGTGAGGGTTAGGGTGAGGGTTATGGTTAGGGTTAGTGTAATGGTTAGGGTGAATGTTAGGATGAGGGTTAAGTTTATGGTTTTTTGAGGTTTAGGGTTCGGGTTACAGTGATGGTGAGGGTTAGGGTTAGGTTTAGGGTGAGGTTTAGGATTAGGATTAGGGTTAGGATTAGGGTTAGGGTGACGGCTAGGGTGAGGATGAGGTTTAGGGTTAGTGTTTGTGTGAGGTTAGGGTGAGGGTGAGGGTTAGGATGAGGGTGAGGGTTACAGTGAGGGTGAGGGTTAGGGTTAGGGTGAGGGTTAGGCTTAGGATTTGGGTTAGGGTGATGGTGAGTTTTAGGGTTAGATTTAGGGTTAGTTTTAGGGTTGGGGGTGGTTTAGGTCGAGGATTAGGGTTAGGATTAGTGTTAGGGTTAAGGTTAGGTTGAGGGTTAGGTTGATGTTTAGGGTTAGGGTTAGGGTTAGGGTTAGGATTAGGATTAGGGTTAGGGTATGTGAGGATTAGGGTTAGGTTTAGGGTGAGAGTTAGGGTTCGGTTAAGTTTAGGGTTAGGGTGAATGTTACGGTAAGGGTTACAATGAGGATTAGGGATAGGGTTAGTTTGAGGGTTAGGGTTAGGGTGAGGGTGAGGGTGAGGGTTAGGGTTAGTGTTAGGCTGAGGCTTAGGATGAGGTTTAGGGTTAGGATTAGGGTTAGGGTGAGGGTTAGGGTTAGTGTGAGGTTTAGGGTTAGGGTTAGGGTGAGATTTATTGTTAGGTTTAGCGTTAAGGTTAGGGTGAGGGTGAGGTTTAAGGTTAGAGTTAAAGTTAGGGTGAGGCTGAGTGTGAGGGTTAGTGTTAGAGTCAGTGTTAGAGTTTGTGTTATGGTGAGGGTTAGGATGAGGATTAGTGTAAGGATTAGGGTTAGGGTGAAGGCTAGTTTGAGTGTGAGGATTAGAGTTAGTGTTTGAGTGAGGTTTAGGTTTGGGTTAGGATTAAGGTTAGGATGAGGGGAAGGTGTAGGATTAGATTTAGGGTTAGATGTAGGGTTAGTTTGAGCGTTAATGTTAGGGTTAGTGTGAGGGTTAAGGTTAGGTTGAGGTTTAGGTTGAGGATTAGTGTGATGGGTAGAGTGAAATTTAGGGTTTAGGATGAGGTTTAGGGTTAGGGTTAGGGTTAGGATTAATGTTAGGTTTAGGCTTAACTTGAGGGTTTGGGATAGGGTGAGATTTAGGGTTAGGGTTAGGTTTAGGGATAGGGTTAGGCTTAGTGTTAGGCTGAGGGTGAGGGTGAGGGTGAGGGTTACGGTTAGGGTGAGGGTTAGGTTTAGGCTTAGGGTGAGAGTTAGGGTTCAGGTTAAGTTTAGGGTTAAGTGAGGGTTAGGGTAATGGTTACAGTGAGGTTGAGGGTTAGGGTTAGGATGAGGGTTAGGGTTAGGGTTAGGGTGAGGGTGAGGGTGAGGGTGAGTTTTAGGGTTAGTGTTAGGATGGGGGTTGGGGTTAGGATTAGGGTTAGGGTGAGGGCTAGGTTGAGGGTGAGGTTTAGGGATAGGAATAGGGTGAGGTTTAGGGTTAGGTTTAGGGTTAGGGTAGCCTGAGGTTGAGGGTTAGGGTTAGGGTTAGTGTTAGAGTTAGGGTTACGATGAGGGTTAGGGTGATTGTGAGGGTTAGGGTTATTGTTAGGAATAGGATTAGGGTAAGGGTTAGTATGAGTGTGAGGGTTAGGGTTATGTTTAGGTTTACCCTTAGGTTTAGGCTGAGGGTGAAGTTGAGGGTAAGGGTTAGGGTTAGGGTGAGAGTTAGGGGTATCGTTAGGGTGAGGGTTAGGGTTCGGTTTAAGTTTAGGGTTAGGGTGAGGGTAGGGTTAGGTTTAGAGTGAGCATGAGGGATAGGGTTAGGTTGAGGTTTAGGGTAGGCTTAGGATTAGGGTGAGGGTTAGGGTTAGGCTAAGGGTGATGGTTAGGATGAGGATTAGCGTTAGGGGTAGGGTTAGGGTGAGGGCTAGGGTGAGGGTGATGGTTAGGGTTAGTGTTTGGGTGAGGTTTAGGTTTAGGGTTAGGGTTAGGGTGAGGGTTTTGAGGGTTAGGGTTACAGTGAGGTTGAGGGTTAGGGTAAGGATTAGGGTTAGGTTTAGGATTTGAGTTGTGGTGAGGGTGAGTTTTAGGGTTAGATTTAGTGTTAGGGGGAAGGTTAGGTCGAGGGTTAGGCTTAGTGTTAGGGATAAGTTTAGGGTGAGGGTTAGGTTGAGGTTTAGGGTTAGGGTTAGGGTTAGCGTAAGGGTGAGAGTATGTAATGGTTATGGTTAAGCTTAGGGTTAGGGTTAGGCTGAGGGTGAGGGTGCGGGTGAGGATTAGGGTTAGGGTGATGGTTAAGGTTAGACTTATGGTTAGGGTTAGTATGAGGGATAGGGTTAGGATTAGGGTTAGGGTGAGGGCTAGGTTGAGGGTGATTGTTAGAGTCAGGGTTAGGCTTAGGATTAGGTTTAGGCTGAGCGTGAGTTTGAGGGTGAAGATAGGGTTAGGTTGATATTTAGGTTTACGGTTAGGGTGAGGGTTACGGTTAGTGTGAGCGTTAGTGTTAGGGTTAGGGTTAGTGTTAGGGTTAGGTTACGGTTAGCTGACGGTGAGGGTTAGGGTTAGGGTTAGGGTGAGGTTTAGGGTTATGGTTAGGGTTAGGGTGAGGCTGAGGGTTTGGGTTAGGGTTAGGGTTCTTGTTATTATTAGGGTTAGGGTTAGTGTTATGTTGAGGGTGACTGTGAGGGTTAGGGTTATGGTGATTTTTAGGGTTAGCGTTAGGGTGAGGGTGAGGTTTAGGGTTAGAGTAAGGGTTAGGGTGATGGTTAGGGTGAGGGTTAGGGTTAGGGTTAGTGTAAGAGTTAGGGTGAAGATTAGGATGAGTGTTAAGTTTATGGTTTGTGTGAGGTTTAGGGTTTGGGTTACAGTGAGGGTGAGGTTTAGGGTTAGGGTTAGGTTGAGGGTTAAGATGAGGATTAGGGTTAGGATTAGGGGTAGGGTGAGGGTGAGGGTTAGGGTTAGTGTTTGGGTGAGGTTTAGGGTTAGGGTTAAGGTTAGGGTGAGGGTTAGTATGAGGGTGAGGGTTACAGTGAGTGTGAGGGTTAGGGTTAGGGTGAGGGTTAGGGTTAGTATTTGGGTTTTGGGTTAGAGTGATGGTGAGTTTTTGGTTTAGCTTTAGGGTTGGGGGAGGGTTAGGTCGAGGGTTAGGGTTAGGATTAGTGTTAGGGTTAAGGTTAGGTTGAGGGTTAGGTTGATGTTTAGGGTTAGGGTTAGGTTTAGGGTTAGGGTTAGGGTATGTGAGGGTTAGGTTAGGGTTAGGGTTATGCTGAGGGTGAGGGTGGGGGTGAGGATTATGGTTAGGATGATGGTTAGGGTTAGGGTTAGGGTGAGGGTTAGCATGAGGGATAGGGTTAGGATTAGGGTTCGGGTGAGGGCTAGCGTGAGGGTGAGGTTTAGAATAAGATTAGGCTTAGGCTTACGGTTAGGCTGAGCATGAGCTTGAGGGTGAGGGTTCGGGTTAGGGTGAGGTTAAGGTTAAGGTGAGGCTTTGGATGAGGTTTAGGATTAGGGTGAAGTTTAGGGTGAGGATGATGGTGAGGCTAATGATGAGGTTAAGACTGAGGTTGAGGGTTAAAATAAGGGCGAGGTTTAGGGTTAGGTTTATGGTTATGGTTAGGGTTAGGGTGAGGGTTAGATTGAGGATTAGTGTTAGGGTTAGTGTGAGGTTTAGGGTGAGGTTGAGTTTTAGGGTTAGGGTTAGGGTTAGGATTAATGTTACGGTTAGGGTTAAGGTGAGGATTAGGGTGAGGGTGAGGTTTAGGTTTAGTGTTAGTATTAGGATTAGGGTTAGGGTTAGCTTGAGTGTGAGGGTTAGGGTTAGGGTTAGGGTTAGGCTTAATGTTAGGCTGAAGGTGAGGGTGAGGGTGAGGGTTAAGGTAAGGGTGAGTGTTAAGGGTAGGGTTAGGGTGAGAGTTAGGGTTCGGGTTAAGTTTAGGACTAGGCTGAGGGTTAGAGTTAGGGTTACAATGAGCATGAGGGTTAGGGTTAGGTTGAGGGTTAGGATTAGGCTTAGGATTAGGGTGAGGGTTAGGTTTAGGGTTAGGATCAGGGTTAGGATGAGGATTGGGGTTAGGGTTAGGCTTAGGATGAGGGTTAGGGTGAGGGTGAGGTTTAGGGTGAGTGTTTGGGTGATGTTAAGGTTTATGGTTACGTTTAGGGTGAGGGTATGTGAGGGTTAGGTTTAGGGTTAGGGTTAGGCTGAGGGTGAGGGTGGGGGTTAGGATCATCGTTAAGGTGATTGTTAGGGTTAGGGTTAGCGTGAGGGTTACAATGTGGGATAGGTTTAGGATTAGGGTTAGAGTGAGGTCTAGGGTGAGGGTGAGGGTTAGAGTAAGGGTTAGGCTTAGGCGTAGGGTTAGGCTGAGCGTGAGGTTGAGTGTGAGGGTTAGGGTTAGGGTGATGGTTAGGTTTATGGTTAGGGTGAAGGTTAGGATGAGGTTTAGGGTTAGGGTGAGGA
Source organism: Dipodomys merriami (assembly GCF_024711535.1). Classification (NCBI taxonomy): domain Eukaryota; kingdom Metazoa; phylum Chordata; class Mammalia; order Rodentia; family Heteromyidae; genus Dipodomys; species Dipodomys merriami. The sequence goes on along the minus strand of NW_027205592.1, from coordinate 727,226 downwards.
TGATGGGAATGGTAAAGGTGAGGTTTAGGCTGAGGGTGAGGGTTAAGATAAGGGTGAGGGTTAGGGTTAGGTTTAAGGTTAGGGTTAGAGTTAGCGTGAGGGTTAGATTGAGGACTAAGGTTAGGGTTAGTGTGAGGTTTAGGGTGAGGATGAGGGTTAGGGTTAGGGTGAGGGTGAGGGTTAGAATTAGGGTTAGGGTGAGGGCTAGGGTAAGGGTGTGGGTTAGAATAAGGCTTAGGGTTAGGGTGAGGTTTTAGATTAGGGGGAGGGTTAGTGTTAGTGTGAGGGTTAGTGTTAGGGTTAGTGTTAGTGTTAGAGTGATGGTAAGGGTTAGGGTGAGGGTTAATGTTAGGGTGAGGGTTATAGTTAGGGAGAGGGTTAGGGTTAGGATTAAGGTGAGGTTCAGTGTTAGGGTTAGTGTTAGAGTTAGGGTTAGCGTGAGGGTGAGGTTTAGGGTTAGAGTTAGTGTAAGGGTGAGGCTGAGTTTGAGGGTTAGTCGTAGGGTTACTGTTAGGGTTAAGGTTAGGTTGAGGGTTTGGGTGAGGGTGAAGGTGATGGTGAGGGTTAGGATTAGGTTTAGGATTGGGATTAGGGTAAGGTTTAGGGTGAGTGTGAGGGTTAGGTTTAGGGTTAGGCTCAGGCTTAGGCTTAGGGTTAGGCTGAGAATGAGGGTGATGTTGAGGGTTAGGTTTTGGTTTAGGGTGAGAGTTAGGTTTCGGTTAAGTGTTAGTGATAGGGTTAAGGTGAGTGTTAGGATGAGAGTTAGGATTAGGATTAAGGTTAGGTTTAGGGCTAGGGTGAGGGTGAGGATTAAGGTTACGGTGATGGTTAGGTTAACTGTTAGGGTGAGGGTTAGGATGAGGTTTAGGGTTAGGGTGAGGGTTAGGGTGAGGATGATGGTAGGTGTAAAGGTGAGGTTTAGGCTGAGGGTGAGGGTTAAGGTACTGGTGAGTGTTAGGGTTCGGTTTAGGTTTAGGGTAAGGGTTAGTGTTAGGGTGAAGGTGAAGTTGAGATTGAGGATTAGAGTTAGGGTTAGTGTGAGGTTTAGGGTGAGGATGAGGGTTAGGGTTAGAGTGAGAGTGAGGGTTAGAATTAGGGTTAGGGTGAGGGCTAGGATGAGGGTGAGGATTAGGGTTAGGGTTAGGATTAGGGTGAGGTTTAGGATTAGGGTGAGGGTTAGGGTTAGTGTGAGGGTTAGTGTTAGGGTGAGGATAAGTGTGTTAGGTTGAGGGTTAGGGTTAGGGTGCGGGTTATGTTTAGGGTGAGGTTTAGGGTTAGGGTTAGGGTTATTGTTAGGTTTGGGGTTAGGGTTATGGTTACGGTGAAGGTGAGGGTTATGGTTAGAATTACAGTGAGGTTTAGTGTTAGGGTTAGGGTTAGAGTAAGGGTTAGGTTGAGGGTGATGTTTAGTGGTACATTTAGGGTTAAAGTGAGGGTTAGGGTTAGGGTGCGGGTAAGCGTGGGGGTGATGGTAAGGGTAAAGGTGAGGGTTAGGCTGAGGGTGAAGTTACCATAAGTGTGAGTGTTAGGGTTAGTGTGAGGGTTAGTGTTAGTGTTAGGGTGAGGTTGAGGGTTAGATTCAGGATTAGTGTTAGGGTTAGTGTGAGGTTTATGGTGAGGATTAAGGTTAGGGTTAGGATGAAGGCTAGGGTGATGATGAGGGTTAGAGATTGTGTTAGGGGGAGGTTTAGGGTTAGGGTGATGTTTAGGGTTAATTTGAGGGTTAGTGTTAGGGTTAAGGTTAGTGTTAGGGTGAGGGTAAGTGTTAGGGTGAGGGTTAGGTTTAGAGTGAGGGTTATGGTTAGGGTGAGGGATAGGGTTAGGATAAGTGTAAGGGTGAGAGCTAGGCTGAGATTTAGGGTGAGGGTTAGGGTTAGGGATAGGGTTAGGTTTAGGATTAGGTTTAGGGTGGGGACGAGTGTGAGGGTTAGGATTAGGGTTAGGGTTAGGCTTAGAGTTAGGATGAGGGATAGGTTTAGGGTTTGGGTTAGGTTTAGGGTGAGGCTGAGGATTAGGGTTAGATTTAGGGTTAGGTTTAGGGTTAGTGTTAGTGTTAGGGTTAGTGTTAGTGTTACAGTGAGGGTTGGGGTTAGGGTTAGGGTTAGGCTTAGGCTTAGATTTAGGGTGAGGGTTAGGATGACGCTTAGGTTTTCGATTAGGTTTCGGGTGAGGGCTATGTTGAAGGTGAGGTTTAGGGTTAGTGTTAGGGTAAGATTTAGAGTTAGGGTTAGGGTTAGGAGTAGGATTAGGATTAGTGTTAGGGTGAATGTGAGGATTAAGGTTAGGGTGAAGTTTAGGGTTAGGATAAGGGTGAGTGTGAGGTTTAGGGTTAGGGTTAGGCTTAGAATTAGGCTGAGGGTGAAGGTGTGGGTTAGGGTTAGGTTTAGTGTTAGGGTGAGGTTTAGGGTTTGGGTTAGGGTTAGAGTTTGGGTTAGGGTGAGGGTGAGGTTTAGGGTTAGTGTTAGGGTTAGGGTGAGGCTGAGAATGAGGGTTAGGGTTAGGGTTAGTGTTAGGTTTTGGGTTAGGTTTAGGGGGAGGGTTAGGGTGAGGGTGAGGTTTAAGATTAGGATTAGGGTTAGGGTTAGGGTGAGTGTGAGGGTTAGGGTTAGGTTTAGGGTTATTCTTAGGGTTAGGCTGAGGGTGTTGGTGAGGGTGAGGTTTAGGGTTAAGGTGAGGGTTAGGGTTAGGGTTATGGGGAGGGTTGGGATGAGTTTTAGTGTTAGAATTAGAGTTACGGTGAGGGCTAGGGTGAGGTTGAGGTTTAGGGTTAGTGTTAGGGTGAGGTTTCGGGTTAGGGTTAGGGTTAGGGTGAGTGTGAGGTACAGGGTTAGAGTGAAGTTTAAGCTGAGGCTGAGGGTGAAGCTTAGGGTGAGGTTTAAGATTAGGATTAGGGTTAGGGTTAGGGTGAGTGTGAGGTTTAGGGTTAGGTTTAGGGTTATTCTTAGGGTTAGGCTGAGGGTGAAGTTGAGGGTGAGGTTTAAGGTTAGGCTGAAGGTTAGGGTTAGGGTTATGGGGAGGTTTGGGATGAATTTTAGTGTTAGGATTAGGGTTACGGTGAGGGCTAGGGTGAGGTTCAGGATTAGGGTTAGTGTTAGGGTGAGGTTTCGGGTTAGGGTTAAGGTTAGGGTGAGTGTGAGATACAGGGTTAGAGTGAAGGTTAAGCTGAGGCTGAGGGTGAGGCTTAGGGTTAGGGTTAGGATTAGGATTAGGTTAAGGGTTAGGGTGAGTGTGAGTGGGTTAGGTTTAGGCTTAGGCTTACACTGAGGGTGAGGGTTAGGATGAGGTTTAGGGTTAGGAGTAGGATTAGGGTGAGGGTTAGGTTAGTGTGAGGTTTAGTGTTAGGGTTAGGTTTAGTGTTTGGATTAGTGTTAGGGTGAGGGTGAGGTTTATGGTTAGATTTAGGTTTAGTTGGAGGGTTAGGTCGAGGGTTAGGGTTAGGCTTAGTGTTAGGATTAGGATTAGGCTGAGGGTGAGTTTGAGGTTTAGGGTTAGGGTTAGGTTTAGGCTTAGGATTAGGCTGAGGGTGAGGGTGGGGGTGAGGATTAGGGTTAGGGTGATGGTTATGGTTAGGGTTATGGTGAGGGTTAGTGTTAGGGTTAGGGTTAGAGTTAGGGTTAGGGTGAGTTTGAGGTTTAAGGTTAGAGTTATGGTTAGGGTGAGGTTTAGCGTTAGAGTGAGGGTTAGTTTGAGGGTGACGGTAAGGGTAAAGTTGAGGGTTAGGCTGAGGGTGAGGGTTACGGTAAGGGTAAGGGTTAGGGTTAGGGTTAGGGTGAGGTTTAGGGTGAGGGTGAGAGTTAGATTGAGTATTAGTGTTAGTGTTAGTGTGAAGTTTAGGGTGAGGATGAGGGTTAGGTTTAGGGTGAGTTCTAGGGAGAGGGTGAGGTTTAGGTTTAGGGTTAGGGTGAGGTTTAGGTATAGATTGATGTTTAGGGTTATTGTGAGGGTTAGTGTTAGTGTTAGGGTTAGTGTTAGGGTGAGGGTCAGTGTTAGGGTGAGGGTTAGGGTTAGGGTAAATGTTAGGGTGAGGGGTAGGGTTAGGGTGAGGATTATGGTTAGGGTGAGGGTTAGGGTTAGGTTTAGGATAATTGTTAGCATTAGGGTTAGGGTTCCGGTTATTGTGAGTGAGGGTGAGAGTTAGGTTTAGGGCTAGGATGAGGTTTAGGGATAGGGTTAGGTTGAGTGTGAGGGTTAAGGTTAGGGTTAGGCTTACGATTAGGCTGAGGGTGATGGTTAGGTTTAGGTTGAGGGTTAGGGTTATTGGGAGGGTTAGGATGAGGGTTAGGGTTAGGATTAGGGTTAGGGTGGGGGTGAGTGTGTGTGTTAGCATTAGGTTTAGGGTTAGGGTTAGGGTTAGGCTGAGGGTGAGGTTGAGAGTGAGGGCTAGGGTGAGGGTGATTTTTAGGGTTAGGGTTAGGGTGAGGGTTATGGTTAGGGTAAGGGTGAGAGTTAGGGTTCGGTTTAAGTTTAGGGTTAGGTTGAGTGTTAGGGTATGGGTTATGGTGAGGGTGATGGTTAGGGTGAGATTGAGGGTTAGGTTTCGGATTAAGGTTAGGGTGAGGGTGAGGGTGAGGGTTAGGTTTAGTGTTTGGGTGAGGGATAGGTTGAGGGTTAGGGTAAGGATTAGGGTTAGGGTGAGGGCTAGGGTGAGGGTGAGGTTTAGGGTTAGGGTTAGGGTTAGGCTTAGGCTTAGGGTTAGGCTGAGGGTGAGGGTGGGGTTGAGGATTATGTTTAGGTTTGATCGTTAGGGTTAGGGTTAAGGTGAGGGTTATGATGAGGGTTAGGATTAGGATTAGGGTTAGGGTGAGGGAGAGGGTTAGGGTTAGGATGATGGTTAGGTTTATGCTTAGGGCGAGGGTTAGGATGAAGTATAGGTTTAGGGTGAGGTTGAAGGTAAGGGTAAAGGTGAGGTTTAGGATGACGGTGAGGGATAAGATAAGGGTGAAGGTTAGGGTTAGTTTTAGGGTGAGGGTTAAGTTACGGTACGTGTTATGTTTAGGTGAGGGTTAGGGTTAGGTTTAGGGTTATTCTTAGGTTTAGGGTTAGTGTTATGTTTAATGTGAGGGTAAGGGTTAGGTTTAGGGTTACAATGAGGTTTAGTGTTAGGGTTAGGGTTAGAGTTAGGGTTAGGGTGAGGGTGAGGTTTAGGGGTACATTTAGGGTTAGGGTGAGGGTTAGGGTGAGGTTGAGTGTTAGCATTAGGTTTAGGGTTCGGGTTAGGTTTAGGTTTAGGATTAGTGTTATTGTTAGGGGTAGAGTTAGGGTTAGTGTGAGGGTTAGGGTGAGGGTTAGGGTTAAAGTGAGGTTTATGGTTAGGATGAGGGTTAGGGTGAAGGATAGGGTGAGGGTGAGGGTTAGGGTTAGACTTAGGGTGAGTGTTAGGGTTAGGGTGATGTTTAGGGTTAGTGTGACGGTTAGTGTTAGGGTTAGGGTTAGTGTTGGGTGAGGGTAAGTCTTAGGGAGAGGGTTAGGGTTAGGGTGAGGTTTATGTTTAGGGTGAGGGTTAGGGTTAGGATAAGTGTAAGGGTGAGGGCTAGGCTGAGGGTTAGGGTGAGGGTTAGGGTTAAGGATAGGGTTAGGTTTAGGATTAGGGTTAGGGTGAGTTTGAGTGTGAGGGTTAGGATTAGGTTTAAGGTTAGCCTTAGAGTTATTATGAGGGTTAGGGTTAGGGTTTGGGTTAGGGTGTCGGTGAGGCTGAGGATTAGGGTTAGGTTTAGTGTTAGTTTTAAGGTTAGCTTTAGGGTTAGTGTTAGTGTTAGGGTTAGTGTTAGGGTTAGAGTTAGTTTTGGGGTTAGGGTTAGGATTAGAGTTAGGCGTAGAGTTAGGGTGAGAGTTAGGATGAGGATTAGGTTTACCAGTAGGTTTAGGGTGAGGGCTAGGGTGAAGGTGAGGATTAGGGTTAGTTTTAGGGTAAAGTTTAGGGTTAGGGTTAGGGTTAGGGTTAGGGTGATCCTTACGATGAGGGTAAGGGTTACGGTGAGGGTGAGGGTTAGGTTTAGGGTGAGGATTAGGGTTATTTTTGGGGTGAGGGTGAGGGTGAGTGTTAGGGTTAGGGTGAGGTTTAGGGTTAGGTCTAGGATTAGTGTTATGGTGAGGCTTAGGTTTATGGTTAGACTTAGGTTTAGTTGGAGGGTTAGGTGGAGGGTTAGGGTTAGGGTAAGTATTAGGGTTAAGGTTAGGTTGAGGGTTATGTTGAGGTTTAGGGTTAGGGTTAGGGTTAGGGTGAGGGTGAGTGTGAGGTTTAGGGTTAGGGTTAGGCTTAGGCTTAGGGTTAGGATGAGGGTGAGGGTGGTGATGAGTATTAGGGTTTGGGTGATGGTTAGGCTTAGGGTTAGGGTGTGGGTTATTGTTAGGGTTAGTGTTAGAGTTAGGGTTAGGGTGAGTGTGAGGTTTCGGCGTAGAGTTAGGGTTAGGGTGAGTGTTAGAGGTAGAGTGAGGGTTAGGGTGGGATTGACGATACGTGTAAAGGTGAGGGTTAGGCTGAGGGGGATGGTAATGGTAAGGGTGAGGGATAGGGTGAGGGTGAGGTTTAGGGTTAGTGTTCGATTTAGGGTTAGGTTGAAGGTGAGGGTTAGGCTTAGGGTTAGGATTAGGTTTAGGGTAAGGGTTAGGGTGAGTGTGAGCGTTAGGGTTAGGGTTAGGCATAGGGTAAGGCTGAGGGTGAGGGTGAGGTTGAGGCTTAGGGTTAGGGTGAGGGTTAGGTTTATGGTGAGGGTGAGAGTTAGGTATAGGTTAAGGGTGAGGGTTAGATTGAGGATTAGTGTTTGGGTTAGTGTGCAGTTTAGGGTGAGAATGAGGGTTAGGGTTAGGGCGAGGTCTAGGGAGAGGGTGAGGTTTAGGGTTAGTGTTAGGGTGAGGTTTAGGGTTATGGTGATGGTTAGGGTTAGTGTGCGGTTTAGTGTTAGTGTTAGGGTTAGTGTTAGGGTGAGGTTAAGCGTTATGGTGAGGGTTAGGGTTAGGGTGAGGGTTATGTTTAGGGTGAGGTTTAGGGTTCGGGTTAGGGTTATTTTAGCTTTAGGGTTAGGGTTAAGGTTATGGTGAGGGTTAGGGTTAAGGTTAGGACTAGGATGAGGTTTAGGGATAGGGTTACGGTTAGGGTTAGGGTCAGGGTTAGTTTTAGTGTTAGAGTTAGAGTTAGGGTGAGGCTAAATGTGAGGGTTAGGGTTAGGATTAATGTTAGGGTTAGGCTTAAGGTGAGGGTTAGGTTGAGGGTGAGGTTTGGGTTTAGGGTTAGGAGTAGGATTAGTGTTAGTCTGAGGTTGAGGGTGAGGGTGAGGGTTAGGGTGAGGTTTACGGTTAGGTTTAGGGTGAGTGTGAGGGTTAGGGTTAGGCTTGGATTAGAATGAGGGTGAGGGGGTGGGTTAGTGTTAGGGTTAGTGTTAGTGTGAGGTTTAGGGTTATGGTTAGGGTTAGAATTAGGGTTAGAATGAGGGTGAGGTTTAGGTTTAGAGTTAGGGTTAGGGTGATGTTCAGGTTGAGGGTAAAGCTAAGGGTTAGTTTTAGGGTTAGGGTTAGGGTGAGAGTTAGGGGGAGGGTTAGGGTTAGGGTTAGGGTTAGGGACAGGATCAGGGTTAGAGTGAGGGTGAGTGTGTGTGTTAGTTTTAGGTTTAGGGTTAGGCTTAGGGTTAGGCTGAGGGTGAGGTTGAGGGTGAGGGTTAGGTTTAGGGGGAGGGTTAGGATGAGGGTTAGGGTTAGGATTAGGGTTAGCGTAAGGGCAAGGGTGAGTGTGAGTGTGAGGTTTAAGGTTAGGGTTAGGGTTAGGTTTACTGTGAGTTTAAGGTTTAGGGTTAGAGTTAGGGTAAGGGTGAGACTGAGGTTGAGGTTTAGGGTTAGGGGTATTGTTAGGTTTAGGTTTAGGTGTAGGGTGAGCGTTAGGGTGAGTGTGAGCGATAGGGTTAGGAGTAGGTTTATGGTTAGGGTGAGTGTGAGGGTTAGTGTTAGGTTTAGTGTTAGGCTTAGGTTTAGGCTGAGGTTGAGGGTGAGTTTGAGGGTTAGGGTTAGGGTGAGGGTTAGGGTTAGGGTTATGGGTGGGGTTAGGATGAGGGTTAGGGTTAGGATTAGGGTTAGGGTGAGGGCTAGGGTGAGGTTGAGGTTTAGAGTTAGTGTTAGGGTGAGGTTTAGGTTTAGGGTTAGGGTTAGGGTTAAGGTGAGTGTGACGTATAGGGTTAGAGTTAGTGTAAAGTTGAGGCTGAGGGTGAGGCTTAGGGTTAGGGTTAGGATTAGGATTAGGGTAAGGGTTAGGTTGAGTGTGATGGTTAGGGTTAGGGTTAGGCTTAGGTTTACACTGAGGGTGAGGGTGAGGGTGAAGGTTAGGGTTAGGATTAGGTTTAGGATGAGGGTGATTGAGGGTGTTAGGTTTAGTTTTAGGTTTAGGCTTAGGCTTAGGCTGAGGTTGAGGGTGAGTTTGAGGGTTAGGGTTAGGGTGAGGGGTAGGGTTAGGGTTATGGAGAGGGTTAGGATGAGGTTTAGGGTTAGGGTTAGTGTTAGAGTTAAGGTGAGTGTGAGGTATAGGGTTAGAGTTAGGGTAAAGGTGAGGCTGAGGGTGAGGCTTAGGGTTAGGTTTAGGATTAGGATTAGGGTAAGGGTTAGGGTGAGTGTGATGGTTAGGATAAGGGTTAGGCTTATTTTTACACTGAGGGTGAGGTTGAGGGTGAAGGTTAGGGTTAGGATTAGGCTTACGGTGAGGGTGAGTGAGTGTGTTCGGTTTAGTTTTAGGTTTAGGCTAAGTTTTAGGCTAAGGGTGAGGTTGAGTTTGAGGGTTAGGGTTAGGGTGAAGTTTAGGGTAAGGGTTAGGGGGAGGGTTAGGAATAGGATTAGACTTAGGGTGAGAGTGAGGCTGAGGGTTAGGGTTAGTGTTAGGGTTAGGGTTAGGGTGAGAGTTATGGGGAGTGTAGGGGTTAGAGTTAGGATTAGGGTCAGGGTGAGGGTGCGTTTGTGTGTTAGGGTTAGGTTTAGGGTTAGGCTTAGGGTTAGGCTGAGGGTGAGTTTGAGGGTGAGGGTTATGGTTAGGGTGAGGGTTATTTTTACGGTTAGGGTGAGGGTTAGGATGAGGTTTAGGGTTACGATGAGGGTTAAGGTGAGGATGATGGTAAGGGTAAAGGTGAGGTTTAGGCCGAGGGTGAGGGTTAAGATAAGGGTGAGGGTTAGGGTTTGGTTTAGGTTTAGGATGAGGGCTAGATTGAGGATTAGGGTTAGCGTTCGTGTGAGGTTTAGAGTGAGGATGAGGGTTAGGGTTAGGGTTAGGGACAGGATCAGGGTTAGAGTGAGGGTGAGTGTGTGTGTTAGTTTTAGGTTTAGGGTTAGGCTTAGGGTTAGGCTGAGGGTGAGGTTGAGGGTGAGGGTTAGGGTTACGGTGAGGGTTAGAGTAAGGTATAGGGGGAGGGTTAGGATGAGGGTTAGGTTTAGGATTAGTGTTAGGGTGAGAGCTAGGGTGAGGGTGAGGTTTAGGTTTAGGGTTAGGGTGAGGGTTATGGTTAGGGTGAGGGTTAGGATTAGCGTTAGGTTTATTGTTAGGGTTCGGTTTAAGGTTACGGTTATGGTGCGGGTGAGGGTGAGGGTTAGGGTTAGGGTTAGGGTGAGATTTAGTGTGAGGGTGAGGTTTAGGGTTAGAGTTAGGGTTAGGGTGAGGGTTAGGTTTAGGGTTAGGGTTAGGATGAGGATTAGGATTAGGGTTAGGGTGAGGGTGAGTGTGTGTGTTAGGGGTAGGTTTAGGTTTAGGCTTAGGGTTAGGCTTAGGGTGAGGTTGAGTGTGAGGGTTAGGTTTAGGGTGAGAGTTAGGTTTAGGGTTAGGAGGATGGTTAGGATGAGGGTTAGGTTTAGGATTATGGTTAGGGTGAGCGCTAGGGTGAGGATGAAGTTTAGCGTTAGGGTTAGGGTGAGGGTTAGTGTTAGGTTTAGGGTGAGAGTTAGGTTTTGGGTTAAGTTTAGGGTTAGGGTGCGTGTCAGGGAAAGAGTTACTGTGAGGGTGAGGGTTAGGATTAGGTTGAGGCTTAGGGTTAGGATGAGGGTTAGGGTGAGGGTGATGGTGAGGGTTAGGATTAGGTTTAGGGTGAGGGTTAGGATGAGGGTTAGGGTTTGGATTAGGGTTAGAGTGAGGGCTAGGGTGAGGGTGACGATTATGGTAAGGTTTAGGCTTAGGCTTAGGGTTAGACTGAGGGTGAGGTTGAGGTTGAGGGTTACGGTTAGGGTGAGGGTTAGGTTTATGGTTAGGGTGAGGGTTACGATGAGGTTTAGAGTTAGGGGGAGGTTTAGGGTGAGGATGATAGTAAGGGTAAAGGTGAGGTTTAGGCTGAGGATGAGGATTAAGATAATGGTGATTGTTAGGGTTAGGTTTAGGGTTAGGGTAAAGGTTAGGATTAGGGTTAGGGTGAGAGTTAAATTGAGGTTTAAGGTTAGCGTTAATGTGAGGTTTAGGGTGAGGATGAGGGATAGGGTTAGGGTTAGGGTTAGGGTTAGGGTGAGCGTGAGGTTTGGGGTGGAATTAGGGTTAGGGTGAGGATTAGGCTGAGGGTTAGGTTTAGGGTAAGGTTTAGCGTGGGGGTGATGGTAAGGGTAAACGTGAGGTTTAGGCTGAGGGTGAGGGTTACAGTGGGGTGAGGGTTAGGGTTAGAGGGAGGGTTAGGGTTAGGGGAAGGGTGTGGGTGAGGGTTAGCTTGAGGATTAGTGTTAGGGTTAGTGTGAGGTTTAGGGTGAGGATGAGGACTAGGGTTATTGTGAGGGCTAGGGTGAAGGTGAGGGTTAGGTTTAGGTTTAGGGTGAGGTTTCGGGTTAGGGTGATGTTTAGGGTTAGTGTGAGGGTTAGTGTTAGGATTAGTGTTAGTGTTAGGGTGAGGGTAAGTGTTAGGGTGAGGGTTAGGTTTAGGGTGAGGGTTAGGGTTAGGTTGATGATTAGGGTTAGTGTTAGGGTTATTGTTAGGGTTAGGGTTAGGATTACAGTGAGGGTGAGGATGAGGTTTAGGTTTAGTGTTAGGATGAGGTTTAGTTTTAGGGTAAGGGTTAGAGTTAGGGTTAGTGTGAGAGTGAGGTTTAGGATTAGAGCTAGGGTTAGCGTTATGTTGAATGTTGGGGTTAGATTTAGGCTTAGCCTTAGGCTTAGGCCAAGCATGAGGGTGAGGTTTAGGTTTAAGGTTAGGGTGAGGTTTAGGGTTACAGTTAGGGTGAGGGTTAGGATGAGGTTTAGGGTTAGGATTAGTGTTAGGGTGAGGGTTAGGGTGAGGTTTAAGTTTAGGGATATGGTTAGGTTTAGGGTTAGGGTTAGGTTGAGAATGAGTGTGAGGGTCAGGGTTATGGTTAGGCTTAGGGTTAGGGTGAGGGTTAGGGTTAGGGATTTTGTTAGGGTGAGGGTGAGGCTGAGGATTAGGGTTAGGTTTATGGTTAGGTTTAGGGTTAGGGTTACGGTTAGGGTTAGGGTTACAGTTAGGTTTAGGGTTAGGTTTAGGCTTAGGGTTAGGCTTAGGATTCGGCTGAGGGTGAGGGTGGGGTTGAGGATTAGGGTTAGGTTTAGTATTAGGGTTATTGTTTGTGTTATGTTTAGGGTTAAGTTGGAGCTGAGGGTGATTCTGAAGGTGAGGGTTATGGTTATGGTTATAGTTAGGGTTAGGGTTAGTGTTAGGTTTAGGGTTAGGTTTAGAGTTATGGTGAGATTGAGGGTGAGGGTGAGGGTAAGGGTTAGGGTGAGATTTAGGGTGAGGTTTAGGGTTAGGGTTAGATTTAGTATTAGGGGTAGGGTGAGGGTGAGTGTGACAGTTAGGGTGAGGGTGAGGCTTAGGCCTAGGTTTAGGCTGAGGGCGAAGGTGGGGGTGAGGATTAGGGTTAGGGTGATGGTTTGGGTTAGGGTTAGTGTTACTGTTAAGGTTAGGGTTAGAGTTACGGTGAGGGTGAGGGTGGGGGTGTGGAGTAGGGTTAGGGTTAGGGTATGGTTTAGGGTTAGGGTTAGGGTTAGTGTGAGGGTGAGGTTTAGGGTGAGGGTTAGGGATAGGGTTAGTGTTAGAGTTAGGCTGAGGGTGAGGGTTAGTTTGAGGTTTAGGGTTAGGGTTATGGTTGTGGTTAGTGTGAGGGTTAGTTTTACGGTTAGGGTTAGTGTTAGGGTGAGGGTAAGTTTTACAGTGAGGGTTTGGGTTAGGATGAGGGTTATGGTTAGGGGGAGGGTTAGGATTAGGGTTAGGGTTATTGTTAGGGTTAGGTTTAGGGTTTTGGTTACGGTGAGGTTGAGGGTGACTTTTAGGGTTAGGGTTAGGGTAAGGTTTATGGTTTGGGTTAGGGTTAGAGTGATGGTTAGGATGATGGTGAGGTTTACAGTTAGTGTTAGAGTTAGGGTGAGGGTTAGGGTGAGGTTTAGGGTTAGGGTTAGTGTTAGGGTTAGGGTTAGGGTGAGAGTTAGGGTTAGGGTTAGGGTTAGGGTTAGGGTTTAGTTTAGGGTTAGGTTTAGGGTTTCCGTTATGGTAAAGGTCAGTTTTAGGATTAGGGTTAGGGTCAGTGTGAGGTTTAGGGTTAGAATTAGGGTTAGGGTGAGGCTGTAGATTAGGGTTCGGGTTAGGTTTAGGGTTAGGATTAGGATTAGGGTTCGGTTACGGTGAGTGTGAGGCTCATGGTTAGGGTTAGGGTTAGCCTTAGGTTTAGGCTGAGGGTTTGCGTGAGGTTGCGGGTTAGGGTTATTCTGAGGGGTAGGGTTATGGTTAGGGTGAGGTTTAGTGTTAGGGTTAGGGTTAGAGTTATGGTTTGGGTGAGGGTGAGGTTTAGGGGTAGAGTTAGTTTTAGGGTGAGGGTTAGGGTGAGTGTGAGGGTTATGGTGAGGGTTAGGGTGGGGTGACGGTAAGGGCAAACTTGAGGGTTAGGCTGAGGGTGAGGGTTATGGTAAGGTTGATGGTTAGGGTTAGGGTGAGTGTTAGGGTTAGGGTTAGGGTGACAGTTAGGGTTTGGGTTAAGTTTAGGGTTAGAGTGAGGGTTAGGCTAAGGGTTAGGATTAAGATTAGTGTAAGGGTTCGGTTGTGTGTGAGGGTTAGGTTTAGTGTTAGGCTTAGGCTTAAGTTTAGGCTGAGAGTGTGGGTGAGGGTGAGGGTTTGGGTTAAGGTGAGGGTTAGGGTTAGGTTGAAGTTTAGGTTTAGGTTCAGGGTTAGGGTAATGGTTATGGTTAAGGTTAGCGTGAGGGTTAGCATAAGGATTAGGTTTAGGATTAGGGTTAGGGTGAGGGCTAGTGTGAGGGTGAGGGTTAGGGTTAGTGTTAGGGTCAGGTTTAGGTTTAGGGTTACGTTTAGTTTGAGGGTTAGTATGAGGGTTAGGGTTATGGTAAGGGTGAGGGTTAGGGTTAGGGTGAGGGTGAGGGTTAGGGTTAGGTTTAGGGTTAGGGTGAGGGTGAGGGTTAGGATTCGGGTTAGGGTTAGGGTTATTTTTAGGGTTACATTTAGGTGAGGGTGAGGGTTAGGGTTAGGGTTAAGTTGAGGTTTTTAGTGTTAGGGTTAGGGTTAGAGTTAGGGTTAGGGTGAGGGTAGGGTTAGTGTTACTGTGAGGTTTAGTGTTTGGGTTAGGCTATGGGTTACGGTGAGGGCTGTGGTTAGCGTGAGGGTTAGGAATAGGGTTAGGGTTTTTATTTGTGTTAGGTTTTGGGTTAAGGTAACGTTGAGGGTAAGGGTGAGCGTTAGGGTTTAGGGTTAGGGTGAGTTTTAGGTTTTGGGTTAGGGTTATAGTTAGGGTTAGGGTGAGGTTGAGGTTTAGAGTTAGAGTTAGGGTTAGGGTGAGGGTTAGGTTGAGGGCTTGGGTTAGGGTTAGTGTTAGGGTTAGAGTTAGGCTTAGGGTGAGAGTTAGGTTGAGGGTGAGGTTTAGGGTTAGGGTTATGGGAAGTTTTAGGATGAGGGTTAGGGTTAGGATTAGGGTTAGGGTGAGTGCTAGGTTGAGGGTGAGGTTTAGTGTTAGGGTTAGGGTTAGGTTTAGGTGTAGGGTTAGGTTACGGTAAGGGTGAGGTTTAGGTTTGGAGTTAGGTTAAGGGTGAGGCTGAGGTTGAGGGTTAGGGTTAGTGTTAGAGTTAGTTTTAGGGTGAGGGTTAGGATTAGGATTAGGATGAGGATGAGGGTGAGGATTAGGCTTAGGTTTAGGATTCGGATTAGGGTAAGGGTTAGGGTCAGTGTGATCGTTAGGGTTAGGCTTAGGCTTAGGCTTAGGGTTAGGCTGAGAGTGAGGGTGAGGGTGAGGGTTAGGGTTAGGGTGAAAGTTAGAGTTAGGGTTAGGGTGAGAGTTAGGGTTTGATTATGTTTAGGGGTAGGGTGAGTGTTAGGGTTAGGATTAGGGTTAGAATGAGGGCTAGGGTGAGGGTGAGGGCTAGGGTTAGTGTTAGGATAAGGTTTTGGGTTAGGGTTAGGATTTGGGTTAGGGTTAGGTGAGGGTTAGGGTTACTGTGAGGGTGATGGTTAGGGTTAGGTTGAGGGTTAGGGTTAATATTATGGTTAGGGTGAGGGTGTGTGTTAGGTTTAGGTTTAGGGTTAGGGTTCGCTTTAGGATTAGGATTAGTGTTATTGTTAGTGTTAGGGTTAGAGTTATGGTGAGGGTGAGGGTGAGGTTGAGGGTGAGGTTTAGGGTTAGAGTGAGGTTTAGGGTAAGGGTTAGGATTAGGGTTAGGATGAGGGGGCAGTTTAGGGTTAGATTTAGGGTTAGTTGTAGGGTTAGGTCGAGTGTTAATGTTAGGGTTAGTGTTAGGATTAAGGTTAGGGTGAGGTTTCGGTTGAGGATTAGTGTGAGGGTTAGTGTGAGGTTTCGGGTTTAGGCTGAGGTATAGGGTTAGGGTTAGGTTTAGGATTAATGTTAGTGTTAGGCTTAAGTTGAGGGTTAGGGTGAGGGTGAGGTTTAGGGATAGGGTTAGGTTTAGGATTAGGTTTAGGGTTAGGATGAGGGATAGGATGAGGGTTAGGGTTAAGGATAGGGTTAGGCTTAGGTTTAGGCTGAGGGTGAGGGTGAGGGTGAGGGTTTGGGTTAGTGTGACGGTTATGGTCAGGGTTAGGGTGCGAGTTAGGGTTCGGGTTAATTTTAGGGTTAGGGTGATGGTTAGGGTAATGTTTACAGTGAGGGTGAGGGTTAGGGTTAGGTTGAGGGTTAGGGTTATGGTTAGTGTGAGGGTGAGGGTGAGAGTTAAGGTTAGGGTTAGTCTGAGGGTTAGGATGAGTATTAGGGTTAGGATTAGGGTTAGGGTGAGGGCTAGGGTGAGGGTGAGGTTTAGGGTTAAGGTTATGGGGAGGGTTAGGATGAGGGTTAGTGTTAGGATTAGGGTTAGTGTAATGGCTAGGGTGTGGGTGAGGTTTAGGGTGAGGTTAGGGTGAGGTTTAGGGTTAGGGTTAGGGTTAGGGTGAGGCTGAGGGTGAGGGTTAGGTTTAGAATTAGCATTAGCGTAAGGGTTAGGGTGAGTGTGAATGTTAGGGTTAGGGTTAGGCTTAGGCTTAGGGTTACACTGAGGGTGAGGGTGAGGGTTAGGGTTATGGTGAGAGTTAGGGTTCAGGTTAAGTTTAGGGTTAATTTGAGGGTTAGGGTTAGGTTTACGTTGAGTGTGAGGGTTAGACTTAGGTTGAGGGTTAGGGTTAGGTTTAGGCTTCGGGTGAGGTTTAGGGTTAGGGTTAGAGTGAGGGTTAGGATGAGGATTAGGTTTATGATTAGGGTTAGGTTGAGGGCTAGGTTGAGGGTGAAGGTTAGGGTTAGTGTTAGGGTGAGGTTTAGGTTTAGGGGTAGAGTTAGAGTGAGGGTTAGGATGAGGGTAAGGGTTACGGTAAGGGTGAGGGTTAGGGTTAGGTTTAAGGTTAGGATGAGGGTGAGTGTTAGGATTAGGGTTAGGGTTAGGGTTATTGTTAGGGTTATGGTTATGGTGAGGGTGAGGGTGAGGGTTAGGGTTACGTTGAGGTTTTTAATGTTAGGGTTAGGGTTAGAGTTAGGGTTAGTGTGAGGTTAGGGTTAGGGTTACTCTGAGTGTTAGTGTTTGGGTTAGGGTATGGGTTACGGTGAGGGTTCTGGTTAGGGTGAGGGTTAGCATGAGGGTTAGGTTTACAGTAAGTGTGAGGGTTAGGTTAGGGTGAGGGTTAAGTTTCGGTTTAGGATTAGGGTGACTGTGAGGGTTAGGATTAGGGTTAGGGTTATTGTTAGGGTTACAGTTATGGTGAGGTTGAGGGTGAGGATTAGGGTTAGGGGTAGGTTGAGGTTTTTAGTGTTAGGGTTAAGGTTAGAGTTAGGGTTAGGGTGAGGTTATGGTTAGGGTTAGTGTGAGGGTTAGTGTTTGGGTTAGGATATGGGTTACAGTGAGGGTTGTTGTAAGGGTGAGGGTTAGGATTAGGGTTATGGTTATTGTAAGGGTTATGTTTAGGGTTACAGTTTCGGTGAGGGTAAGGGTGAGGGATAGGGTTTAGGGTTAAAGTGAGGTTTAGGGTTTGGGTAAGGTTTAAAGTTAGGGTTAGGGTGAGGGTGAGGTTTAGGGTTAGAGTTAGGCTTAGGGTGATGTTTAGGTTGATGTTAAGGATTAGGGCTAGTGTTAGGGTTAGGGTTAGGGTGAGGGTTAGGTTGAGGGTGAGGGTTAGGTTTAGTGTTATGGGGAGGGTTAGGATGAGGGTTAGAGTTAGGATTAGGGTTAGGGTGAGGGCTAGGTTGAGGGTGAGGTTTAGGGTTACAGTTAGGGTGAGGTTTAGGATTAGGGTTAGGGTTAGGGTTAGTCTTAGGGTTAGGGTTAGGGTTATGGTGAGGGTTAGGGTTAGGGTTAGGTTTAGGCTGAGGGTGCATGTGGGATTGAGGATTAGGGTTAGGGTTAGGGTTAGCGTTATTTTTAGTTTTATGGTTAAGGTGAAGTTTGCAGTGAGGGTGAGGCTGAGGGTGAGGGTTATGTTTAGGGTTAGGGTTAGCGTTAGGGTTAGTTTTATTGTTAGGGTTAGGGTTAGAGTTATGGTGAGGTTGAGGGTGAGGGTTTGGGTTAGGGTTAGGGTGAGGTTTAGAGTAAGGTTTAGGGTTAGGTTTATGGTGAGGTTGAGCTTTAGGTATAGAGTTAGGGTTAGCGGGAGGGTTAGTGTGAGGTTTAGGTTTAGGGTTAGTGTTAGGGTTAGGGTGAGGGTGAGGGTTAGGTTGAGGTTTAGGGATAGGGTTAGGTTTAGGGTTAGGGTTAGGGTGAGCATGAGTGTGAGGGTTAGGGTAAAGTTTAGGCTTAGGCTTAGGGATAGGCTGAGGGTGAGTGTGGGGTGAGGATTCGGGTTAGGGTGATGGTTAGGGTTATGTGTAGTGATATTTTTAGGGTTAGGGTTAGAGTTACCCTGAGGGTGAGGGTGTGGTTGAGGTTTAGGGTTAGGGTTAGGGTGGGGTTTAGGGTTAGGGTTAGGGTTGGGATGAGGTTTAGGGTGAGATTTAGGGTTAGATATAGGGTTAGGGTGATGGTTAGGGTGAGGGTTAGGGTTAGGTTTAGTGTTAGGGTTAGGGTGAGGATGAGGGTTAGCATTAGGGTTAGGTATAGGGTAAGGGTGTGGTTTAGGGTTAGGGTTAGGGTTAGGGTTAGAGTTATGGTGAGGGTGAGGGTGCAGCATGAGTGTGAGGGTTGTGGTTAGGTTTAGGGTTAGGCTTAGGGTTAGGCTTAGGTTTGGGCTAAGGGTGAGCTTGAGGTTTAGGGTTATTGTTTGGGTTAGGGTTAGGGTTATGGAGAGGGTTAGGATGAGGGTTAGTGTTAGGATTAGGGTTAGGGTAATGGCTAGGGTGAGGGTGATGTTTAGGGTTAATTTAGGGTGAGGTTTAGGGTTAGGGTTAGGGTGAGGGTGAGGGTGAGGGAAACCGTTAGGGTTCGGATTAAGATTGGGGTAAGGGTTAGGGTGAGTGTCAGGGTTCAGGTTAGGCTTAGCGTTAGGCTTAGGGTTACATTGAGCGTGAGCGTGAGGGTGAGGGTTAGGGTGAGAGTTAGGGTTCAGGTTATGTTTCGAGTTAGGGTGAGGGTTAGGGTTAGGTTTACGTTGAGTGTGAGAGTTAGGGTTAGGTTGAGGGTTAGGGGTAGGGTTTGGGTTAGGGTGAGGTTTAGAGTTAGGGTTAGGGTAAGTGTTAGGATGTGGGTTAGGGTTACGGTAAGGGTGAGGGTTAGGGTTAGGGTGGGTGTTAGGGTTAGGTTTAGGGTTAGGGTGAGGGTGAGGGTTAGGATTAGGGTTAGGGTTAGGGTTATTTTTAGGGTTACCGTTATGGTGAGGGTGAGGGTGAGGGTTGGGGTTAGGGTTAGGTTGAGGATTTTAGTGTTACGGTTAGGTTTAGAGTTAGGGATAGGGTGAGGTTAGTGTTAGGGTTACTGTGAGGGTTAGTGTTTGGGTTAGGGTATGGGTTACGGTGAGGATTTTGGTTAGGGTGAGGGTTAGGATTAGGGTTAGGGTTATTGTTTGTGTTGGGTTTTGGGTTAAGGTAACGTTGAGAGTAAGGGTGAGCGTTAGGGTTTAGGGTTATGGTCAGGTTTAAGTTTTGGGTTAGGGTTAGGGTGAGGGTGAGGTTTAGAGTTAGAGTTAGGGTTAGGGTGAGGGTTATGTTGAGGGTTAGGGTTAGGGTTAGGGTTAGTGTTAGGGTTAGGGTTAAGTTTAGGGTTAGGGTTAGGTTGAGGGTGAGGTGTAGGATTAGGGTTATGGGGAGGGTTAGGATGAGGGTTAGTGTTAGGATTAGGGTTAGGGTGAGTGCTAGGTTGAGGGTGAGGTTTAGTGTTAGGGTTAGGGTAATGTTTAGGTTTAGGGTTAGGGTTAGAGTTAGGGCAAGGGTGAGGTTTAGGTTTAGAGTTAGGGTAAGGGTGGGGCTGAGTTTGAGGGTTAGGGTTAGGGTTAGTGTTTGAGTTAAGGTTAGGGTGAGGGTTAGGATTAGGGTGATTTTGAGGGTGAGGGTTAGGCTTAGGCATAGGGTTAGGATTCGAATTAGGGCAAGGGTTAGGGTGAGTGTGATGTTTATGGTTAGTGTTAGGCATAGGCTTAGGTTTGGGCTGAGAGTTAGGATGAGGGTGAGGGTTAAGGTTACGGTGAATGTTAGGGTTAGTGTTAGGGTGAGAGTTAAGGTTCTAGTATGTTTATGGTTAGGATGAGGGATCGGGTTATGATTGGGGTTAGGGTGAGTGCTAGGGTGAGGGTGAGAGTTAGAGTGAGCGTTAGGCTTAGGCTTAGAGTTAGGCTGAGCATGAGGTTGACGGTGAGGGTTAGGGTTAGGGTGATGCTTACGTTTAAGTTTAGGTTGACGGTTAGGATGAGGTTTAGGGTTAGGGTGACAGGGTGAGGATGATGGTACGGGTAATGGTGAGGTTTAGGCTGAGGTTGAGGGTTAACATAAGGGTGAGTGTGAAGGTTAGAATTAGGTTTAGGGTGAGGGCTAGGGTGAGGGTGAGGGTTAGAGTTAAGGTTAGGATTAGGGTGAGGTTTAGGATTACGTTGAGGGTTAGGGTTAGTGTGAGATTTAGTGTGAGGGTTAGGGTTAGTGATAGGGTGAGGGTAAGTGTTAGGGTGAGGGTTAATGTTAGGGTGAAGGTTATGGTTAGGGTGAGGGTTAGGGTTAGGGTTATTGTTAGGGTTAGGGTTACGGTTACTGTGAGAATGAGGGATAGGGTTAGGGGTAGGGTGAGGTTTAGTGTTAGGGTTAGGGTTAGAGTTAGGGTAAGGTTGAGGGTTAGGTTTAGGGTTAATGCTAGAGTTGGAGTTACGGTGAGGGTTAGGGTGAGGGTGAGGTTTAGTCTAAGGGTTAGGATTAGGATTAGTGTAAGGGTTCGGATGAGTGTGAAGGTTAGGGTTAGGGTAAGGCTTAGGCTTAGGGTTAGGATGAGAGTGAGGATGAGGGTGAGGGTTAGGGTTTGGGTAACGGTTAGGGTTAGGGTTAGGGTGAGATTTAAGGTTCGGTTAAGTATAGGGTTAGGGTGAGTTTGAGGGTTAGGATTAGGGTGAGGGTGAGGGCTAGGGTGAGTGTGAGTTTTAGAGTTAGGGTGAGGGTGAGGTTTAGGGTTAGGGCTAGGGTTAGGGTTAGGTTTAGGATGAGGCTGAGGTTTAGTGTTAGAGTTAGGGTTAGGGTGAGGCTGAGGATGAGGGTTAGGGTTAGGGTTAATCTTGGAGTTAGCGTTATAGTGAGGGTTAGGGTGAGGGTGAGGGTAAGGATTAGTGTTAGGATTAGATATAGGGAAAGGTTTAGGGTGAGTTTGAGGGTTAGGATTAGGTTTAGGGTTAGGCTTAGGGTCAGGGTTACTGTGAAGGTGAGGGTGATGGTTAGGGTTAGGGTGAGAGTTAGGGGTAGGGTTAGGGTGAGATTTAGGGTTCGGGTTAAGTTTAGGGTTAGGGTGAAAGTTAGGGTTAGGGTTACAGTGAGGGTTAGGGTTAGGGTTAGGTTGAGGGTTAGGGTTAGGCTTAGGATTAGTGTGAGGGTTAGGGTTAGGGTTACGGTGAGGGTTAGGATGAGGATTAGGGTTAATATTAGGGTTAGGGTGAGGGTTAGGGTGAGGGTGAGAGTTAGGGTTAGGGTTAGGGTGAGGTTTAGGGTTAGGGTTAGGGTGAGGTTTAGGATGAGGGTTAGGGTTACGGTGAGGGTGAGAGTTAGGTTTAGGGTGAGGGTTAGGGTTAGGTTTAGGGTTACAGTGAGGGTGTGTGTTATTGTTAGGGTTAGGGGTAGGGTTATGGTTATCGTGAGGATGAGGGTTAGGGTTAGGTTTAGGGTGAGGTTTAGTGTTAGGGTTAGGGTTAGCGTTAGGCTTAGGCTGAGGGTGAGGTTTAGGTTTAGAGTTAGGGTAATGGTGAAGCTGAGGTTGAGGGTTGGGTTTAGGGTTAGTGTTAGAATTAGGGTTAGGGTGAGGGTTAGGGTGAGGGTGAGGGTGAGAGTGAGGGTTAGGCTTAGGGTTAGGATTAGGATTAGGGTAAGTGTTACGGTGAGTCTTAGGGTTAGGGATAGGGTGAGGTTTAATATTAGGGTTATGGTTAGGGTTAGGATTAGGGTGAGGGTGAGGTTTAGGTGTAGGTTTAGGGTCAGTGTGAGGGGTAGGGTTAGGGTGAGTGTTAGGGTAGGGTTGACGGTAAGGGTAAAGGTGAGGGTTAGGCTGAGGGTGATGGTTATGGTAAGGGTGAGAGTTAGGTTTAGGGTGAGTGTTAGGGTAGGGTTGACGGTAAGGGTAAAGGTGAGGGTTAGGCTGAGGGTGAGGGTTATGGTAAGGGTGAGAGTTAGGTTTAGGGTGAGGGTTAGGGTTAGGGTTAGGGTGAGGGTGAGGATTAGATTGAGGATTAGTGTTAGTGTTAGTGTGAAGTTTAGGGTGAGTATGAGGTTAGGGTTAGGGTGATTGCTAGGGTGAGGTTGAGGGTAAGGGTTAGATTGAGGATTAGTGTTAGGGTTGGAGTGAGTTTTAGGGTGAGGATGAGGTTTAGGGTTAGAGTTAGGGTTACGATTAATGTTAGGGTTAGGCTTAAGGTGAGGGTTGGGGTGAAGGTGAGGTTTAGGGTTAGGGTTAGGTTTAGGCTTAGGCTTAGGTTTAGGCTGAGAGTGAGGTTGAGGTTGAGGGTTAAGGTTAAGGTGAGGGTTAGGTTTAGGGTTAGGTTGAGAGTTAGGGTTCAGTTAAGTTTAGGGTTAGGGTGAGGGATAAGGTAAGGATTAGTGTTAGGGTGAGGGCTAGGGTGGGGGTGAGGATTAGGGTTAGTGTTAGGGTAATGTTTAGGGATAGGGGTAGGTTTTGCATTAGGGTTAGGATGAGGGTTAGGGTTAAGATTATGGTTAGGGTGAGGGTGATTGTTAGGATTAGGGTTAGGGTTAGGTTTAGGGTTAGAATTAGTTTTTGTTAGTGTTAGGTTTAAAGTTATGGTGAGGGTGAGGGTTAGGTTTAGGGTTAGGGTGAGGTTTAGGGTTAGGTTTAGGATTAGAGTTAGGGTGAGGGTGAGGTTTAGTTTTAGATTTAGGGTTATTTGGAGGGTTAGGTCGAGCATTAATGTTAGGTTTAGTGTAAGGGTTAAGGTTAAGTTGAGGTTTAGCTTGAGGTTTAGGATTAGGGTTAGGTTAGGGTTAGGATTAGGGTGAGGGTGAGGGTGAGTGTGCGGGTTAGGGTTAGGTTTAGGCTTAGACAGATGGTGATGTTGGGGCTGAGGATTAGGGTTGGGGTGATGGTTAGGTTTAGGGTTAGGGTGAGGGTTAGTATGAGGGTAAGCTTTAGGATTAAAGTTAGGGTGAGGGCTAGGGTGAAGGTGAGATTAAGGGTAAGGTTTAATCTTAGGCTTAGGGTTAGGCTGAGCATGAGGTTGAGGGTGAGGGTTAGGGTTAGGGGTAGGGTGAGGTTTAGTGTTAGGGTTAGGGTTAGAGTTAGGTTTAGGATGAGGGTGAGGTTTAGTGTTAGGGTTAGGTTCAGGGTGAGAGGTAGGGTTAGGGTGAGGGTTAGGGTGGGGGTGAATGTAAGGGTAAAGGTGAGGGTTAGGTTGAGGGTGAGTGTTATGGTAAGGGTGAGGGTTAGATTTGGGGTGTGTGTTAGTGTTAGGGTGAGGGTGAGGGTTAGATTGCGGATTAGTGTTAGGGTTAGTTTGAGGTTTAGGGTGAGGATAAGTGTTAGGGTTAGTGTGAGGGCTAGGGTGAGATTGAGGGTGAGGGTTAGATTGAGGATTAGTGTTAAGGTTAGTGTGAGGTTTACGGTGAGGATGAGGTTTAGGGTTAGGTTTGTGGTTAGGATTAATGTTAGGGTTAGGCTTAAGGTGAGGGTTAGGGTGAGGGTGAGGTTTAGGGTTAGTGTTAGGATTAGGATTTGGGTTAGGGTTAGGTTTAAAATGAGGGTGAGTTTTATTTTTAGGGTTAGGGTTAAGGTTATGGTTATGGTGAGGGTGAGGTTTAGGGTTAGGGTTAGGCTTAGTGTTAGGCTGAAGGTGAGGGTGAGGGTGAGGTTTAGGGTTAGGGTTAGTGTTATTGTTAGGGTTAAGGTGAGAGTTAGGGTTCGGGTTAAGTTTAGGCTTAGGGTGAGGGTTAGGGGAAGGGTTACAGTGAGAGTGCGGCTTTTGGTTAGGTTGAGGGTTAGGATTAGTGTTAGTGTTAGGGTGAGGATTAGGATGAGGGTTAGGGTTAGGATTAGGGTTAGGGTGAGTGCTAGGGTGAGGGTGAGGTTTAGGGTTAGGGTTAGGGTGAGGTTTAGGGTTAGGTTTAGGGTTAGGGTTAGGGTCAGTGTGAGGTTTAAGGTTAGAGTTAGGGTTAGGGTGAGGCTGAGGGTGAGGGTAACGGTTAGGGTTAGTGTTAGAGTTAGGTTTATGGTGATGGTTGGGGTGAGGGTGAGGGGAAGGCTTAGTGTTAGGATTAGGATTAGGGTAAGTGTTAGGGTGAGTGTGAGGGTTAGGGTTAGGGTTTAGGTTTAGTCTTAGGGTTAGGCTTAGTGTGAAGGTGAGGGTGAGGGTTAGGGTTAGGGTGAGAGTTAGCTGTAGGTTTAGAGTGAGAGTTAGGGTTCAGATTAAATTTAGGGTTAGGGTGAGGGTTAGGGTTAGGTTTACAGTGAGGATGGGTTTTAGGGTTAGGTTGAGGGTTAGGGTTAGGCTTAGGATTAGGGTGAGTGTTACGGGTTAGTGTTAGGGTGAGGGTTAGGATGAGGATTAGGGTTAGGATTAGGGTTCGGGTGAGGGCTGGGGTGAGGGTGAGAGTTAGGATTAGGGTTAGGGTGAAGGTTAGGTTTAGGGTTAGGGTGAGGGTTAGTATGAGGGATGGGGTAGGATTATTGTTAGGGTGATGGCTAGGGTGAGGGTGAGGGTAAGCGTAAGGGTTAGGCTTAGGCTTAGGTTTAAGCTGAGCATGAGGTTGAGGGTGAGGGTTAGGATTATGGTGATGGTTAGGTTTATGGTTAGGGTGAGGATTATGATGAGGTTTAGGGTTAGGGTGAGGATTATGGTAAGGGTGAATTTGAGGTTTAGGCTGAGGTTGAGAATTAAGATAAGGGTGAGGGTTCGGATTAGGTTTAGGTTTAGGTTTAGGGTTAGTGTTAGTGTGAGGGTTTGATTGAGCATTAGGGTTAGGGTTAGGGTTAGTGTGAGGTTTATGGTGAGGATGAGGGTTAGGGTTAGGTTGAGGGTGAGGGTTAGAATTAGGGTTAGTGTGAGGGCTAGGGTGAGGGTGAGGGTTAGAGTTAGGGTTAGGTTTAGGGTGAGGTTTAGGATTAGGGTGATGGTTAGGGTTAGTGTGAAGGTTAGGGTTAGGGTTAGGGTTAGTGTGAGGGTGAGGGTAAGTGTTAGGGTGAGGTTTAATGTTAGGGTGAGGGTTATGGTTAGGGTGAGTTTTAGGGTTAGGGTTCGCGTTATTGTTAGTGTTAGGGTTAGTGTTACATTTACGGTTAGGGTGAGGGTGTGGGTTAGGGTTAGGTTTGGGGTGAGGTTTAGTGTTATCGTTAGGGTGAGGGTTAGGGTGAGGGTGAGGTTTAGGTGTAGAGTTAGGCTTAGGGTGAGGGTTAGGGTGGAGGTGACGGTAAATGTAAAGGTGAGGGTTAGGCTGAGGATGAGGGTTACAGTAAGGGTGAGGTTTAGGGTTAGGTTGAGGATTAGTTTTAGGTTTAGGGTGAGAGTGAGGGTTAGATTGAGGATTAGTGTTAGGGAGAGTGTGAGGTTTAGGGTGAGGATGAGGATTAGGGTTAGGGTGAGGGCTAGGGTCAGGGTGAGGGTCAGGGTTAGTGTTAGGGTGAGGTTTAGGTTTAGGGTGATGGTTAGTGTTAGTGTGAGCATTAGTGTTAGCGTTAGGGTTAGTGTTAGGGTGAGGGTAAATGTTAGGGTGAGGGTGAGGGTTAGGGTGAGGGTTATGGTTAGGATGAGGTTTACGGATAAGGTTAGGTTTATTGTTAGTGTTAGGGTTAATGTTACACTGAGGGTGAGGGTTAGGGTTAGGGTTAGGGTTAGGATGAGGTTTAGGTTTAGGGTTAGGGTCAGAGTTAGGGTTAGGTTGAGGATGAGGTTTAGGGTTAGAGTTAGGGATAGTGTTAGGGTTAGGCTTAGGCTTAGGCTTAGGCTTAGGCTGAGGCGGAGCACGAGGGTGAGGGTTAGGGTTAGTGTGAGGGTTAGGGTTAGGGTTAGTGTGAGATTTAGGATGAGGTTTAGGGTTAGGATTAGGTTTAGGGTGAGGACTAGGGTGAGGTTTAGAGTGAGGTTTAGGGATAGGTATAGGTTTAGGATTTGGTTTACGGTGAGGGTGAGTGTGAGGTTTAGGGTTAGGGTTAGGGTTACCTTGAGGGTTAGGGTTCGGGTTAGGGTTAGGGTTAGGCTGAAGGTGAGGGTGGGTGTGAGGATTAGGTTTAGGTTTAGGGTTAGGGTTATTTTTAGTGTTATGGTTAGGGTTAAGTTTGCAGTGAGGGTGAGGCTCAGGGTGAGGGTTATGTTTAGGGTTAGGATTAGGGTTAGGGTTAGTGTTATTGTTAGGGTTAGGTTTAGAGTTACAGTGAGGTTGAGGTTGAGGGTGAGGGTTAGGTTTAGGGTGAGGTTTAGGGTTAGGGTTAGGATTCTGGTTAGGGTTCAGGTGAGGTTTATGGTTAGAGTTAGGCGGAGGGTTAGGGTGAGGTTTAGGGTAAGGGTTAGTGTTAGGGTTAGGGTGTGGGTGAGGGTTAGGCTGAGGTTTAGGGATAGGGTTAGATTTAGGATTAGGGTTAGGGTGAGCATAAGTATGATGGTAAGGGTGAGGCTTAGGCTTAGGTTTATGTTTAGGCTGAGGGTGAGGGTGGGGGTGAGGATTAGGGTTAGGGTGATGGTTAAGGTTAGGTTTAGTGGTATTGTTAGGGTTAGGGTTCGAGTTACAGTGAAGGTGAGGGTGCGAGTGAGGGTTAGGGTTAGGGTTAGGGTTAGGTTTAGGGTCAGTGTGAGGTTTAGGGTTAGATATAGGGTTAGGGGGAGGGTTACGGTTAGGTTTAGAGTTAGGGTCACGGTGAGGGTGAGGTTTAGGTTCAACATATAGGATTTGGGGGAGGGTTAGGGTTAGCTTAGGGTTAGGTTTATAGTTAGGGTGAGGTTTACAGTTAGGGTTAGGTTTAGGGTTAGAGTTACTGTGAGGGTGAGGCTTAGGGTTATGGTTAGGGTTAGGGTGAGGGTTAGGGTTAGGGTGAGGGTTAGATTTCGAATTACGGTGAGGGTGATGGTGCGGGTGAGTGTGAGGTTTAGGGCTAGAGTTAGGATTAGGGTGAGGATGAGGGTTAGGGTTAGGGTTAGTGTTAGATTTAGGGTTATGTTGAGGGTTAGGGTGAGGGTGAGGGTAAGGCTTAGTGTTAGAATTAGGATTAGGGTAAGGGTTAGTGTGAGTGTGAGGGTTAGTTTTAGGGTTAGGCTTAGGGTTAGGCTGAGTATGAAGTTGAGGGTGAGGGTTAGGGTTAGGGTTAGAGTTGGGGTTTGGTTGAGGGTGAGGTTTAGGGGTAGGGTTAGGGTCAGGGTGAGGGGTAGGGTAAGGGTGAGGGTTAGGGTGTGGGTGACGGCAAGGGTAAAGGTGAGGGTTAGGCTGAGGGTGAGGGTTACGTTAAGAGTGAGGGTTAGGGTTAGGGTGAGGGTTAGGTTTAGGGTCAGGTTGAGGGTGAGGATTAGATTGAGGATTAGTGTTAGGGTTAGTGTGAGGTTTAGGGTGAGGATGAGGATTAGGTTTAGGGTGAGGTCTAGGGTGAGGGTGAGGGATAGGGATAGTGTTAGGGTAAGGTTTAGGGTTAGGGTGATGGTTAGGGTTAGTGTGAGCATTAGTGTTAAGTTAGGGTTAGTGTTAGGGTGAGGGTAAATGTTAGGGTGAGGGTGAGGATTAGGGTGAGGGTAATGGTTGAGGTGAGGTTTAGGGTTAGGGTTATTGTTAGGGTAACGGTTAGGGTTACTGTTACAGTGAGAGTTAGGTTTAGGTTTAGGATGAGGTTTAGGTTAGGGTTAGAGTTAGGGTTAGGGTGAGGGTGAGGTTTAGGGTTAGAGTTAGGGATAGTGTTAGGGTTAGGAATAGGATGAGGGTTAGGGTTAGGCTTAGGCTTAGGCTTAGGCTGAGGCCGAGCATGAGGGTCAGGGTTAGGGTTAGATTTAGGGTGAGGGTTAGGGTTAGGGTTAGGGTGAGTTTTAGTATGAGGTTTAGGGTTAGGATTAGGTTTAGGTTGAGGACTAGGGTGATGGTTAGGGTGAGGTTTAGGGATAGGTTTAGGTTTAGGATTTGGGTTAGGGTGAGGGTGAGTGTGAGTGTTAGGGTCAGGGTTAGTGTGAGGCTTAGGGTTAGGGTGAGGGTTATTGTTAGGGTTTGGATTAGGGTTAGGGTGAGGCTGAGGATTAGGGTTAGGTTTAGGTTTAGGTTTAGTGTTTAAATTAGGTTTAGGATTAGTGTTAGTGTTAATGTTATGGTTAGGGTTACCTTGAGGGTTAGGTTTAGGGTTAGGGTTAGGGTTACACTAAGGATGAGGTGGGAGTGAGGATTAGGGTTAGGGTTAGGGTTAGGGTTATTGTTAGTGTTATGGTTAGTGTTAAGTTTGGGGTGAGGGTGAGGCTGAGGGTGAGGTTTATGTTTAGGTTTAAGATTAGGGTTAGGGTTAGTGTTATTGTTAGTGTTAGGATTAGAGTTACAGTGAGGTTAAGATTGAGGGTCAGGGTTAGGTTTAGGGTGAAGTTTAGGATTATAGTTAGGGTTAGGGTTAGGGTGAGGGTGAGGGTGTGGTTTAGGGTTAGAGTTAGTTTAGGGGGAGGGTTAGGGAGAGGGTTAGGTTGAGGTTTAGGGATAGGTTTAGGGTTAGGATTACAGTTAGGGTGAGCATGAGTATGAGGGTTAGGGTGAGGCTTAGGCTTAGGATTAGGCTGAGGGTGAGGGTGGGGGTGAGGATTAGGGTGAGGCTGATGGTTGGAGTTAGGATTACTGTTATTGTTAGGGTTAGGTTTCGAGTTTCAGTGAAGGTGTGAGTGCTGGTGTGGGTTAGTGTTAGGCTTAGTGTTAGGCTGAGCATAAAGTTGAGTGTGAGGATTATTGTTAGGGATAGGGTGAGGTTTAGTGTTATGGTTAGGGTTAGAGTTAGGGTTAGGTTGAGGGTGAGGTTTAAGGGTAGGCTTAGGTTCAGGGTGATGGTTAGGGTTAGGGTTAGGGTGAGGGTTAGATTGAGGAATAGTGTTAGGGTTAGTGTGAGGTTTAGGGTGAGGATGAGGTTTAGGGTTAGGGTTAGGTTTAGGATTAATGTTAGGGTTAGGTTGAAGGTGAGGGTTACGGTGAGGGAGAGGTTTAGGTTTAGAGTTATGGTTAGGATTAGGGTTAGGGTTAGTGTGAGTGTGAGGGTTAGATTTAGGGTTAGGGTGAGGGTTAGTGTTAGGCTGAAGGTGAGGGTGAGGGTTAGGGTAAGGGTGAGTGTTAGGGTTAGGTTTAGGGTGAGGGTTAGTGTTCGGGTTAAGTTCAGTGTGAGGATGAGGGTTAGGGTTAGGTTGAGGGTTAGGGTGAGGTTTAGGGTTAGGATTAGGGTGAGGTTTAGGGTTAGGTTTAGGGTTAGGGTTAGCGTTATGGTGAGGGTTCGATTGAGGTTTAGGTTTCTGGTTAGGGTTTGTGTTACGTTTAGTGTGAAGATGAAGGTTAGGGTTAGGGTGAGGATGAGGGTTAGAATTAAGTTTAGGGTGAAGGCTAGGGTGAGGGTTAGGATTAGGGTGAGGCTGGGGGTGAGGATTAGGGTTAGGTTACGGTTATTGTTAGGGTGAGGGTGAGTTTTAGGGTTAGAGTTAGATTTTGGGGGAGGGTTAGGGTGAGGTTTAAGGTTAGGGTTAGTGTCAGTGTTAGGGTCAGGGTGAGGGTTAGTTTGAGGTTTAGGGGTAGGTTTAGGGTTAGGATTAGAGTTAGGGTGAGCATGAGTATGAGGGTTAGGGTGAGGCTTAGGCTTAGGGTTAGGCTGAGGGTGATGGTGGTTGTGAGGATTAGGGTTAAGGTGATTGTTAGGTTTAGGGTTAGTGTTATTGTTAGGGTTAGGGTGTGAGTTTCGGTGAGGGTTCGGGTTCGGGTGAGAGTTAGTTTTAGGGTTAGGGTGGGATTTAGGGTTAGGGTTAGGTTTAGGGTGAGGATGAGGTTTAGTGTTAGATATAGGGTTAGGGGTAGGGTTAGGGTGAGGGTAAGGGTTAGGGTTAGTGTTAGGGTGAGGGTAAGGTTTAGGGTTAGACTTAGGGTTAAGGTGAGGCTTAGGGTGAGGTTTAGGATTAGGGTTAGGATTAGAATTAATGTAAGGATTAGGTTGAGTGTGAGTGTTAGGGTTTTGGTTAGGGTTAGGCTTAGGGATACACTGAGGGTGAGGGTGAGTGTTAGGTTTAGGGTGAGGGTTAGGTTTAGGATTAGGGTGAGAGTTAGGGTTCAG
The DNA here is from genome assembly GCF_024711535.1 of Dipodomys merriami. NCBI lineage: Eukaryota > Metazoa > Chordata > Mammalia > Rodentia > Heteromyidae > Dipodomys > Dipodomys merriami. Next base: position 698,005 of record NW_027205592.1, on the reverse strand, counting down.
GTTAAGTTTTGGGTTAGGGTGAAGGTTAGGGTTACATTGAAGGTGAGGTTTAGGGTTAGGTTGTTGGTTAGGGTTAGGGTTAGGATGAGGTTTAGGTTTAGGGTTAGTGTGAGGCTTAGGATGAGTATTAGGGTTATGATTAGGGTTAGGGTGAGGGCTAGTGTGAGTGTTAGGTTTACATTAAGGGTGAGAGTTAGGGTTAGGGTGAGGGTTAGTGTTAGGATTAGGGTTAGGTTGAGGGTTCGGGTTCGGATTAGGGTTAGAGTTAAGGTTATTATTAGAGTTAGGGTTAGGGTTACGGTGAGGGTGAAGGTGAGGGTTAGGGTTACGGTTATGTTGAGGTTTAGGGTTAGAGTTAGTGTTAGGGTGAGGGTGAGGTTTAGGGTTAGAGCTAGGTTTAGGGTGAGGGTTAGGTTTAGGTTTAGTGTTAGGGTTAGTGTTAGGGGAAGGGTATGGGTTAGGGTTAGGGTTACGGATAGGATTATTGTTAGGGTGAGGGTGAGTGTGTGTTTTAGGGTTAGGTTTAGGGTTAGGCTTAGGGTGAGGCTGAGGGTGAGGTTGAGGGTGAGGGTTAGGGTTAGGGTGAGGGTTAGGGTTAGGTTTAGTGGCAGGGTTAGGATGAGTGTCAGGTTTAGGATTAGTGTTAAGGTAAGGGCTAGGGTGAGGATGAGGTTTAGGGTTAGGTTTAGGCTTAGGTTTAGCTTTAGGGTTAGGGTGAGGGATAGGGTGAGGTTGAGGTTTAGGGTTAGAGTTAGGGTTAGGGTGAGGCTGAGGGTGAGGTTTAGGTTTAGGGTTTGAGTTAGAGTTAGAGTCAGGGTTAGGGTGAGGGTTAGGGTCAGGGTTAGGGTGAGGGTGAGGGTTAGAGTTATGGTTAGGATTACGTTTAGTGTTAGGGTTAGGTTTAAGTTTAGGTTTAGGCTTAAGGTTAGGCTGAGGGTGAGGGTGAGGGTTAGGGTTAGGGTGAGGGTTAGGGTTAGGGTTATGGGGATGTTTAGGATGAGGTTTAGGGTTAGGATTAGGGTTAGGTTGAGGGTGAGGTTTAGGGTTAGGGTTAGGGTGAGGTTTAGGGTTAGGGTAAGGGTTAGGGTGAGGGTGAGGTTTAGGGTTAGATTTATGGTAAGGTTGAGGCTGAAGTTCAGGGTTAGTGTTAGGGTTAGTGTTACAGTTAGAATTAGGGTGAGGGTCAGGGTGAGGGTTAGGGTTAGGGTTAGGGTTAGGGTTAGGGTTAGGGTGAGAGTTAAGGATCGGTTAAATTTAGGGTTAGTGTGAGGATTAGCATTAGGGTGAGGGCTAGGGTGTGGGTGAGGGTTACGTTTAGTGTTACGGTAAGGTTTAGGTTTAGTATTAGGGTTAGGGTGAGGCTTGGGACGGGGGTTAGTGTTACGGTGAGGGTGAGGGTTAGGGTTAGGGTGACGGTTACGGTTAGAATTAGGGTTATGGTGAGGGTGAGTGTTATTGTTAGGGTTAGGGTTAGGGTTGGGGTTACGGTGAAATTGAGGTTTAGGGTTAGGGTAAGGGTGAGGTTTAGTGTTAGGGTTAGGGTTAGAGTTAGGTTTAGGGTTAGGGTGTGGTTTAGGGTTAGAGTTAGGGTAAGGGTGAGGCTGAGGTTCAGGGTTAGAGTTAGGGTAAGGGTGAGGCTGAGGTTGAGGGTTAGGTTTAGGTTTAGGGATAGGTTTAGGATTAGGGTAAGGGTTAGGGTGAGTGTGAGATTTAGGTTTAGGTTTAGGGTTAGGCTTAGGCTTAGGGTTAGGCTGAGAGTCATGGTGAGGGTGAGGGTTAGGGTTAGGTTGAGTGTTAATGTTAGGGTTAAGGTGAGAGTGAGGGTTCTGTTAAAGTTAGGGTTAGGGTGAGGGATAAGGTAAGGATTAGTGTTAGGGTGAGGGCTAGGGTGGGGGTGAGGATTAGGGTTAGTGTTAGGGTAATGTTTAGGGTTAGGGGTAGGTTTTGCATTAGGGTTAGGATGATGGTTAGGGTTAAGATTATGGTTAGGGTGAGGGTGATTGTTAGGATTAGGGTTAGGGTTAGGGTTAGGTTTAGGGTTAAGATTCGTGTTATTGTTAGAGTTAGGGTTAGCGTAATGGTGAGTGTGAGGGTGAGGGTGAGGGTGAGGTTTAGGGTTAGGTTTAGGGTTAGTTTTAGGATTAGCGTTAGGGTGAGGTGAGGTTTAGGGTTAGATTTAGAGTTAGTTGGAGCATTAGGTCGAGCGTTAATGTTAGGGTTAGTGTTAGGGTTAAGGTTATGGTGAGGGTTAGGTTGATGTTTAGGGATAGGGTTAGGGTTAGGGTTAGTTTTAGGGTTAGGCTGAGGGTCAGTGTGAGGTTTAGGGTTAGGGTTAGGCTTAGGCATTGTGTTAGGCAGAGGGAGAGTGTGGGGGTGAGTATTAGGGTTAGGGTGATGGTTAGGGTTAGGGTTAGGATGAGTGTTAGGATGAGGGGTTGGGTTAGCATTAGGGTTAGGTTGAGGGCTAGGTTGAGGGTGAGGGTTAGGTTAATGGTTAGGCTTAGGCTTAGGGTTAGGGTGAGCATGAGTTTGAGGGTGAGGGTTAGGGTTAGGGATAGCATGAGGTTTAGTGTTAGGGTTAGGGTTAGAGTTAGGGTTAGTGTGAGGTTGAGGTTTAGGTGTAGGGTTAGGGTCAGGGTGAGGGGTAGGGTTAGGGTGAGGGTTAGGGTGGGGGTGACGGTAAGTGTAAAGTTGAGGGTTAGGCTGAGGATGAGGGTTATTTTAAGGGTGAGGGTTACGTTTAGGGTGATGGTTAGGGTTAGGGTTAGGGTGAGGGTGAGGGTTAGATTGAGGATTAGTGTTAGGTTTAGTGTGAGGTTTAGGGTGAGGATGAGTGTTAGTGTTAGGGTGAGGGCTAGGGTGAAGGTGAGGGTGAGGGTGAGGGTGAGGATTAGTGTGAGGGTTAGTGTGAGGTTTTGGGTGAGCATGAGGTTTAGGGTTAGGGTTAGGTTTAGGATTAATGTTAGGTTTAGGCTTAAGGTGAGGGTTAAGGTGAGGGTGAGTTTTAGGGTTAGTGTTATGATTAGGATTAGCATTAGGGTTAGGGTGAGTGTGAGGGTTTGGCATAGAGTTAGGGTTAGGCTTAGTGTTAGGCTGAAGGTGAGGGTAAGTTTGAAGGTTAGGGTTAGGGGGAGGGTTAGGTTTAGGATTAGGGTGAGAGTTTGGTTTCAGTTTAAGTTTAGGGTTAGGGTGAGGGTGAGGGTAAGGGTTAAATTGAGGGTGAGGGTTAGGGTTAGGTTGAGGGTTAGGGTTAGGATTAGGGTTAGGTTGAGGGTTAGGTTTAGGGTTAGGGTTAGGGTGAGGTTGAGGGTGAGGGTTAGGTTTAGTGTTAGGGTGAGGGTTAGGATGAGGGTTAGGGTTAAGATTAGGTTTAGGGTGAGGGTTAGGGTGAGGATGAGGTTTAGGTTTAGGGTTAGGGTGAGGTTTTGGGTTAGGTTTAGGGTTAGGGTTAGGGTGAGGGTGAGGTTTAGGCTTAGACTTAGGGTTTAGGATTAGGGTTAGGATTAGGGTTTGGGTAAGCATTAGGGTGCGTGTGAGGGTTAAGGATAGGGTTAGGATTAGGCTAAGCATTACACTGAGGGTGAGGGAGAGGGTGAACTTTAGGGTTAGGCTGAGAGTTAGGGCTAGCTTTAGGATTAGAGTTAGGGTTCAGGTTAAGTTTAGGGTTAGTGTGAGGGTTAGGGTGAGGGTTAGGATGAGGATTAGAGTTAAGATTTGGGTTAGGTTGAGGGCTAGGGTGAGGGTGAGGTTTAGGGTTAGTATTAAGGTGAGGTTTAGGTTTAGGTTTAGGGTTAGAGTGATGGTTAGGGTGAGGGTTAGGGTTACAGTAAGGGTGAGGGTTTGGGTGAGGGTGAGGGTTAGGATTAGGGGTAGGGTTAGGGTTATTGTTAGGGTTAGGGTTAGGGTTACGGTGAGGGCTAGGGTTAACGTTAGGGTTAGGGTTAGGCTTAGGCTGATGGTGAGGTTGGGGGTTGTGGTGAGGATTAGGATTAGGGTTAGGGTTAGGGTTATTGTGAGTGTTATGGTTAGGGATAAATTTGCGGTGAGCGTGAGGCTGAGGCTGAGTTTTATGGTTATGATTAGTGTTAGGCTTAGTGTTATTGTTAGGGTTAGGGTTATAGTTACGGTGAGATTGACGGTGAGGGTGAGGGTTAGGTTTAGGGTGAGGGTTAGGGTTTGGGTTAGGGTTAGAGTTAGTGTTAGTGTGAGGGTGAAGTTTAGGATTAGAATTAAGCTTAGGGTGAGGGTTAGGGTTAGTGTTAGGGTTAGCTTTAGAGTGAGAGTTAGGGGGACGGTTTGGGTTAGGGTTAGGGATAAGGATAGGATTAGGGATAGGTCGAGGGTGAGTTTGTGTGTTAGGGTTAGGTTTAGGTTTAGGTTTAAGGATATGCTGAGGTTGATGTTGAGGGTGAGGGTTAGGGTTAAGTTGAGTGTTAGGTTTAGGGTTAGGGGGAGGGTTAGGATGAGGGTTAGGGTTAGGATTGGGTTAAGGTAAGGGCTAGGGTGAGGGTGAGGTTTAGGGTTAGGTTTCGGTTGTGGTTTAGGGTTAAGGTTAGGGTTAGGGTTAGGGTGAGGGTGAATTTTAGGGTTAAAGTTAGGGTTAGGGTGAGGCTGAGGGTGAGGGTTAGGTTTAGGGTTAGTGTTAGGTTTAGGGTTAGGGTTAGTTGAGGGTTAGAGTGAGGGTGAGCATTAGGGTTGGGGTTAGGATTAAGATTAGTTTTAGTGTTAGGGTGAGTCTGAGGTTTAGGTTTAGGTTTAGGGTTAGGATTAAGTTTAGGCTGAGAGTGAGGGTTAGGTAGAGGGTTAGGGTTAGGGTGAGAGTTAGGTTTAGGGTTATGGGGAGGTTTAGGATGAATGTTAGGGTTAAGATTAGTGTTAGGGTGAGGGCTAGGGTGAGGGTGTGGTTTAGTGTTAGGGATACGGTGAGGTTGAACGTTAGGGTTAGGGTTAGGTTTAGGGTGAGGTTGAGGTTTAGGGTTAGAGTTAGGGTAAGGTTGAGGCTGAGGATGAGGGTTAGGTTTAGGGTTAGTGTTAGAGTTAGGGTTAAGGTGAGGGTTAGGATGAGGTTGAGGGTTAGGCTTAGGGTTAGGATTAAGATTAGGGTAAGTGTTAGGGTGAGTGTGAGGGTTAGAGTTAGAGTTAGGCTTAGGCTTAGGGTTAGGCTGAGAGTGAGGGTGAGTGTGAGGGTAAGGGTTAGGGTGAGGTTTAGGGTTAGGTTTAGGGTGAGAGTTAGGGTTCGATTAATTTTAGGGTTAGGTTGAGGGTTAGGGTTAGGATTAGTATTAGGATGAGTGCTAGGGTGAGGGTGAGGGTTAGGGTTAAGTTTAGGGTGAGGTTTAGAGTTAGGATTAGGGTTTGGGTTAGGGTTAGGATGAGGGTTAGGGTTACGGTGAGGGTGAGGGTTAGGGTTAGGTTGAGGGTTAGAGTTACGATTATGGTTAGGGTGATGGTGAGTGTTAGGATAAGTGTTAGGGTGAGGGCTAGGGTGAGGGTGAGTGTTAGAGCTAGTGTTAGGTTTAGGGTGGGGTTTAGGATTAGAGTGAGTGTTAGGGTTAGTGCAAGGGTTAGTGTTAGGTTTAGGGTTAGTGTTAGGATGAGTGTAAGTGTTAGGGTGAGGGTTAATGTTAGGGTGAGGATTATTGTTAGGGTAAGGGTTAGGGTTACGGTTACGGTTATTGTTAGGGTTAGGGTTAGGGTTACGATTACGGTGAGGGTGAGGGTGAGGTTAGGTTTAAGTTTAGGGTGAGGTTTAGTGTTAGGGTTAGGGTTAGAGTTAGGGTTAGGGTGAGGGTGAGGTTTAGGGGTAGAGTTAGGGTTAGGGTGATGGTTAGGGTTAGGGTTAGTGTTATTGTTAGGGTTAAGGTACGAGTTATGGTGAAATTGAAGGTGCGGTTTAGGGTTAGGGTTAGGGTTAGGGTGGGGTTAAGGGTTAGGGTTAGGATTAGGTGAGGGTGAGGTTTAGGGTTAGATATAGGGTTAGGGAGAGGCTTAGGGGGAGGGTTAGTGTTAGGGTTAGTGTTAGGGATAGGGTGAGGGTGAGGGTTAGGTTTAGGGTTAGGGTGAGCGTGAGGTTTAGGTTTAGGGTTAGGATTAGGGTTAGAATTATGGAGAGGGTGAGGGTTCGGGTGAGTGTGAGGGAAAGATTTAAGTTTAGGTTTAGGCTTAGGGTTAGGCTTAGGGTTAGGCTGACGGGAGGGTGATGGTGCGGGTTAGGGTTAGGGTGAGGGTTAGGGTTAGGGTTATGGGGAGGGTTAAGATGAGCGGTAGTTTTAGGATTAGGGTTAGGGTGATGGCTAGTGTGAGGGTGATTGTTAGGGTTAGGGTTAGGGTTAAGGTGAGGCTTAGGGTGAGGTTTAGGATTAGGGTTAGGATTAGGATTAGAGATTTAGGGTTACAGTTAGGGTAAAGGTTAGGGTGAGGGTTAGGTTGAGGTTTAGGGTTAGGATTAGTTTTAGGGTTAGGATTAGGGTTAGGTTTAGGTTTAGTGTTAGGGTTAGGGTTAAGGTTAGCCTTAGGCTTAGGGTTAGGCTGAGGGTGAGGGTGGGGGTGAGGATTAGGGTTAGGGTGATCGTTAGGGTTAGGGTTAGTTTGAGGGTTAGCATTAGAATTAGGGTTAGGGTGAGGGCTAGGTTGAGGATGAGGGTTATTTTAAGGGTTACTCTTACTCTTAGGGTTATGCTTAGCATGAGGTTGAGGGTGAGGGTTAGGGTTAGGGTGAGGGTTATGGTTAGGGTGAGGGTTAGGGTTATGGTTACGGTTATTGTTAGGGTTAGGGTTAGGGTTACGATTACAGTGAGGGTGAGGGTGAGGGTTAGGGTTAGGTTTAGGGTGAGGTTTAATGTTAGGGTTAGGGTTAGAGTTAGGGTTAGGGTGAGGGTGAGGTTTAAGGGTAGGATTAGGATCAGGGTGAGGGGTAGGGTTAGGGTGAGTTTTAGGGTGGGGGTGACGGTAAGGATAAAGGTGAGGGTTAGGCTGAATGTGAGGGTTATGGTAAGGGTGAGGGTTAGGTTTGGGGTGATGTTTCGGTTAGGGTTAGCATGAAGGTGAGGGTTAGATTGAGGATTAGTGTAAGGGTTAGTGTGAGGTTTAGGGTGAGGATGAGGGTTAGGGTTAGGGTGAGGGCTAAGGTGAGGGTAAGGGTGAGGGTTAGATTGAGGATTAGTGTTAGGGTTAGTGTGAGGTTTAGGGTGATGATGAGGTTTAGGGTTAGGGTTAGTGTTAGGCTTAAGGTGAGGGTTAGGTGAGAGTGAGGTTTAGGGTTAGTGTTAGGATTAGGATTAGGGTTATGGTGAGGGTTAGTGTGAGGTTTAGGGTTAGGGTTAGGGTTAGGCCTAGTTTTAGGCTGAAAGTGAGAGTGAGGGAGGAGGATTAGGGTTTGGGTGAGGTTTAGCGTTAGAGTTAGGGTGAGAGTTAAGGTTCGGGTTAAGTTTCGGGTTAGGGTGAGGGTTAGAGTAAGGGTTACAGTGAGGGTGAGGGTTAGGGTTAGCTTGAGGGTTAGGATTAGGGTTAGGGTGTGGGCTGTGGTGAGGGTGAGGTTTACGGTTAGGGTTAAGTTGAGGTTTAAGTTTAGGTTTAAGGGAAAGGTTAGGGTAAGGGTGAGGGTGATATTTAGGGATAGAGTTAGGTTTAGGGTGAGGTTTAGGTTGAGGGTTAGGTTTAGGGTGAGTGTTAGATTAAGGTTTAGGTTTAGGGTTATGGTTAGGGTGAGGGTTAGCTTGAGGGTTAGGGTTACGGTGAGGGTGAGGGTTAGGGTTAGGGTGAGGGTTAGGTTTAGATTTAGGGTAAGGGTGAGGGGGAGTGTTAGGAATAGGGTTAGGGTGAGAGTTAGGCTTAGGGTTAAGGTTAAGGTGTGGGTGAGGGTGAGGGTTAGGGTTAAATTTAGGGTGAGATTTAGGATGAGGATTAGGGTTAGGATTAGGGTTAGGGTGAGGGTGATGGTTAGGGTTAGTGTTTGGGTGAGGTTTAGGGTAAGGGTTAGGGTGAGGGTTAGGATGAGGGTTAGAGTTATGGTGAGTGTTTGTTTTAGGGTTAGGGTTAGGGTCAGTGTTAGGATCAGTGTTACGGTGAGGGTGAGGGTTATTGTTAGGGTTAGGCTTAGGGTTAAGGTTAAGGTGAGGGTGAGGGTTAGGTTTAGGGTCAATTTGAGGTTTAGTGGTATGGTTAGGGTTAGAGTTATGGTTAGGGTTCGGGTGAGGTTGAGGATTAAAGTTAGGGTAAGTGTGAGGCTTAGGTTGAGGTTTATGTTTAGGGTTAGTGTTAGAGTTAGGTTTAGGGTGAGGGTTAGGGTGAGGGTGAGGCTTAGGCTTAGGGTTAGGTTTAAGATTAGGGTAAGGGTTAGGGTGAGTGTGAGAGTTAAGTTTAGGATTAGGCTTAGGGTTAGGCTGAGAGTGAGGGTGAGCGTGAATGTTAGGGTTTTGGTGAGGGTTAGGGTTAGTGTTAGCATGAGAGTTAGGGTTTGGTTAAGTTTAGGGTTAGGGTGAGGGTTACGGTTAAAATTAGGATTAGGGTGAGGGTTAGGGTTAGGGTTAGTGTGAGTGTTAGGGTTAGGGTTAGGGTTAGGGTTTGGGTTAAGGTTAGGGTTAGGGTTAGGTTTAGTTTTAGGGTTATATTTAGGGTAGGGTTAGGGTTAGGGTTAGGGTTAGGGTTATTTTTAGTTTTCGGTTTAGGATGAGGTTTAGGTTTAGGGTTAGGGTTAGAGTTAGGGTTTGGATGAGGGTGAGGTTTAGGTTTAGTGTTAGAGTTAGTGTTAGGTTTAGGGTTAGGCTGAAGCTTAGGGTTAGGGTTAGGGTTAGACTTTGGCTTAGGCTTAGGCCCGGCATGTGGGTGAGTGATAGGTTTAGGTTTAGGGTGAGGGTTAAGGTTAGGGTTAGGCTGAGGGTTAGGTTGAGATTTACAGTTAGGAATAGGGTTAGGGTAGGGGCTAGGTTGAGGGTTAGGGTAAGGGTTAAGGTTAGGGATAGGGTTAGGTTTAGGATAAGGGTTAGGATGAGGGTGAGTGTGCGGATTAGGGTTAGGGTTAGGGTTAGGCTTAGGGTTAGGGTGAGGTTTAGGGTTAGGGTTTGGTTAGGGTGAGGGTGAGGCTGAGGATTAGTTTTAGGTTTCGGGATAGGTTTAGGGTTAGGGTTAGTGTTAGTGTAAGGGTTAGGCTTACAATGAGGTTTAGGGTTATGGATAGGGTTATGGTTAGGTTTAGGGTTAGTGTTATTGTTAGGGTTAGAGTTACGGTGGAGTTGAGGGTGAGGGTGAGGGTTAGGGTTAGGGTGAGGTTTAGGGTTAGGGTTAACGTTAGGGTGAGGGTGAGTTTGAGGTTTAGGTTTAGAGTTAGGGTTAGGTTTTGTGTTAGGGTGAGGATTAGATTGAGGATTAGGGTTATGGTTAGTGTGAGGTTTAGGTTGAGGATGAGGGTTAGGGTTAGGGTGAGGGTGAGGGTTAGAATCAGGGTTCGGGTGAGGGTGAGGGTGAGTGTGAGGATTAGGGTAGGGTTAGGGTTAGGGTTAGGTTTAGGATTAGGATTAGTTTTATTGTTTGGGTTAGGGTTAGAGTTACAGTGAGGGTGAGGGTTAGGCTTAGGCTTAGCCTTATTCTTAGGGATAGGCTGAGCTTGAGGTTGAGGGTGAGGGCTAGGTTTAGGGTGATGGTTAGGTTTATGGTTAGGGTGAGGTTTAGGATGAGGTTTAGGGTTAGGGTGAGGTTTAGGGTGAGGGAGATGCTAAGGGAAAAGGTATGGTTTAGGCTGAGGGTGAAGGTTAAATAAGGGTGAGGGTTAAAGTTCAGTTTAGGGTTAGGGTAAGGGTTAGGGTTAGAGGTAGGGTGAGGGTTAGATTGAGGATTAGGGTTAGGGTCAGTGTGATGTTTAGTGTGAGGATGCGGGTTAGGTTTAAGGTGAGGTTGAGGGTTAGAATCAGGGTTAGGGTGAGGGCTATGGTGAGGGTGAGGGTTTGGGTTAGGGTTTGGGTGAGGTTTAGGATTAGGTTGAGGGTTAGGTTTAGTGTGAGGGTTAGTGTTAGGGTTAGGGTTAGTGTTAGAGTGAGGGTAAGTGTTATGGTGAGGGTTAGCCTTAGGGTGAGGGTTATGGTTAGGGTGAGGAATAGGGATAGGGTTAGGGTTATTTTTAGGGTTAGGGTTAGGGTTACGGTTACGGTGATGGTGAGGGTGAGGGTTAGGTTTAGGCTTAGGCTGAGGGTGAGGTTTAGTGTTAGGGTTAGGAATAGAGTTAGGGTTAGGGTGAGGCTGAGGGTGAGGGTTAGGGTTAGGGTTAATGTTATTGTTAGGGATAGGGTGAGGTTTAGTTTTAGGGTTAAGTTAGGCTTAGGATTAGGGTTAGGGTGAGGGTTAGTGTGAGGGTTATGGTTATGTTAGGCTTAGGCTTAGGGTTAGGGTGAGGATTAGGTTTAGGGTTTGGGTTAGGGTGAGGGTGATGCTGAGGATTAGGGTTAGGTTTAGGTTTAGGTTTAGGGTTAGCGTTAGGGATAGGGTTAGGTTTACGGTGAGGGTTAGGGTTAGCATTAGGGATAGGGTTAGGCTTAGGGTTAGGCAGAGTGTGAGGGTGTGGTTGAGGATTAGGGTGGGGGTTAGGGTTAGGGTTAGGGGAGGGTTAGGATGAGCATTACGGTAAGGATTATGGTTAGGTTGAGGGCTAGGATGAGCGTGAGATTTAGGGTTAGGCTTAGGGTTAGAGTTAGGGTGAGGGTGAGGTTTAGGGTTAGAGTTAGGGTTAGGGTGAGGCTGAGGATGAGGGTTAGGTTTAGTGTTAGAGTTAGGGTTAGGTTGAGTGTTAGGGTGAGGGTGAGGGTTAGGGTTAGGGTTGGGCTTAAGCTTAGGGTTAAGCTGAGGGTGCGTGTGATGGTGAAGGTTAGGGTGAGGGTGAGGGTAAGTGTTAGGGTTACAGTGAGCGTGAGGGCTAGGGTTAGGTTGAGGGTTAGGGTGAGGGTAAGGGTTAGAGTTAGTGTGAGGGTTAGGGTTAGGCTTAGGGTTACACTGACGGAGAGGGTGAGCGTGAGGGAGAGGGTTAGGGTGAGGTTTAGGTTTAGAGTTCGGGTTAGGGTGAGGGTTAGGGTGAGGTTTACGGTTAGGGTGAGGGTTAGGTTTAAGGGTAGGGTGAGGGTGTGGGTTAGATTGAGGATTAGTGTTAGAGTTATTGTGAGGTTTAGGGTGAGTATGAGGGTTAGGTTTATAGGTTTATTGTGAGTGTTAGGTTGAGGGTGAGGGTTAGGCTTAGGGTTCGGGTGAGGATTAGGTTTAGGGTGATGGTTAGGGATAGTGTGAGTGTTAGTGCTAGGGTTAGAGTTAGTGTTAGGGTGAGGATAAGTGTTAGGGTGAGGGTTAGTGTTAGGGTGGGGGTTATGGTAAGGGTGAGGGTTAGGTGTAGATTTAGGGTTACTGTTAGGGTTAAGGCTACGGTTAAGGTGAGGGTGAGTGTGAGGGTTAAGTTTAGGGTTACAATGAGTTTTAGGTTTAGGGTTTGAGTTAGATTTAGGATTAGGGTGAGGGCTAGGTGATGGCTTAGGGTGAGGGTTATGGTTAGGGATAGGGTTAGGTTTAGGATTTAGTTTACGGTGACGGTGAGTGTGAGGGTTAGGGTTGGGTTAGGGTTAGGGATAGGGTTAGGGTTATTGTTAGTGTTATGTTTAGGGTTAAGTTTGCGGTGTGGGTGAGGCTGAGAGTGAGGTTAATGGTTAGGGTTAGGGTTAGAGTTAGTGTTATTGTTAGGTTTAGCGTTAGAGTTACTTTGAAGTTTTAGGTGAGGGTGAGGGTTAGGGTTAGGGTGAGGTTTAGGGTGAGGTTTAGGGTTAGGATTAGAGTTAGTGTGAGGGGGAGGATTAGGGTTAGAGGTAGGGTTAGGGGGACAGTTAGGATGAGGTTCAGGGTTAGGGTTAGGGTTCGGTTTAGGGTGAGGGGGAGGTTTAGGTTGAGGTTTAGGGATAGGGTTAGCTTTAGGATTAGGGTTAGGGAGAGGTTGAATGTGAGGGTTAGCGTGAGGGTTAGGTTTAGGCTTAAGGTTAGGCTGAGGGTGAGGGAAATTTTGAGGGTTAGGGTTAGGGCTAGGTTTAGGGTTATGGGGAGGGTTTGGATGAGCGTTAGGGTTAGGATTAGGGTTAGGGTGAGGGCTAGGGTGAGGGTGAGTTTTAGGGTTAGGGTTAGGGTGAGGTTTAGCGTTAGGTTTAGGGTTAGGGTTAGGGTGAGGCTGAGGTTTAGGGTTATAGTTAGGGTTAGTGTTAGAGTTAGGGTAGGGTGAGGTTTAGGGTGTGGGTGAGGGTTAGCCTTAGTGAAAGCATTAGGATTAGGGTAAGGGTTAGGGTGTGTGTGAGGGTTAGGTTTAGGATGACGTTTAGGTTCAGGGTTAGGTTTAGAGTTAGGTTTAGGGTGAGGGTGAGGTTTAGGGTTAGAGTTAGGTTTAGGGTTAGGGTTAGGGTTTGGCTTAGGGTTAGGCTGAGGGTCGAGGTGTGGATTAGAGTTAGTGTTACCGTTAGGGTTATTGTTAGTGTTATGGTTAGAGTTACGTTTGCGGTGAGGGTGAGGCTGAGGGTGAGGGTTATGTTTAGGGTTAGGGTTAGGGTTAGGGTTAGTGTTATTGTTAGGTTTAGAGTTAGAGTTACTTTGAGGTTTTGGGTGAGGGTGAGGGTTAGGGTTAGGGTAAGGTTTAGGGTTCAGGTTAGGGTTAGGGTGAGGGTGAGGTTTAGGGTTAGAGTTAGGGTTAGGGGGAAGGTTAGGGTGAGTTTCAGGGTTAGGGTTAGTGTTAGGTTTAGGGTGAGGGTGAGGTTTAGGTTGAGGTTTAGGGATAGGGTTACGTTTAGGATTAGGGTTAGGGTGAGGGTGAGTGTGAGGGTTAGGGTGACGTTTAGGTTTAGGTTTAGGTTTGGGCTGAGGGTGAGTGTGAGTTTGAGGTTTAGGGTTAGGGTGAGGGTTCGGGTTAGGGTTATGGTGAGGGTTTGGATGATTGTTAGGGTTAGGATTAGGGTTAGGATCAGGACTAGGGTGAGGGTGAGTTTTAGGGTTAGGATTAGGGTGAGGTTTAGAGTTAGGTTTAGGGTTAGGGTTAGGGTGAGGTTGAGTTTTAGGGTTAGGGTGAGGCTGAGGGTGAGGGTTAGGGTTAGGGTTAGTGTTAGAGTTAGGGTTAGAGTGAGGTTTAGCGTTAGGTTTAGGGATAGGGTTAGGGTGAGGTTGAGGTTTAGGGTTAGGGTGAGGCTGAGGGTGAGGGTTAGGGTTAGGGTTAGTGTTAGAGTTAGGGTTAGGGTGAGTTTTAGGTGTAGAGTTAGGGTTAGGGTGAGGGTTAGGGTGAGGTTTAGGGTTAGGGTGAGGGTTAGGTTTAGGGGTAGGGTGAGGGTGAGGGTTAGATTGAGGATTAGTGTTACGGTTATTGTGAGGTTTAGGGTGAGTATGAGGGTTAGGTTTAGGGTGAGGGTTAGGTTGAGGGTGAGAGATAGGGTTAGGGTTAGGGTGAGGATAAGGTTTAGAGTGATGGTTAGGGATAGTGTGAGGGTTAGTCTTAGGGTTAGAGTTAGTGTTAGGGTGAGGTTAAGTGTTAGGTTGAGGGTTAGGGTTAGGGTGAGGCTTATGGTAACTGTGAGGAATAGGGCTAGAATTAGGGTTACTGTTAGGGTTAGGGCTACGGTTAGGGTGAGGGTGAGGGTGAGGCTTATGTTTAGGTTTAGGATGTGGTTTAGGTTTAGGGTTAGGGTTAGATTTAGGTTTCTGGTGTGGGCTAGGTTGAGGCTTAGGGTGAGGGTTAGGGTTAGGGATAGGTTTAGGTTTAATATTAGGTTTAGGGTGAGGGTGAGTGTGAGGGTTAGGGTTAGGCTTAGGGTTAGGCTGGGGGTTAGGGTTAGGGTTTGGGTTAGGGTAAGGGTGAGGCTGAGGATTAGGGTTAGGTTTAGGGTTAGGGTGAGGGTTAGGGTGAGGGTGAGAGTTAGGTTTAGGGTTAGGATTATGATTAGGCTAAGGTTTAGGGTGAGTGTGAGTGTTAGGGTTAAGCTTAGGCTTAGGTTTAAGCTGAGGGTGAAGGTGAGGGTTAGGGTGAGGGTAAGGGTTAGAGTTAGTTTGAGGGTTAGGATTAGGGTTAGGGTTAGGCTTAGGGTTACAGTGATGGAGAGGGTGTGCCTGAGGGTGAGGTTTATGCGTAGAGTTAGGGTTAGGGTGAGTGTTAGGGTGAGGGTTAGGGTTAAGGTGAGGGTTAGGTTTAGGGGTAGGGTGAGGGTGAGGGTTAGATTGAGGATTAGTCTTCTGGTTATTGTGAGGTTTAGGGTGAGGATGAGGGTTAGGTTTAGGGTGAGGGTTAGGTTGAGGGTGAGGATTAGGGTTAGGGTTAGTTTGAGGATTACGGTTAGGGTGATCGTTAGGGATAGTGTGAGGGTTAGTGTTAGGGTTAGAGTTAGTGTTAGGGTGAGGGTAAGTGTTAGGGTGAGCGTTAGGTTTAGGGTGAGGGTTATGGTAAGGGTGAGGGTTAGGGCTAGGGTTAGGGTTACTGTTAGGGTTAAGGCTACGGTTATGGTGAGGGTGAGTGTGAGGGTTAGGTTTATGGTTAGGATGAGGTTTAGGTTTAGTGTTAGGTTTAGATTTAGGGTTAGGGTGAGGGCTAGGTTGAGGCTTAGGGTGAGGGTTAGGGTTAGGGTTTGGGTTAGGTTTAGGATTAGGTTTAGGGTGAGGGTGAGTGTGAGGGTTAGTTTTAGGTTTAGGGTTAGGCTTAGGGTAAGTGTGCGGGTTAGGGTTAGGGTGAGGTTGACGCTGAGGATTAGGGTTAGGTTTAGGGTTAAGGTTTGGGATAGGTTTAGGGTTAGGGTTAGGTTTAATGTTAGGGTTACAGTGAGGGTTAGCTTTAGGGTTAGGGTTACGGTTTGGCTTAGGGTTAGGCTGAGGGTGAGGGTAGGGGTGAGGATTAGGGTTAGTGTTAGGGTTAGGGTTATTGTTAGTGTTATGGTTAGGGTTAAGTTTTCGGTAAGGGTGAGGGTTATGGTTAGGGTTAGGTTTAGGGTTAGTGTTATTTTTAGGTTTAGAGTTAGAGTTACTTTGAGGTTTTGGGTGAGTGTGAGTTTTAGGGTTAGGGTGAGGTTTAGGGTGAGGTTTAGGGTTAGGGTTAGGATTAGGGTGAGTGTGAGGTTTAGGGTTAGAGTTAGGGTTAGGGGGAGGGTTAGGGGGAGGTTCAGGTTTAGGGTTATTTTTAGGTTTAGGGTGAGACTGAGGTTTAGTTTGAGGTTTAGGGATAGGGTTAGGTTTAGGATTAGGGTTAGGGTGAGGTTGAGTGTGAGGGTTAGGGTGTGGGTTAGATTTAGGCTTAGGGTTAGGCTGAGGATGAGGGAGACTTTGAGGGTTAGGGATAGGGTGAGGGCTAGGTTTAGGGTTATTGGGAGGGTTTGGATGAGCGTTAGGGTTAGGATTAGGGTTAGTGTGAGGGCTAGGGTGAGGGTGAGTTTAGGATTAGGCTTAGGGTGAGGTTTGGCGTTAGGTTTAATGTTAGGGTTAGGGTGAGGTTTAGGGTTAGGGTTAGAGTTAGGGTTAGGGTGAGGCTGAAGGTGAGGGTTAGGGTTAGGGTTAGGGTTAGAGTTAGGGTTAGGGTGTGGGTGAGTTTATGGCTTAGTGAACGGATTAGGATTAGGGTAAGGGTTAGGGTGTGTGTGAGGGTTAAGGTTAGGATGAGGTTTAGGTTCACTGTTAGGGTTAGAGTTAGGGTTAGGGAAAGGGTGAGGTTTAGGGTTAGAGTTAAGTTTAGTGTTAGGGTAAGGGTTAGGGTGAGGGTTAGGGTTAGGTTTAGGCTTAGGTTTAGGCTTAGGCGTAGGCTTTGGCTGAGCATGAGGGAGAGGTTTAGGTTTAGGGTTAGGGTGAGGGTTAGGTTTAGGGTTAGGGTGAGGTTTAGGATAAGGTTTAGGTTTAGGATTAGGGTTAGGGTGAGGGCTAGGTTGAGGCTGACTGTGAGGGTTGGGGTTAGGGAAAGGGTTAGGTTTATGTTTAGGGTTAGGGTGAGGGTGAGTGTGAGGGTTAGGGTTAGGGTTAGGCTTAGGGTTAGGGTGGGGGTTAGGGTTAGGTTTTGGGTTAGGGTGAGGTTGAGCCTGAGGATTAGGGTTAGGTTTAAGGTTAGGTTTAGGTTTAGTTTTAGAGTTACAGTGAGGGTTATGGTTATGGTTAGGTTTAGGGTTAGGTTTAGGGTTAGGTTGGGGGTTAGGGTTAGGTTTTGGTTTAGGGTGAGAGTGAGGCTGAGGATTAGATTTAGGTTTAGGGTTAGGGTTTGGCTTAGGTTTAGTTTTAGGATTAGGTTTAGGGTTAGGGTTATGGTGAGTGTTAGTGTTAGAGTTACGGTTAGGGTTTGGCTTAGGGTTAGGCTGAGGGTGAGGGTGGGGGTGAGGATTACGGTTAATGTTAGGGTTAGGGTTATTGTTAGTATTATGGTTAGAGTTAAGTTTGCGGTGAGGATGAGGCTGAGGGTGAGGGTTATGGTTAGGGTTAGGGTTAGTGTTATTGTTAGGTTTAGAGTTAGAGTTACTTTGAGGTTTTGGGTGAGGGTGAGGGTTAGGGTTAGGGATAGGTTTAGGTATAGGATTAGGGGTAGGGAGAAGCTGAGTGTATGGGTTAGGTTTAGGGATAGGGTCAGGATTAGGGTTAGGGTCAGGGTTAGGGTTAGTGTTTGGGGTAGGGTGAGGATGAGGCTGAGGCTTAGGGTTAGGTTTAGTGTAAGGGTTAGGGTCAGGGTTAGAGTTACAGTGAGGGTTATGGTTAGGGTTAGGGTTAGGTTTAGGGTTAGGCATAGGGTGAGAGTGGGTGTGTGTATTAGGGTTAGGGTTAGGATTACGGTTATTGTTTGTGGTATGGTTAGAGTTAAGTTAGTGGTGAGGGTTAGGCTGAGGTTGAGGTTTGTGGTTATGGTTAGGGTTGAGGTTAGTGTTATTGTTATAGTTAGGGTTAGAGTTACGGTGAGGTTGAGGATGGGGGTGAGGGTTACGGTTAGGGTGAGGTTTAGGGAGAGGTTTAGCGTTAGGGTTAGGGTTAGGGTGAGGGTCAGTGTGACGTTTAAGGTTAGAGTTAGCGTTAAGGGGAGGGTTAGGATGAGGATTAGGGTTAGGATTTGTGTTAGGGTTAGGGTGAGGGTGAAGTTTAGGTTGAGGTTTAGGGATAGGGCTAGGTTTAGGATTAGGGTTAGGGTGACGGTGAGTGTGGGGGTGAGCATTAGGGTTAGGGTGATGTTTGGGTTAGGGTTAGTGTTATTGTTAGGGTTAGGGTTAGAGTTACGGTGAGGGTGAGGGTGCGGGTGAGGGTTAAGTTTAGGGTTATAATGGGGTTTAGTGTTAGGGTTAGGGTTAGAGTGAGGGTGAGGTTTAGGGTTAGATATACGGTTAGGGGGACAGTAGGGTGAGGGTGAGTGTGATGGTTAGGGTTAGGGTTACGTTTATGTTTAGGGTTATGCTGAGGTTTAGGGTTAGTGTGAGAGTTAGGATTCGGATTAAGTTTATGGTTAGGGTGAGTGATAGGGTTAGGGTTAGGGGGAGGGTGAGAGTCAGGCTTAGAGTTAGAGTTAGGTTGAGGGTGAAGTTTAGGGTTAGAGTTAGGGTTATGGAGAGGTTAAGGGTTGGGGTTAGTGTTAGGTTTAGGGTGAGGGTGAGGTTTAGGTTGAGGTTTAGTGATAGGGTTAGATTTAGGATTAGGGTTACTGTTAGGGTGAATGTGAGGGTTAGGGTGAATGTTAGTGTTAGGCTGAGAGTGAGGTTGAGGGTGAGGGTTAGGTTTAGGTTGAGAGCTAGGGTTAGGGTTATGGGGAGGTTTTGGATGAGCTTTAAAGTTATGATTAGGTTTAGGGTGAGGGCTAGGTTGAGGGTGAGGTTTAGGGTTAGGTTTAGGGTGAGGGTTAGGATGAGGTTTAGGATTAGGGTTAGGGTTAGGATTAGGGCTAGGTTGAGGGTTAGGGTGAGGGTTAGGGTTAGGGTTAGGGTTAGTATTAGGGTTAGGGTGAGGGTGAGGGTGAGAGTGAGGCTTAGGGTGAGAATGAGGCTTAAGGTTAGGGTGAGGCTTATGTTTAGGAATTGGGCAAGGGTGAGTGTGAGGATTAGGATTAGGTTTAGGGTTAGGGTTAGGGTTAGGTTTAAGTTTAGGTTTAGGATTAGGGTTAGGGTGAGAGTGAGTGTAAGGGTTAGGTTGAGGATTAGGCCTAGGCTTATGGTTAGGCTGAAGGTGAGGGTGGGGGTGAGGATTAGGGGTAGGGTGATGGTTCCGTTTAGGGTTAGTGTTATTTTTATGGTTAGGTTTAGAGTTACAGTGAGGGTGAGGGTGAGGGTGCGGGTGAGGGTTAGGGTTAGGGTGAGGTTTAGGGTTTGGGTTAGGGTTAGAGTTAGGTTTAGGGTGAGGGTGAGGTTTAGGGTTAAAATTACGGTTCGGGTGAGGGTTAGGTTGAGGTTTAGAGTTAGTGTTAGTGTTAAGATTAGGTTTACAGTGAGAGTTAGGGGGAGGGTTAGGGTTAGGATTAGAGTTAGGGTGATGGTGAGTGTGTGTGTTAGGGTTAGGTTTAGGGTTAGGCTTAGGGTTAGGCTGAGGGTGAGGTTGAGGGTGAGGGTTAGGATTAGGGTGAGGGTTAGGGTGAGGGTTAAGTTTAGGGTTAGAGTGAGGGTTAGGGTAAGGGTTATGGTGAGGGTGAGGGTTAGGGTTAGGTTGACGGTTAGGTTTAGGTTTAGGGTAAGGGTGAGGATGAGTGTTAGGCTTATGGTGAGGATTAGGATGAGGGTTAGTTTTAGGATTAGGGTTATGGTGAGGGCTATTGTGAGGATGAGGTTTCGGGTTAGGGTTAGGGTTAAGGTGAGGATGAGTGTGAGGTTTAGGGTTAGAGTTAGGTTTAGGGTGAGGCTGAGGTTGAAGTTTAGGTTTAGGGTTAGTGTTACATTTATGGTTAGGGTGAGGGTGAGGGTTAGGCTAAGGGTTAGGATTAGGATTATGGTAAGCTTTAGGGTGAGTCTGAGGGTTAGGGTTAGGCTTAGGGTTAGGCTTAGGTTTAGGCCGAGGGTGAGGGTGAGGTTGAAGTTTAGGGTTAGGGTGAGTTTTAGGATTAGGGTTAGGGTGAGAGTTAGGGTTTGCCTTAAGTTTAGGGTTAGGGTGAGTGTTAAGGTTAGTCTTACAGTGAGCATGAGAGTTAGGGTTAGGTTGAGGGTTAGGATTAGGATTAGGGTTATTGTGACGGTTAGGGTTAGAGTTAGGGTGAGGGTTAGGATGAGGATTAGTGTTAGGATTAGGGTTAGGGTGCGGGCTAGTGTGAGGTTGAGGGTTAGGGTTAGTGTTAGGGTGAGGATTAGGGTTAGGGTTAGGTTTAGGGTGAGGGTTAGGATGAGGGTTAGGGTTATGGTGACATGAGGGTTAGGGTTAGGGTTTAGGTTAGGGTTAGAATTAGTGTTAGGGTGAGGGTGAGTGTTAGGATTAGGGTTAGGGTTAGGGTTAGGTTTAGGTTTAGGGTTAAGATTAGTGTTAGTGTTAGTGTTAGAGTTACAGTGAGAGTGAAGGTGAGGGTGAGGTTGAGGGTTAGGTTTGGGGTGAGGTTTAGGGTTATGGTTAGGATTATTGTTATGGTGAGGGTGAGGTTTAGGGTTAGATGTAGGGTTAGAGTGCGGGTTATGTCGAGGGTTAGGATTAGGGTCAGTGTGAGGGTTAAGGTTAGGGTGAGGGTTAGGTTGAGTTTTAGGGTTAGGGTTAAGTTTAGGGTTTGGATTTGGGTTAGGGTGAGGGTGAGTGTGAGGTTTACGGTTAGGTTTAGGCTTAGGCTGAGGGTGAGGGTGGGGATGAGGATTAGGTTTAGGGTGATGGTTAGGATTAAGGTTAGGGTGTTGGATAGGGTGAGTGTGAGGATTAGGGTAAGGCTTAGGATTAGGCTTAGGGTTAGACTGAGTGTGAGGTTTAGTGTGAGGGTTAGGGTTAGGGTGATGTTTAGGTTCACGGTTATGGTGAGGGTTAGGATGAGGTTTAGGGTTACAGTGAGGGTTAGGGTGAGGATGACGGTAAGGGTTAAGTTGAGGTTGAGACTGAGAGTGAAGGTTAAGATAAGGGTGAGGGTTAGGGTTCGGTTTAGGGTTAGGGTATGGGTTAGGGTTAGGGTTAGGGTGAGGGTTAGATTGAGGATTAGGGTTAATGTTAGTGTGAGGTTTCGGTGAGGATTAGGGTTAGGGTTAAGGTGAGGCTTAGAATTAGGGTTAGTGTGAGGGCTAGGATGAGGGTGAGGTTTAGTATTAGGGTTAGGTTTCAGGTGAGTTTTAGGATTAGGGTGAGGGTTAGGGTTAGTGTGAAGGTTAGTGTTAGGGTTAGGGTTAGTTTTAGGGTGAGGGTAAGTGTTAGGGTGAGGGTGAGGCTGAGGGTGAGGGTTATTGTTAGGTTTAGGGTTAGGGTTAGGGTTTGGGTAAGGTTTAGTGTTAGTGTTAGTGTTAGAGTTAGGGTGAGGGTGAGGTTTAGGGTAGAGTTAGGATTTGGGGGAGGGTGAGTGTGAGGGTTATGGAGAGGGTTGGGCTTAGGCTTAGGGTTAGGCTGAGGGTAAGGGTGGGTGTGAGGATTAGG